>NW_010973284.1:3419828-3439856 GCF_000737465.1 Haliaeetus leucocephalus
GTCTCCGGCTCGGCGCGTCCCTACTGCTGGCTCCGGCAGCAAATGGCGATGGCCGCGGCCACGCCGCTGCCCGGGACGCCGGCCGCCACGCAGGTATCGTCCACGGCGTAGGCTCCCATGGTGCCGGGGCCCTGGGAACGGGCGTTACAGCCCGTCAGCGTCCAGCCGTCGTCGCAGGACACCGTCACCTAACGGGGGGAGAAGAGGTCACCCTCCGCGGGGCAGCAAAGGGGCAGGGGGCTGCCCATCCCCGCCGGTCCCCAGGGCTTGGGACGATGTGACCGATGTCACGCTGAGCCGCCGGACCCCAGCTCGGGGCGGGGAGGGGGCATCCCGTTACAGGTGGGCAACTGGGGACGCCAGCGAAGGCTGGGGTTGGGACGATGAGATGCCGAAGCCAACCCGACCCCCCCATCAGGGTAGCAGAGGGACACGCAGAGGTGAGGACAACCCCACGGCGGCGGAGCGCGCGCGCCGGCCCTACCTTCTCCGCAGAGCCCGGGGACGCGTGCTCCTTCACCCGGCACTCGAGGCCGGCGGCGGGGCAGCACGAGGCGTGCGCCATCACCTCCGTCCCGCCGGCGCAGCGGCCGGGCCAGCTCCCCGGCCCCGCCACGGGTCTGCCGCCGTCCCCCAGCGCCGCAGCGGGGGAGTGGAAACTGCAGCCTGCCGAGGGGGGAGAGGGGCTGTCCGCACGGGGTGGCCGCAGCAGCATCCCGGGGCACACGCGGGCGCTGAGGGACGCCGCCGCTCGGCCTTCCCTGCCTCCACGCACGCAGCACGTCTCCCCCTTCCCCGGCGCGCGCGCCCACCCTTTTACCCCCTGGGTCTCGGAGTTTTTTCTGGAAGAAACCCCCTCGGCCCATCAGCGCGTTGGCTCGAGGGTCTGTAACCCGCCGCCTCGGGCGTTACCGGTCAGCACGTGGTCCTGCGGGGAGCAGCCGGCCCCCTCGGCCGTCGGGGAGCTGGCGTTGATCCGGCACTCGGCCCTGGGCCACGTGCAGCACCTGGCGATGGCGTAGACGCCCCGGCCGCGGAAAGCGTTGTGGGCAACGCACTGCTTCTGCCCGTCCTTGTCCTGCGGCCGGGGCGGCACGGTGTCACCGGGGGTGCTCGAGGGCCTGGGGACGCCCCTGCGAGGCCGGCGGGCACCCCGGGGGCGGGAGGACCTCCATCTCCGCGCGCTCCGCTCACCTCCATGTGCTCCCCCAGCCGCCTGCCGCTGCGGGAGAAGCTGGAGCAGCTGAGCATCTCCTCGGCACCGGCGCAGCGAGCCACGGCCGTGGCGTGCCGGGTGAGTCCCGAGCGCGCCGACCACACCGAGCGGCAGTACAGCCGCTCATCTGCAACGGGGCGGATGGCGTCGGCGGTGGGGTGGGCACCCACGGCAGCACCCAGAGCCCACGGCACGGAGAGGGCCGCCGCCGAGGGCTGGCGGGTCTCCCCCCCGCTACCCTCTGCGTGCAAACAGCCGCGCTTGGGCTCAGCCGTCCCCGGCGCAGCTCGGGGAGGAACGTGCCTTGCCGACGCGCTGTGCTTTCCACCCAGGGAACTTCTTTTCCCAGTAAGGGCAGAGCTCTGCTGGGCACCCAGCAGGCAGCCGAGGTCTTTACCTGCGCCCAGCCGGGCGGGCAGCCCGGCCACGCTGTTGGGCGTCTGCAGCCGCTGCTCCTCGGGGAACCAGACCATGTCCATGACATTCTTGGTGGCGAAGCGCAGGAGGTGCTGCCGGAGCTCGGCGAGGCTCAGCTGGGGCTCGGCGCTGAGCAGCATGGCGGCGATGCCTGCCAAGAGACCGGGGGACCGCGGTGAGAACCGGGGGCCGCGCGTGACTCCCGTCAGCAATGTGAGTCCGGAGAGACGCGAGGGGAATCGCTGCAGCCCATCACGCGCACGCACGGGATGCGGGAGCTCCGTGCAGGCTGCAGCACCCAAATGAGCCAAACATGCCAAAACCGTGGCACCGTGGCACGCGAAAACGTCCCCAGCACCAGCAAGCGGAGGGCCAGCCCTGCCTGCCGCCCCGGACCCCAGCTCGCCTGCCACGTGGGCGGCCGCCTGCGACGTCCCGCTCTGCGCCGTGAAGCACGTGCTGCAGTCGCTGGAGGCGCCGATGATGTCGTCCCCCGGGGCGAACAGATCCACGCAGCGGCCAAAGTTGGTGCCCAGGGTGCCGATGGAGGCGGGCTGGTCCTCGCTGTTGGTGGCGCCGACCGTGATGACCTGCCAGGGCGGTGACGGAGGGGGACGTGGGCGGGATGGGATGCGCAGCCCCAGCCCACTCGGCTGACTTGGCGCTGGAGCGGATGAGCCTGGGGAGGTGGCAGAATGTCCCCGCATGTCCCCATGCCTCAGGGAAACCACCCCCCCCCAGCCCGTACCTCCGGCTCGGATGCTGGCGAGTACAGGCAGGCATCGTCCTTGTAGTTACCGGCAGCCGCGACCATCACCGCCCCCATCCGCGCCATCCGCCGACAGCCGGCGTTGAGCACACGGCTGTAGGCGCCGGCGAAGGGCAGCAGGACCACCGGCGGCGCGCGGGGCTGAGCCTCCAGCGTCGCCTTGATAAACTCCAGACCTGGGAGGGACGAGATGAGGGACAAGAAACTATGGCAGGAGGAGGACGAGGCGGGGCGGGGGGCTCCGGGAGGGAACGTGCTCCTCTGCGGGCCGTGGGGTGACTCACCGATGAGGGTCCCGCTGACGGTGCCCTTCCCCTGGCAGTTCAGCACGCGGAGGCTGCGGATGTTGGCGCCCGTGGCCACGCCAGCGTCGCGTCCGCTCAGCACCCCGGCCGTGTGGGTCCCATGGCTGTCACACTTGCTGGCCTGGCGCAGGCACCACGGTTTTACACCCCGGCCCATCGCATCAAAATAAGTTTACGAGCCCACAGCATCCTCCCCACCCCTTGTGCTTTGCAGCAGCTAAATCCCACTGCAGAATAAATCTTTAAAAATATTTTTGGGGATGGGAGGAAGATAAAAAAATCATCCTGTGCAGAAGGAGAAAAGCTGGCAAGAAAGGACAGGGGATGCAGGCAGCCTTCCCCAGGGCTGCGCTAGCAAGCAGCGATAAAAGCCATGCAAGGCAGCACTAGCACCCACCACAGGGCGCAGGCAGCTGTCCCGGACCTGGGCGCGGGGTGACCCTCGACTCCTTGCAACGATACCTTGACACCCACCTATGCCCCCCACAGACAGCTTTCCCCAGAAAGGAGCCCTGCCCCGCTCAGCCACAGCTCCAAATAGAACACGTTGAGGGTCGCAACATCCCCCAGGACCGCAGCTCCTGCTGCTGCATGTCCTGCCCGGCATTTTGCCGCGAGCCAAGCGTCCCTCTTGTCCTGGGAAGCCCCACGAGCCTGGCCAGGGTGCGGTGGGTGCAGGGGGATGCTCTTGCCAGGCTGCGACGTGCGGCACCTCAGGGCTCACCTGCCTGTGGAAGCGGGTGCCATCCTCCTCGGGGATGCTCTCGAAGTCGGTCACGAGCACCCTGCCCTCGATCTCCCGATGGGTGCTCTGCACGCTGGTGTCCAGCAGGTAAATCTCCACCAGGTCACCTTTATCTACCAGGGACGCAGCCGGGGAGAAAGGCAACCAGCGCCGCGGTCAGCCTGGGCCACCTGGGATGCTCCCCAAAAGCAGCTCCAGACCCGCAGCACCATGGGGCAGGGGGATATCCCCATCCCCTCGAGACCAGGAGAAGGGATGGGGTCACTGACCCTTCCCCGAACACCCATGGTCCTCCCCCCACTGCCCAGAGCTTACTGGGAGGGCTGTAGGCGCCCGAGCTGGGCTGTGGCGGCACAATCCTGCCCAAGTTCCAGGGGATGCTCTGGGCAAAGACATAAGAGTCCTCCTCGACGTACTCCACGTGCGGCAGCTTCAGCGCCTGCGGGGACAAGGTGCAGCGCCCGGCGTGGTGGTGGCAAAGCTCCCGTTCCCCGCCGAGGCTGGGGGTGCCACCCGCTCCCCCCGCCCAGTGCCCACCCCAGCTGCTGCCCCGCCACCGCGACTCGCACCCACGGGACCCATCCTCCGCCCCACGTACCGTGTCCAGGACGTCGCTGCTCATCTTCACCAGGAAGGCGGGCAGGAGGTGGAAGACGTGCAGCAGTTCGGTCAGGTATCCCCGCCGAGCAGCCCGGGCCTGCAGCCGCCGCGCCGTGCCTCGCACCTCGGCTTGGTCACGACCTGCCCGCAGCACCACCACGTAGTGCCCGGGCAGCCGCCACGACGCCTGCGGGGACACGAGACCCGGCCTTGGGTTTGGGTTGGGGTTGGGGTTGGGGTTTTGGTTTGGGTTTGGGTTGGGCTGGGGTTGGGGTTGGGGTTTGGGGACACACACGGACAGACACAGGCGCAGTCGGTCGCCCCCACCCCCCCACTCTCCTCACCTTAGCAGCACGCTGGAAGGCAGCGTGCCCCGAGGGGACGGCCCCGAGGGCGGCTGCCTCCTCCTCCTCGGCCTCCCCCAGGGCCAGCATCAGCTCCTCTGCCAGCTCCGCCGCTGCCCGTGCCAGCACCAGCGCCAGCACCAGCACCAGCGCCCGCGGGGCCATGCCCGCCTGGACCCCCGAACGACCCCGACAGGGAGCACGGAGATGCTCAGGGCCTCCGAACCTCCCCCTCCTCTCCTCCTCCTCCTCCTCCTTCCACCAGCACGGCGCAGCCCGGAGCCCGGAGAAGCCGCTGAGGACGAGCGGAGGAGCTGGAGGAGCCGGAGGAGCCAAAGCGGACCCGCAGCTGCGGCTTTGCCCGGTGCGGCGGGGCGGGGATCACGCCACCGCCGCCGGCCCCATCGGCCCACCCGGGTGGGTTAACCATTAACGGGACCGGGAAAGGGCGAGGGGAGGGTGGGTGAGCTCGAAATTCCCCCGCGAGTCCCCGCGCGTGGCTGGGAGGTCTGGCGAGCAAAAGGCAGACGCTCAAGGACTATTTGCGGAATGGGCTAGAAAGCTTTTACGTGTCTCTTCCTGGCTTACTTCAGAGATAAATTGCCATGAAAGCCTCTAATCCTGTTGAGGCATTTTTTACAGAGCCGTCACACGTCGCGAATGTTATTTTTTCGGGGATGCGGTGGGTGCTTTCCCGCGGGTCCCCCCGCTGCTTTCCTTCCGCCGGGCTCCCACGCTGCTCCCACATCCCCAGGGACCTGCGGCAAACCCCTTCCCTCCTCCCTGCTTCTGAGGGAAATAGGGATTTGGTTTTTACAGGCTATTTATAAGCTCCTGGGAGCTCCTATGGTTTATATGGATGTACGGTTTATAACCATGTGTATGTTTTATATGGATTTCTGTATTTTTACTTTTAACGAGACCTCGAGTGGGTGGCTGCGCTCTGCTTTGGGTAACCAGGGGGGGACACACACCGGCCCCCACGGCAAGCTGACATCACCAGGGTCCAGCCTCCGCCAGGCTCCTCATGGGGACAAGTCACCCTCCTAATTTTCAGCTCAGCTTAATCAGGCGCTGCTAAACCCTCCTGCAACACGGAGCTGATGCTTCGGGACACCTTTGGGACAGCCGGGGCACCGGGGGACCCCGTTCTCGAGGGAGCATAGGCTCCCTCTACCCTGCAGAGTCCTTTTCACATGGAGGATGAGCTGTCTACCTAGGGAAGGATGGAGAGAGCCCACAGAGGAGGGGGTGGCGAAGCCTCCAGCCCCCCAACATGTGCCGAGCAACACAGGGAAATCTTGGAGTGAATACCCAACCCCAAAGCCTGTGCAGGGAGTGTGGGAGAGACAAGACAGCCAGCCCCGGAGCTCGCTGGGAGGAGTGGGTATCCGCAGAAAGATTCTGTTTTTCATGAAAAAAAATATTCAGGAATAGCCAAAAACGTGCAGCTCGTAGGGAAGAGATCTGTTTCCTATCCTGGCACACAAGGGAGCTTCTAGCAGCAATTCCTGCTGCTGCTGAGAGCAGCGGTCCCCTCCGGCTGTGTCTGTGTGAAGGGGGGGTCTCCTTTTTAGGGGGGAGGAAGGAGAGAGCAGAGAAGACAACAGAGAAGACCCCAACAAGGGGGGAAAGGCCCCCAAATCCCCTGCTGCCTTCCAGCGCCAGCAGAGCGGCAGAGCTCCGGGGTGCTGCTGGACCGAGGTACCCCCCACCCCGCCTCCCGACCCAGCGACAGGCCTCGGGGCAAAAAAAAGCAGAGCCCCTCCCCACCACACATTTTGGGGGCAGCTGGATACGAGTACAATTTATTCCGAAACCACAGAACCGCAAACGAACTTTATAGTTGCACCAGCCGGGAATCGAACCCGGGTCGCAAGAATGGGAATCTTGCATGATACCACTACACCACTGGTGCGCTGTTCCCGCGCTCCCCCGCGCGCCGCCAAGGGCACGCGGCGCGACACGCCCCCTTTCCCACGCCCACGCCCCGCCCCGCCCCGCCCCGGGGCCCGGGGCTTTGCAGAACTCTTAATTTCATGCAGGAATGTCCCGTTTCTCACAAATGTTTAACTTCAGCCGGCGCGGGGAGAGCTGAACCCTTTGGCTGAGGCAACCTCTGTTCCCCGGGCTCCTCCCGCCTGTGGGCACCCAAATTCCAGCTGCACAAAAGGGCTCCCGGGGGGACACATGGAGGACTCCAGGCCCCATCTCAGCCCTCTCCTCTGTTCCTGCCCAAGGCAAATGCTTTTGAAAATTAAGCTTCTTTGGCCAAAAGTGGTAGCGAGCGCCAGGACGTGAGATGGGCAAAAGCTTTCGGGTGTCTACGAGGCTCCTACGCTCGATACGAGCCGGCGACGTAAAGCGCCGTCCTGCCCTGGGCACCCTCCGGAATCCTGCCCGAAGGGTGTCCCCACAGCCGCCACACTCCCCCCACGCCGGGAAGGACGACGGGCAGGACTCGAGCAAGCGTAAACAGTTGGGTAACGCTTCGTCTTGGCCGGCTGCTCACAATATTTAGCAAACACCTTCGTTCCCCACCCTCCCAACGGCACCGTTGCCCATAAACACCCCGAGCGCGCAGGGTGCTGCCTGCCCTTTTCCCCTTGCTGCTGCGGTGACGCAAAGGGCGCAGTAACGCCTGGAGGGGTGTCATGGGGGCACGAAGCCCCCCCAGGTAGAGCCATTTCTTGCACCACGCAGGACTGCACCAGCAAAGCGTTCCCCGGGCGGCAGGGGAACGTGGGGAGCGTCGTTTCCAGGGCTCCCATGCTCCATCCCCCTCGGGTGCCGGAGGACAGCTTTCCCCCCACATTTGGGCTTGTCAACCCCCCTAAATTTGCTGAAGAGCCGCTCTGCCAGCCGATACGTGCTCCCAAGCCTCCTGGGGCCGTGCCGGGCGCACGCAGCATCCAGCCCAGCTTTCCCAAAACAAGGTGAGGGACTCGGCATCCCCATACGGTTGGATCTGCTGATGTTTTGATCCAAACCCAGCTGCCGCCCTGGGGAGGCTCAGCCACGCAGCTCCCCGCGGCCCCGAGCAGCTGAAGGGCAGGCGGAGGTCGCAGATCCCGCCGTCCCTGCATGTTGCAAACAGGCTGCGGAAAGCCGCTGCGTCGCCCCTGTCGTGGTGACAAACCAGGCTCAGTTCCATCAACGTGACTTGAAACGAGCGCTTATTATTCAGAGGGAGTTTGGGGACGGTGGGCACCGGCACGCAAAGCCGCCCACGGCACTGCGGCTGTTGACGCCGACCCAGTGGAGAGAGAAAATGTTGCCCAAAGCCACCACCTTGAGCGGCCCTGGGGAAGCCACTGCCATCGCCGGGGTTTCAGCTCAGCCGGGTCCTCCTCCCTCTGCCCCCGCCGGCACGGGATGCTGGTCCTCGTGCGGGAATCGGGGGACAGCACGGTCTGTCCCCCGCCGTCACCCCTCTCCCAACCTGGAGACGTGAAGGCTGCCTGCTGCGGGAGTCTCAGGATCTAATTTTAATTCCAGGGGTGGGCTTTGATAAGGGGGAAAAAGGCTTTGCGGATATCCCCACCTCGTAAAGCCTACCCGGTGTGAATACATCTTTACCCGCCTAAACGCTGATCCTGTTTCAAGCAGCAAAGCTAACCTTTTCCCTTCCTAAAGACATCAGGTAGCCTGGATCCTGCCCAGCCCAGCATTCGTGCTTATCTGCGCCCACCCAAAGGGCTCCAGCAAGGGGGACCTCGTCCCCTCTGCTGCGAAAACTGGGGAGGCGGTGGTGGTCCCCTCGGGTTTTGCGGGGTGGCAGCCTCCCGTGCAGCTGGGTGGGCACGAGGGGCGCAGCGTGGCACGGGGGACGGGCAGGAGCCCGGGGGCTCCTCCGTTCTGCCAGCGCTGCACTTTCGGGGGTCAGCCCCAGCCCCTTTCTCCCAGTCTGTGACGTTTGCATTGCCTCCGCGAGACGAGTCCATGCCAAGAGGCCATTCTCTCCGGGAAATCAGTTTTCAGGCTCAAAAAGGTGGTCGCTATCCTCGAGCAGAGCATCCGACCCCTCTTGGAGCCCATAATAAAGGTCACCCTCCTCCCCAGCGCCTTTGCGGGGAGAACCGGGGTGCCGTCCCCCCGCCGGGGAGCTGGTCGGGATACAGCCAGAGCGGGTGGCAGACGGTGGGGGAGATCGGCCCCGTGGCACGGGGCTGCCGGGCACAGAGCCTTCCAGCGACGGCGTGTCCATGTCCTCCAGGAGGGATGCCAGCGGCGCGTCCCCTGCGGCTGGCTGGGGGGGGCTGCGGGAACAGGGAGGGCTGGGGGGCGACGGGCAGCGCAGGGGTTACGCTAAACTGGGATTTTCCCTGCGGCTGGTGGCTGCTGGGCTCGGCGTTGCTCAGCCAGCGTCCCAGCATCCCCAGTTCCCCTTGCTGGGTGGCTGGGGAGCCCCGGGAGGGCCTTATCTCAGCCCCTGGTACCTGCATTTATGGGGACAACTTGCCTGCCCATGTTCCCTCTCCTGCCCGTGGGACGAAGCAGCGGCTGCCCTCGCACGCTGTGCCTGCGTCCCAGGGGATAGCAGGGTGCCCCGTCCCAGCTGTAGCGGCATTTTGGCAGAGGGGGTGCCCAAGTCCTACGCCTCGAGTCTGCACAGTGACCCCCTGTCACCTGCAAAGCACTTTGAGGACCTCCCAAACCAATGCACGGGCATCATACGTGGCATCTGGTTTGAGGGACACATACTGAGCGTCTCATTTCTACCAAAGTCTGACCAGGAACTTGGGATTTATTCTGGTGAGGGACGTTATTTATATTTATAAAATGAAATAAAAGCAAAATGTAAATTGCAACCAAAGGCGATCCAGATTTCCTCCTCTTTTCACCCTGGTAAATAATTTGGTACTGGGAGACCCCATGAGCTGACACACTGTCCAGGCTCCACCAGGGCTGGGTGTCTTGGGGGTCAGTGCTCTCCCTCCTCTCCCACCACCCCCCCCACCGGGGGTCTGACCCCCACCCAGTTTCACCCCGCATCCCACCGGTACCAACCCAACCTCACGGACATCACGTACCAGCTGCCTGCCGCCGTTTCCAGCCGAGGCGCTGGCTCTCGGGGGGAGTCTCCAGCACCCCCCAGCTCCCAGTGGACCTCTGCTCTCGCCTGCACCGCCAACTGGGAGCAGCTGCGGGATCTGGGCTGGGCCGTGGGTGGGAGCGGATCCGAGCCCACCGCCTGCCTCTGGATCTGCTCGTAGGACAGCGGGCTTTTCTCGTAGGTGCTGGTGGCCTCTTGGTTGGGGCAGGGTGCCTGCAAGCTGGGGGTGAAGGAGGAACGGGGTGCTGAGCAGGACCCGGACCCCCACGGAGCCGGGAGATGCTTGGGGACACTCATGCAGGACTCCATCAGGTGCTTTAGAGGTCACATCACTGCCCACACCAGCGGGTCCTTGCAGGAGGGATGCCTGCGGGAACGCAGCTGGATGCTTTGCACCCTCCAGCATCGCTCCGGCTCCGGCCCTGGGGGGGCTCAGCCGGCCCTTGCCTCCCCCACCCCAGCCCCTGCTTGTCATTTTTTGCCGCAATAAGTGGAGTTGTCCCCAGTGCCAGTGTGCTCAGACGCTGCCCTTGTCCCTGGGGGCACGCAGATAACCGTGTGTACAGATGAAAACACCCACCAAAAGGAAAAACGGCCGCTGGGACCTACCGGGTGTCCCTCTCCAGCAGCACGATGGGTTTGTGGTCCAGGAACCGCTTGGCCTCAAGGTCCACAGGGGTGAACATTATCTGGCAGGAAAAGAAACGTAGAGCCTGGGGGGGCTGCGCTGGGCATCGTGGGGACCCTCAGCCCTTGTTAGTGGTAAAATAGCTGGGGTGTTCCTTCAGCTGGGGTTTTGGTCTTTTCTCAGCATGGTTGGATGTCTTGCTTGGAAATGGGTTTTTAGGGGGAAATCAGTAAGGGATTGAATGAACCCAGCACACCCTGCTCTCAGCACCTTGTCCCCAGCGGGGTCATGCGTGTCCCTGAGCCTGGGGGGGGTCCCAGGGCCCACAGGGGAGGTCGGTGGCCAGGGACAACACCGAGGGTGCCCCGTCCTTGAGCCCCCAGCATGGTGACAAAGCCACATCTCCCTCCTCACCAGGGCTGACCTCAGCTTTGGGGGGAGCTGGGGTCAGCCTCACCCCGGTCCCAGGGGACCCGGCTGGTCCTGGGGGTCCCAGCAGCTCCCGGGTCCTGGGGTCCCACACACCACCCCACATTTCAGGGTGCAGCCAAGCTGTTGACGGGCCATCCTGCAGTGCCCAGATCCACGCCACAGCCTCCCTCTCCCTGGAAAAAAGCCTTTTCTGCCAGCTCTGTTTCCCGGGGCAGGGACGCGTGGCCGCCCTGTCGCACCAGCAGTGCCCTCTGCCAAGGAGACTGGGAGGTGAGGGCTGTGCTGGGGGGGGCTGCCAGGCCCCTGCCCACCTCCATGGCCATGACAGCCCCTTCTTTGAAGTCCTGGGAGCCCACCGAGCCCCCAGCCTCTGTGGGTGCAGGGAAGGGGCTGGTTTGGGGAGGGGGGTGCATGGGAGAGACAAACACAAGCTTAATTCCTGGGGCTTATTCCCCGCTGCCTGCTTGACAGGAAAGCCCCAGGCTCGGGGAGGTGCAGGGGGACGAGGGGACGGGGCCGCATCCTGCAGTCATCAGTGGGGAGGTGTAGCAGGGCACGAGCCTCCCAAACCCGTACTTCTCCCTCCGGACCACCCCAGCCAGCTTTGCCCTGCGATCTGCCACTACCCCACTCCACAGATGGGGAAACCGAGGCGCAGCCCAAGGCCACACGTCCACAGCAGCCGAAGCCCCCCAAACCCGGGTGAGCCCCCCGAGGTGCACAGCAGCAGGATGGACCCTACCTTCGGGTAGCACTGGCACATGCTCCAGGTGATGCCCACGGCTACGAGCAGGACACCCAGGGCGCAGAAGGTGATGTAGATCTGGGGCTTTTCCACGCTCATGATGAACATCCCCGTCATCACCAGGAAAAAACCCAGCATGATGAACCCATAACGAAAGGTCTTCTCCTCGGCCATGGGCACCAGGTGGGAGAGGCAGGGGAGGAGAGATGCCGGGAAGCCCTTTTACCTGCGGCTGCTGCCCACTGAGCGCACCTCCAGGGTAAGGCAAGGAGTGGTTTCTTTCTCCGGAGGCTGCCAGAGGCTGAGGATCAGCTGTACGTTGAGCCTGGTCCTGCCCAGGGCTGAGCCAGCCAGTTTTTTAACGGGTTTGTAATGAATGCAAACACCGACCCGCCGTTCACACTCCAGTGAAGCCGCCCGGCACGTGTCCGGGTAACCTTCCCTGCAGGCACGCGTGGCCGGAGCCCACGCCTGGGGAAGGGACGGGGAGGGAGAAGGGGGTACGTCAGCAGAGACGGGGACTTGGCGAGCGGCTTATTCCGACGGGACTTTCCCAGCCCTGGGGGCTGGAGCTGGACTCGGCCACAAATTGGAGCTGGCAGAGCCCCAAATAAGGGGGACGCCAGGACGCAAGGTGTTTTCAAGGGCTGCGGGGCTGCGGCAGGGAAGGAGGGAGCGCTCCAAGGTTTTTTGGAGGCCAGTGGGTTGGGAATAGCCCCCACCTTGCTCCAGCTGGGTGCCAGGGTGCCACCGGTGGGGCTACGTCGGTGGGGCAGCAACCGGGCTGCGAAGGGGGGGCTAAAGCCAGGGAAGGATGGAATGGGGCTGGTCCACCCAGGGGAGTGAGGACAGAGTGTCTGCGTGCCCTGTGTTTGCTTAAGATGGAGCTGGGGTGTTAAAAGGTGTCCTCTTCCCACCACGCATTCGACAGCCAGACAGTAGTGGTGGCTTTAATTAGCCTTCGTTTTGTTCCCTTGCTTGCCTGTCCGTGTGGGAGCACATATACCTGGCTTATGAAAAAGAACCTATTATATTATCAACAACACGTTATATTTGGCTGTGGCTCTGCAGCCCTGCAGGTCCGCAGGGGGCCCAGGGCAGACCGTTATTTCGGTGGGATGGAGCAACCAGCAGCAGCTCCCGATGCAGTTGGCTTTTCCTCCGGGCAAGGCTGCAACCCTGTCCGTGGCAGGCACGGAGGGGGTTGTGCCGCTCGGGGTGTCTTTTTATAGGATGCTGCCTGAAATGCCAAGTGCGCTTGGATGCCCTGAACGCACGCGCAAGCCACCGAACATCTCTCAACCAAATGAAGTGAGGCGTGGGAAGTCAGTACGCGGGGAAAGCAAGGTGGAAGGGATGGAGATACGGCTGGAAGGGGCATTGAAAAGGCAGGGGAGCGAACGGGATGGCACGGAGCTGGTTTTCCTCTGGCCAGATCCCTCGTTCTGTGCTGCAGTTTTTATTATAGAGCTCTTGCTTTCAGTGGGCAGCCCCTGGCCTGATATGAGCTCCCCAGGGTGGGTCAGAGCAGGGAATGCAAAGCATCTGCAACCAGCAGTGGTTTTATTAAAAATACGAAGGCTTTCAAACATGCCAGTTACCCCCGACGCTCCGAACACATCACCCACAGGACCCGCAACCCCGACAGCCCCGGACCGATCGCTCGGAAAGCCGGGTGGACCCTTTCCCCTCCTTGCCCACCCTCCTCTCACCCCAGCAAAGGAAGGGGCTCGGTTTAAAGCTGAGGGACTGGGCAGCCACCCGCAGAGTCCCAGCCCTATGCCGCCGCCAGCTCAGACCCCCCGGACGCTGATGTTTTCGTAGCTGGGAGGAGGCGTTGCCTGCGGCTCCCCAGGGTGCTGGGTCTCCAGCCAGGACGGGCTGGGACGGAACAAGGCGCTGTCGGAGGAGCTGCGCCGGCGGCCACCCTGCCAGCTCTCGTCCTCCTCCAGGTAGCGGTACAGGGGCGGCGTGAGCTCTTCCTTCCTTCCCGGGGGCTGGACGTAGGCTGGGGCACCGTGGGCAGGTCTGCAGGTCAGGGCTTCTTCGTAGGTGGGGATGGCGCTGGCATCCCAAGAGCTGCGAGGGAAAAAGAAGAAACCCAGCAGCGCACCCCGTCAACCGGAGCATCCCAGCACCCAACAACTGGAGCACCCCAGCACTTGTCAACTGGAGCATCCCTGTGCCCCGTCAACCGGAGCCATCCCTGTGCCCCATCAACCGGAGCATCCCAGCACCCATCAACCAGAGCATCCCAACACCCTATCAACCCCATCAGCTGGAGCATCCCTGAGCATGATGGACACGTGTGTGCTGGGGATGGCACATGGGCAGGTTTTGCACGCCCAGGGTCAAGGGAAGACCATGTCAGCCGCTTCCCGGCACCAGGAAAGTGGGGAGCCATGCAGGAGGAAGGTCACCATCCATCAGACCTTGCGACAAGGCAACGTTGCCCAGTTCCCACTGAGTTTATGAATCCCTCACCCAAGAAGAAGAAGGGCAGCCTGGCAAGGCAGCCTCGAAGAACTGCCGCCTCCGGCATTAAGGGCTACAACTGCAGGTGTGAATGACCGCAAAGCAGCAGAGGTGCTGGCTCTCGAGACATCTGCCCCCCATTCTGCCCCACACTGCTTCCCACAGGCAGGAGAGCATCCTCATCATCTGCCTAACCCCAAAGTCATCCCCCGAAGCACAGAGGCTGCCGGCAGCTGAGTAAGCAGTTTGGCACGAGCAGGCGGGCAAGAGTTCAGGCAGGCATCCCGGTTCAATGCGGTCGCACCCCACCCTTGAGCCCTCCATGCACCGGGCAAGCCTGGTGCCACTTCCAGCAGTGCTTTGCTGAGCAAACACAGCTTGTGTACAGCGAAAACCTCCGCCAACCTTTGCCCTGTGCATGGCCCTGCTCGGCACCCTATGAAACGGTGCAGCCCCAAAGATATGGAGGCTTTGAAAGCAACCCGCCGTCCGCTTGCTTTTGCAGATGAAAACCCAGCGCGGTGTGCTTTGGGAGGCTGCGGGCATTGGAGGGGCACAGCTGGTCCAGAGGGAAGGCTGCGATGCTCCGCAGGGATGCCTCCATCCCAAACTTGGCAGTGCCCTGTCCCAGACCTACCGCCCCGGGCATCTGTACCGTGGCTTTTGCCAAACAGCCTCAGCTTGCAAAGGGATGCTGCCTTGGAAATGCGGAGAGAGGGATTTCTCCCAGCGCAGGATGCTTTGCTGAGCGAATGCCAGCACAGCTGGGACTGGAGGAGCTGCCGCAGTGCCAGCAGTGCCAGGGCGCTGCCTTCCCACCCAGCGTGGGAGCTGGGAGTTCAGGGAAGGGGACATTCCCCGTGGGGGGCACACCAAAACTCTCCACGGGAGAAGGAAACCCCCCCAGACTACCCAGACCGGCTCATGATCTCCCCCCAAGATATTCAGATGGGCACTGAAACTCCCAGAGAACCAGGAACTGCCTCCCCCTCCGACTGAATTTTTATGGTTTTATGTTCTTCAGAGTTTCTTTTAGTGCTGCTTTTCCCCAGAGCCCGATTTATGCTGGAGCCAAGATCTTTGCTGTGACCCCATAAAACAGCACTGGGAAGGGCCGGCTGGCTCAGCTTCTACAGCAGTCTCTAGAAAAAAATCCCTTTTGATCAAAAAATTTTTAAATCCAGAAGTGGGAATGAATCTCAGGCTCTCACAGGAAGAGTCTGGGGACCTGACAAGCAGCAGTGGTGTTTGGGGCAGGGTGAGGGGTCTTTCCACACCCCAAAATGGGCTTTGTAGAAGGACCCTCTGCCTACACTCCCATCTTAATGCCAATCCAAGGATTATTTTCCTTCTTTTTTTCTCTAATTCCCTTTTAACATAGATTTTGTTTCCATTCAAGATGGCATAAACCCCCTCGTCCTCACAGAGCACTGCA
Source organism: Haliaeetus leucocephalus (assembly GCF_000737465.1). Taxonomy (NCBI): domain Eukaryota; kingdom Metazoa; phylum Chordata; class Aves; order Accipitriformes; family Accipitridae; genus Haliaeetus; species Haliaeetus leucocephalus. The sequence continues at coordinate 3,434,996 of NW_010973284.1, forward strand.
GACCTGTGGCAGCGGGAAAGTTTTCAAGAGCTGGAGGTCTGGATAAGCCCCCCCCCCCCCAAATCCAGGCACTCTGCCAGAAAACCAACGCGGTCTTCTGCTCGGTGGTTCTGCTAAGGAGATGACTGCCTCGGCCAGTGATGGCCCCGCAGGGCAAGGAGAGCCGTCTGCGGCTGAGCCGGCCACGGGAGCAGCCAGCGTGGGCACGGAGGGTGCCTGCAGGGGGGGCAGATTGCGGGGGCTTGGGTGAAGGTTGACACTAATGAGCAAGAGCATCTGCTCAGGGAGCAGGAGGAGAGCACGGAACGGGGTCTGAGCAGCGGCCGGCGGCGTTACTGCTCATCTGAGCTCGCCAGCGAGCAAGCCTGAGAGCAGGCTTAGGTACACGGCCGTGCCGGGACAGTCAAACCCACCCTCGACTTCTTCCCACCCAAGCACCGCGGGGGGACGTGGCACCCACCTGCAGTTCCACTTCTCCAGAGGCTCCGCGGTGAAGTACTGCAGGTCCCTGGGGAAATGGTACTGGTAGCGGCGGGACACCACCCTGGCGTTGGCTTTCACGGACCAGAGGAGGCCGAAGAGGAGGAGGATGCCGCCGATGCCGCAGCAGAAGAAGCTGACGGAGCGGAGCAGGGCGCTGGAAGAGGAGGAGCTGGGAACCGCCTCGGCTTCCCGGGGAGGCAGGAGGCGAGCCCCGCTGCCAGCCGGGGAGCCCACCTCCCCGTCGCTCCACCAGGCAAAGCACAGCGTCCCCGTCACCAGCAGCACAGCCCCGGTGATGGTCATGCCGTAGCGGAAAGAGGCAGCTGCCATCCTTCGGAAGGAGGGCTTATGAGGGGAGAAGAGCGAGACAAGGCATGAGAGAGCCCCCGTCCTGCAAGACAAGAAAGGGACGGGGTTTGAGAGGGACAAGGTCACGGAAGAAGACGTGCCAGGGGAGAAAATGACTGAGCTAGGACCTCTCTGGGGGTTGCACGCTCTTCAGCCGCTTATTATTGACCGTCAGAAAGGGCATTTCCACCATCCCAGATGGGAAGCCCTCGGGCAGAGCAAAGTCAGCCGCCAGTTTGGACCCACAAACTTCCCAACAGCCTCGTAAAAAGATCCTCATTTTCAAGAAACAATGCAGCGCTCCCATGGAGGCAGGATGGAAAGCCCAGCCAGGGGAGCCACGGAGGCGGCTCCGGGGACTCGCATAGCTCTTGTCTTTGGATTTTATTCCAGACTTCCTCCCAAGCTCGGAGGAACGCCAGCTGGGTTTCTGATCAAAGCAAGGCTTATGGAAGAGGTTAGGGAGAGGAACATGAATTTAAGATGTCATCACTTCCAAATTATCAGTGCATATATTTTGTCCTCTGAAACTGGAGGTAAATCAGTCCGGTGGTGACGGTAGCTGCCTGGCATCACTGCTCAAAAGCCCGCAGCCCAGGAGATTCAGGGCCGCGCTGCCTCTTGCTTTCTCAGGGAAAAGAGCCAAGTACCATCTCTGAAAGTCACAGAGCTGCTATTTCAGGGGAGAATAAGAAACCTCAGATGCTGGCAGCCCAGGGGACATCACCTAGGGATGGCTCCTGAGACACCGAGTGAGCGGGGACCCCAGTGAGCTCTCCCGTCACTGCTGGAGCCCACAATAGCTGCACTCCTTGCCACGACCAAGCTCGGGGCAAGGATGGGAGCAGAAAGCCATCCGTATCTCCGTTAAAAATCAGGAATGTGCTGGATGCAAGCTAAACCCTCGGAGAGGGTATGGCCTACAGCTGAAGTAGGTGTTTCAGCTATGCTGGTCAGGGAAACTGAGGCAACTGACCACTGAGATCTGTGAGGCTCTTACTGACCCAGCTACAGTGTCCCATTTTGAGATGTTCCAGAAGTGGAGAGGGGCTTCAGTTTATGTTGGAAGTGGGATAAATACCCTGACGCTGGAAGGGTCTGCTCAATCTCTATCCAGATGAGCTCCGGCACACAAAATCTTGCTCCCCTGGGTCAGCTCCGGCACACACCTTCTCAGCTCCCCGGCAAGATCGATCCCACAGGTGTTACCACCACCTTCACCGTCCCTGTCAGGGTGGTTTTGGGGTTGGTTTGACCACCAAAGAGGTGAGGCAGTGCCTCATGTTCCTGCTGGGTGGCACTTCTCAGCTAAACGTCACACACTGAGAGCAACCATCCTTCCCCAGCGCAGGAAAATTTGGGGAGGGGGAGCCAGTTTCTGATCTCTAAGGCTCTCGCTCCCCCCTTGTTTTCTCCAGCAAACCACAAGCATCTGCTCTCTGGGCTTGGGGATCCCCAGCCCCCAACTAACCAAAAAGCACCAGCACACGGGGAGGCAGAGAGGTCCCACCACATCCCCTCTGGCCTCGCTCGCTGCCCAGCAAGAAGATGCAGGCTCAGCTCCCACTTCTCGATGGACAAAAAGCTTTGGACCGCGTGGGAATTAAGGACCAGCACCCCTTTACGTATTCAGACTTGGGAGACCCCTCTGCGAGGGCTTCCCGTGGTGGCAGTGCCGGTGGAGAGCCTGCACGCCGAGGGACTGCCAGGACGGAGATGGGGCTCAACCACAGAGGTGGATGGAGAGCTGGGTGACCCACGCTCAGCCCCCACCTCTGCCTTCATCACTTTGCCTGTATGTCAGTAAAATGAAGATAATCTGGTGGCTTTGGTCTCCATTCCTCCAGGCAGGGCTCTTGTCCTACAGTGGGGATTTAAATTGTACCCTGAGATCTGGAAGTGCCAAGCCAGAGCTAAGGAGGGAGCAGAAGTCCAGCACAGACTCGGTGTGATCAAGGGCAGGTGGAATTATGTTATTTCGAGCCATTATTTATCAGATGGGCCCACTAAATGGAAAGCCAAATTACTTCGTAGCGAAAGAAACGCCATCTGATCTAATCTACATTTAATGAAGAAATCCAATGAGAAGTGGGATATAGGGAATCTGCAGGAAGGCTGCAGGACTGGGAGCCCTGACAACACGCTCCAGCTCTCATCCCACGGTCACGAGCCCAAATTGCCACCCAGGCTGGTGTTGGCCAGTGCTGGTCCCCACCAGCAGCTGCAGTCATCCACTGGGAAGGAGTTGGTGTTTCTGGGCTGAGAGGAGGCAGAGCTTCCCCCCATAATGAGGGGACGTGTTTAGACGTTCCCTCCTGAATGGCAGGGGCTTGGCTGAGCTGAGAGGGAGAAAGGACCGTTAGAGACTGGTTAGAGATGCTATTAGATGATATTAGGGATCGGCGAACTCCAACTCGCCACTGAACGTGAGCAGGACGCAGCCGACAAGCTGGGCTCAGGCTGCCTTGCAGCAGTAGATGCTCAGGAGAACGCAAGGACCCTACTGACCCGTGAATCCAGCTCCTTTTGAGAGCATCGCATTTTCCTGGAAAATTTTCAGCCAATATCATTTGGGAAAAAACCTACAACCCAAAAACCCCTACAGCAAAGCCCTCAATCCAACTGCGTGGAAATGACAGATCGCTCCAAACTGAAAGCCTGGATTGAAACAGCACCAAGAGTTGAAATGCTCAGCCTCTGCAGTCAACGCTCTCCTCATTTTGGGGGTCAGCCTGATGAGGTTTAGGAGATGCTCTGATTCCCCTGCCTGGGCACAGGGAATTTTGCAGCCCCCGGCACTGCGCACATCTGGGAGCAGTGGCAGCGAGGTGGGGGCGGACGTGGAGGGAAGGCGGAGAGCCTCCGGGGGGTGACGGATTGACAGCTCGAGAGAATAAACTCTTCTCTCTTAACAAAACCAGCGCAGCACTGAAACGCTAAAAGCTCCTCCAGCCTACCCGGCACGTGCTCCTGCAGCGCGTGTGCGGGGGCAGCTCCTCTGCGCTGGGTGACATTGCCATCACACCGTCCCCTTGCCAAAACCCCTCTCGGGCTGGCACAAGCTCTCTTGAGCCTCTTTAAAAGACCCACGATGTTTTTCTCAGTGCACCAACCACTGGAAGAAGAGGCTGAAGGAGCAGGGGCAGGAAGAGAGGTGTGAGGCCGGGGGCAGGACCCGAATCCCTGCTCCCCAAGCCTGCCCGTGGCTCCGCTCCTGGAGCACTCAGCATCCTGCCCATCAGGTCTCCCGGTGAGCATTTCCAGCACGGGTTTCCTCGGAGGGGCTGCCCCTCCGGAGATGGCAATTGCTGGCTCCCAAACGCCCGCCTCCACCCGCCGAGCCACCCTGACATCTTGTTCTGCCCCGTCTCCTCCTCTGACCTGCTCCGAAATAGCCTTTCCAGGGGAACAGATTTGCACATTGCATGTACAAACAGATACGAATGTTAATAGTTTACATAGTTCCATTAAGATGCTGAGAATAGCATCCCCCATATAAAGTTATGCAGATGGTGATTCATAGGGTCTACTAAGCATTACTCAGAAAAACACTCTTTTCCAGCGACACAAGAAGCGAAAAGAGTTTTGAATCTCTCCCACCGCCATCAAGCAGAAATCCACCTCCGCACCCCGCGTCCCTCCATGGCGCTCGCAGCCCGTCCTTCCACCGCGCGGGCCGGAGACCTTTAACCACGCGCAGCCGTGCCAAGAGGAACGCCGGGGAGAGACGCGCCGAAGCGCGAGCGTGTCATCCGGGAGATTCCTTCCTGCCTTGAACTGAATTTGCTCTTCGTAGTATTAGCAGGAGTAGCGAGGGCTTCGGTACCCGTCCGACCCCTAGTAATAGGGATGCTTTCGAAAGCGCGCCCCAGAAGCCCTGGTGTCACCACCCTCCCAAACGCAGGTTCACATGGCGGGGAGCCCGCGGAGAGCGAAGCGCCTATACCCCCCCAGCCTCCCCCGTGCCCCCAGCAACTCCAGCCCCGACGGCGATGCCTAAACCCGACGTCCCCCCCTAAAGAAGTGCCTG
>NW_010973284.1:3439996-3452269 GCF_000737465.1 Haliaeetus leucocephalus
AGGGAGCGGACGCCCATCGGTTCCCCGCCGCCTCGTCGGGGCGGCGGGTGCTTCGGGTGACTTCTCGGAAAGGGACTCCCGTCCCGTCGGGGAGCCGCGGGTCCCTGCGCCCCCGGGTGGGGGGGGGGGGAACCCAAACCAACCAAAAAAGGGGGTGAAAAGAAAGAAAAAGGCGAAGGGAACACACACACGCACGCAGTGGGTGATGCTCGCGAAGGAGGCGATTTGCTGGGGGGGGGTCGGTAAGGCTGGAAGAGTCCCCGGTGCGGCGGTGGTGGACGAAGGACGGGTAGCACTGAGCCCGGTTCCCCCCTCCCCGGGGCGCGGGAGGCAGGGAACAGACGTACCGGGGACCCGGCGAGAGCTTCGGGCTGCAGAGCCCACGGGAGGTACGCTGTGGCCGGGACACGTCTACCCGGTGGGCACCGTTACCCCACGGGTGGGACGCCGCCGTCCTACGGGTGGGAGACCCACGCTGCGGCACAGACGGGGGATGTCTGCCGGGAGCCACCACTTCGGTTCTCCTCGCCTCTCCGTCGAACGCCAGTATTGCCCCTTTCCCCCGTTCCAGCGGGATCTTTTCCCCCTGCAGCGCTCACGAGGATACCTGGATGCTAAGCGAGCTGAGGGTGCTCTGAGCTGAGGTTCGGGGTGCCCCGTAGGACCGGCACCTGGATTCACGCACAATTCCTCATCGCAGAAGCGGAGGTAGATTTCCTCAACAGCTGTCGTGCCGTGCTGCGCTATCGCTGTGCACCCTCACAGATCCGTTGCGTTGCTCTTGAGTTACAGCTGAGCATCACTGACAGACAAAGCCATTTCTATGGATACATCTGCGCTGTAGCTGAACCCTGGGCTGCTGTTCCCACGCCGCTCGCAGCTCCTCACCTTGCTGGCTCAAAACCAGCTCAGGGTTTATCTGCACAGGCTGCGGGGACGGATGTAAAGCCCCGTCGTGGAATTCACATCTGTTTCATATATGCTTAGTAGCCACTCTGCCTAGCTGAAAATGTGTGGGTGTGCAGCCCCTTTTACCTGCAGACACTGCGGAGTTTTACAAATGGTAAACTAAGGCACGAGGAGGGCTGATTGGCACGGGGCTGGGCCTGTAGCAGGTTGGGTCTCCATTGCAGAGGAGAATGGGGCAGGGGTCCCCAAAGCCAGCACTCCAGCATGGCCTCACCCCCCCGGGCTGGGATGCAGCAAGGGCCTTGAACCCCAGGGTGCAAATCCCCAACAACAAATCCCACACCTCCTCCGAACACTGTGGTCCTCGCTCCTTGGCAGGATGGAGTTTGGACCTGGGGATGCCAGGAGTGAACATCTGGATTCCTCTGCCACAGATACACCGGTGCTGAGCGCTCACATAGCCATCCGTAAGCGACACAGGCACTGTGAATCACCAGTTCCCCTATTAGAGGACAATGAGACATCTTCTTCTGCTCATTACCTGCTCGGATGTTATGTTTTAGGGGAATTTGATTGTCAAATGGCTTCTGAAGCACTTCAAGGCAGCATTTACATGCAGCCCTGGGTGCTCTTCCTAGCATAGGGCTGCAGAGAGTGAGGTGGCTCTGTGCCAACGCATTGCCGTTTGCTGCTCCAGCCCCATAACCAGCTGGGATCTTCTGTCTTTCCCCTGAGAGCTGGCCCACAGGCAGCCACAAATCCACGACAAATATTTCACAAGGTAAGTGCTGAGTGCTAGCACCTCTGTCTGCTTAGCAGCACCTTGGCTTTTCCCTCTCTGAGAACTTTCCTGCTGGTGGACAAGGTGCTGCAACAAATCACGGGGCACGGGCAAAGGGCTTCTCCAGAATAAAGACAGAATATCTGCGCAAAATAGGTAAAACATCCCATGCACAGTGAAACAGCAGTGGAGAAAACAAGAAGATATAAAAGACAGTTACAGCCCCTGCAAGAACAGGAACAAAGGAGGAACGGAGAAAGAGAGATTGTTCCAGTAATTGCCTCCCCCAGGTAAGGATGCTGTGCCTGATCAACGCTGCTGGCACGGAAAAGTGCTGCTTTTTGATTCACTGTTCACCGCATTTTGCTGCTGCAGCAAATCACATGTAAAATAGTGTATTTCACTGTATAATCAGGCTAAATAAGTTAGCTTTTTCAATACCTCTGCATGCGTGTGTGTGTGTGCGTGCACACGCATGCGCTTTCTGCCCCATCACGACGAGGTGGTTGATACCAGAGCACCAAGGCAAGAGTGAATTTGGCTGCACCAGGGCACCAAGTCCAGAGAAGAGGAGCCCAGGCTCCCTGCTCACACCTGGGACAGGAGTGTCGACACCCTGGGCTGGGTCACAGGTCTCCATCGGTGATTTGGCACCCGGGTCACCCTCCCCGTGCCCAGCTGTCCCTGGCAAGCACCGCTCAGCAGGGTGCTGCCACCCGTGACGGAGCCACTAACGAGCCACTGATGAGGCTTTAGGGCACACACCTCTGCAAGCCTAAGGTGCCCACATTGCCTACATCCATAGAGAAGCCATTCCCGAGGGGCTGGCACACCTCCTGTTTTCCCTTAGCACGGGCCATTGGGCACGGCAGAGGTGGGTGCAGCCTGCCGAGCTGATAAGGGGCTGCAGCAGGCAGCCATGAGGATGTGCAGATGGGAAGGAGTTCCTGCACCCGGCACAGGTAAAGCAAGGGAGAAACCTCCTGCTGTTTTTCTTTGCCTTAATTATCATCTTCTTAAAATGCCTAATTAGTTGCTTTAGTTGATATACTGGCTCAGGCACTCCTACCTAATCCAGTCAGTAAATTGAGGCATTGAAAATTTGTCCTACATCTTCAAATGATGCAGTGTTCACCAGTGTCCTTAGACTTATTCGGGGCTGAGCCTGCAGCTGGCCGTAGATCTCTCTTTGGTGGTTCTGCTATATGGGCAGACGGAGGGTTTGCTCTCCAGCTCTCCAGCAGGAAAAGCCTAGCATTTGGACATGAAAGGTGATCATCCCTATGACCACAAAGTGGTGCTTGTTTGTTTTGGCCAGGATCACCAATAAGTTCTCTTTCTGTGGACAGCTATGTTTTTGCCCTGAGACTTTATTGACTCTAGAAGCCCATTTTGTACAGAATATATCTTACTATTTAGTTCCAATGGCTTTTACTGGATTGGAATTATAACAGAAGTGCAAGAGGTGTATAAACTACATTCAGCTCGATCACTTGTTTAATATCAGTTTCTGAAGTGGTTTCTGTACTATGTCTATCATCTAGCAAGCCTCTGGACCCAAAACCTCTGAGTGTTTTAAAGCTTAAGTGTGTGCTAACCTGACCGTAACGGTGTCCTAACCAGCAGTTTGTAAAGCTGCACCACGCTGAGGAACGTGGCTGCGGTGGGAAGTCCTGGAATGGGAGAAGTACTGTTACCCTCATCCACAGAGAGCTTTATGGATGAGCAATGATCTCAGATTCGTTCTGCTCTTCATTTGGGAGTTGTGTTAGTACAGGAGCACCAGGCTGATGTGCCACCTCCCATTGAGGCTGTTGTGTAGATAAATGGGCATGATAAAGCTGTGGGTTTCCTGTAAGGGAAATTCCTGTGTTGCAAATGGGGACAGTAAAAGCTTCCTAGGAGCTTTCCACCAAAATCTGCAAAGGATTTGAAATTCCCCTAAAAAGGGGTGGGGGGAAGGAAAGGGTTAAATCCTGATGCCTCTGCTCAATCTTTAGCCAGGCAAAACTTCTTCAGCTCCTGGAGATTTTTGCCTTAGGGAGGCCCCATGTGCTCTGTGCGTTTCAGAACTGAGCTTCTTTGGGAAGAGGCAGAACTGTTGTGCTAACACGTGTGTAACCCACCACCCAGCGCGTTTTACATGCTGCAGATGTTGTGGCTCTGCTAGAGCATGAGCTGCCATTTGGCTCGCGGTGAAGAAACATTGATTTTCAGCCCTGTAGGCTCCTCAGTCAAGCTCGATGCCGGTTGTGAGTGCATCTATCACACCTGAGCAGAGAGAGCTATCGAAGATCTGCACTGGCTGCTGAAACACGGCAGCAGTTAGCTTTACTCCACATGTTGAATATCTGAGGCTGAAGCTCCTGTGTATCCTTGATGCCAAATGCTGATGCTCAAAAAAGTAGCAGGCACTTATAATCAAAGACAAAACTGGCTAAATTTGCTTTCCAGCAAACTCAGCGTTACACGTGGGATGAACTACAGGCTACCCTGACATTCCCAAGACCCTGTGCAGTCTTCGTGTCTCCACTGCACTCAGCTATTACAGTGGTCTCCAAGGAGTAGGTAATGGGCTTTTTTTTTTTCCCCCCCAGAACAGAAATGCAAAAAAGAAGTTTAAAAGCAGCATTAATTATGATTTTTAGAAAAAGGATGGAGCAGCCATCTAGCTGTTCCGGTTGCCACCATGTGTGGAGCCACAAGGAAGCCCTCGGTGTCCAACGCGCACCCTCCCCAGATGCTCCACAGCTGGTTTCCTTTCCCAGTGCCCGCTGCATTATCTCACTGCCTGGCTTGGCATCGGGCTGCCCACAAGCACTGGCTTACATCGGTGCGCTGTGCTGGGAGGTTGCTGAGGGATATTATGCTACCAGCAAACCTTGCAAAACTTTTGTTGGAAGCGTGACAGTCTGAGGAGATACACGAGGTATGGCTGAAAGGAGAGGGAGCACCTTTTATTAGTCAGAGGGATATATAGCTGGGAAAAAACCAAACACACTTTCAGGCACAAAAGCCCATCTGCAGGTCAGAGTATTTGGGGCAGCATCTGGTGTCTGAGGGTTATAGGTGGTGGGAAAGGTGCATTGCTACTTACACCAGCTTCAGAGGTAGACGTTGTTTAGCTTGGTTCTCTTTTCTTCACACCACGTGGTCCCCATTTCAAACAGCAAATGTCACTGTCTTCCTTCCAGCAGCAGTGATGTTGCTCTGGCTGTACTGCTGTGCCCCAAAGGTTGTCTGCTTTCTTCAAAGCCTGTCTGCAATGTCATCTGTTGGCCTAGTAAAAGCTGGTTTTTTCTGCCTGCACACCTTGCCTCACTTTTAACCTGGAACATTTACATCTTCTTACCCGAGTTTCCAGGTAACTGGAGACAATTTTGAAATTCTGCAAAAAATGACAGGAGGTGAGTTTGGGAAATAAAGGGCTGCAACTTTTCCATAATGACATTAAGTGTCAGAGCCAGGTTGACTGAGGATATCAACACTCAGCTCCAGTGAAGCCAAGGGCAGTGCCATGGCTCCCTCAACAGTGCATTTGGCTCACACTCCGGTTAGCACTGTAGTTTCAGGCTCTGTGGAGAACCCACTCCCAACATGTTCTCCTGATTTACTCCTGAAAGAAACAGCAGTAGCAGAAGATTTCTCCTATGGAGGTGTGGGAGCAGGTTGCTCCTATCTCTTCCCTCAGTGTGTCAGAGAAAAACAGACCCTATACCGGCCTGGGAGAAAGAGAAGGAAGTGAACATGAGTAACAGATGTTTATAAAGATGCATGTGAACAAACAGATGGAAGACATTGCCTAAATTACCTACCTTCAGACTGAAAAAAAGGTCTCTATCTCCCATATCCAGATGACTTGCCACCAGCACCTCAGACCGGGGCAGGACCTCAGAGAAAGCACCTGTAAGTAGCATCCCTGAGATAGACACCTGCCAATCGAGTGAAGAACAGAGGCTTCCCTGCTCGATCTCCCTGTGAAGTCATCCAGGACCCAGAGAGTTAATCTTTCTCCCCAAAATGTATCCTGTCCTTTCCTTAGCTAGGAGCTAGTCTGGCTACTCATCTTATTTGAAAGAGTGTAGTTTCACTTCCCTGGAGGTGTAAATACTCCTGTGCCAGAAAACTGTCAGCTCTTGTTGGTGGGTGACTCCTTGCCTCGCAGCGGGATGAAACTCTCCTCCCTCAGTGATTCACTGCGCCACTTCCAGCATGAGGGAGAGCTCACCCCAGCCCTATAATCTGCATTAGTCTGGATGTGAACGGACACCTCAGTGCAATAAAAGTTCAGAGCTTATTACGGGCTCTTGGCTGATACTAAAGATGATGGTAATTAACCTCTCTGGGATGACAACGGTTTATTGCTGGCTGATCTCCCGATGCTTTTCTTAAGCATTTTGTAAAAAAATGGGCCTTGCCAAGGATGGAGAGAGCAGGAGGAGACAGAAAGCGGTTGTGTGAGTCTCCAGCTCAGCACGCAAGGCTTGAGAAGGACGCCTAGGTTTTAACATGAGCTGGGGACAGGATCTGTGCGTTTACCCATTCTCAGATCTATTTTGGGAGTCACAGGATTTCTGTGTGTGGGTATAGAAAGGCCACTGCTTCCCATCGGCACAGTTTTGCAGCCATCACATTTCTGCACTTGCTAGGGATATGAAAAAATTGGGTTTTGATTGTGTCAGGAGGTACTGGAATTGCTGTCTTGTTTTACTAGGTATTGCTATAATCAAGTCTGCCCAACTGAATTTTACAGGAATCTCTTGTATTAAAGGAGAATGAGCAATCACACCCTCGTCACCCTTCTGTGCAGACACCTTTGCCAATCACTTATTTGCAGGGGTGAGGACCAGTCTATTTATTCAGTCCTCAGTCTGAAATTGTCCTGTATCTCCATGAGATGATCCACACGCGGGAGCACATCTTCTTGCTCTCGATAGAAAGGGGCAGGAACCTCTTCTCAAAGCTTCCAGCTTCCTTCTGCTCAGCTCCATACACGTGGGAGTCACTTCCCAACGTGGATTGCCACCAAGGCACATCTGCCATCAAAAGGAGGCGAGCGACTCGGAGGGAAGTAAAATGGCTTAACAGATACCAGCAATCAGCTTTTGACCTGATTTTGTACTGAGCTTTCTAGTGAAAAAGGAGCATTTGTGGTCTATCAGCATAGCGCTGAACCGTATTAAATAAGCCTCCATTTATCTTCAGTAAGACTAATACAGTTCCTTATTATTGGAACAATGGTATATTTTTGTCACCCTTAATTATTAACTTATCTGGCTGTGATTGCTTCGCTTATGAAAAGGATAAGCTAGGTAACTATAATAGCTATATAACTCTTATATAACCAACATTTTAAACTTTTTTCTTCAGCCGTTCTTCTCCTTTTTTGCCTTGCTTACAGCTTTTCTATTTTTCTTTGGCATAGGTAAGTAAACCCAAAGGGCTAGATCCTACAGTTACACTGATGTTTTTGGAGCATGGCCTGGAGTTTTATCAGTTTACATCATCTGGGAGTGGGCCCATGAAATTTTTAAAACGTTGAAATAAATGAAAGCAGACAGGTGACAGAGTGACAGCACCAGACGGAGAGAATGGTGATGGCCAAGACAGCGAAAGTCTTAGCTTTATTTGGAGGAAAAGGGCCTGCAAGTACAGCTGGTACCAGGAGGCTAAACACACATACAGATTTTCTGGGAGCTGAAAACAGGAGAAAAATGTGGCCTGTACAGAAAAATAACTTCCAGTGTTTTCCTCCGGTGACACTGGCAAGCCTTCACTGTCACGTTAGCCCCGAATGCTTTTTGCATGTTCCCGCAGCATTTGCCGCTTCAGGCAAGAGGAGGCCAGAGGCAAGTGATGGGAGAGGGTGCCCTGGAGTTGCTCATCACCAGCTGTGGTTCACAACAAAGTTCACCCTGAGCACCTTGGAGGCCACGGGTACACGTGTCCACTATATCATGAGTCCGAAATAATGTATTTATTGCCTTTCAGTGACTGTAGCTCCTCTCTGATGCCCAGCACAGTCAGTGTCTCCAGGATCTCACCGATGGAAGGAGACGGGGGACCACCACCGCTTCTCCAACTGCTGCCCCACCTCACTCTCCGAGAGCCTCATGAAACCATGAAGCCAACTGATGGCTGCCCATGAGCTCGCTCTCCTCCACTGCTCACCCATGAGGAGGGCAGCCTCCCTCAGTTTGTAGTTTCAGTGCTGGAACCCCAGGTCCTTCAGTAACCACCTCATCATGCCTGCTACCTTGCCACAGTCGTTTCATTTTTGCTGCTGAGGACACTGGCCCCAGTGACAATGAAGGGAGGGCTGAATTCCTTTCCCAGCCCGGCTCTCTGTTTTGACAAGTGATTCTTTTTATAAATCCCAGACAGTGCGTCTTTTCACAGGCAGTTGTAAAGCTGGATTTAATACACGTCAGAGAGAATACATGAAAGCTCTCGCACGTTCTGCGGCATGCTTTTTTTTCAGCGGCTCTGTGAACGTGCTGACCGGCAGCTGACCTTGCCTCCTGACGCAGTGCATGGCCACCGAAGGATGGGACCCATTCTGCCATCGTTTGTATTCCAGATTTCACTTCACACCCTACATCTGCTTCTTCCCAAGACGATGACTGGGGTCCCACCAGCCATCTACAATAACTCATTGCTGGAGGAGTGGGACCACGCAACACGGCCAGTATGCAAGCACATAGGCTACAGACCAGGCATCCTTGGTTCCTTGTCTTGCCTTGCAGCACCAGAGTTATTCCTTCTCCTGGTGAAGCCCTTCCCAGTGCAAACAGGGTGACTGCAGCCTTGAGAGGACAAGGGGAAGGCAAGGAAGAAAGAGCAAAGTCACCCTGAGGACTAGGTGTGCTGAGCAGGCTGGGCTACAGCCATCTGGAGACCCTTCCCCATCACAAATCCTTCCACATTAGATTAGGTCCGCCTACACCTAAAATAGCCTAATCATCCTAAAGATCCTGGTCTAAGCCTTCTTCAGATGGTGTTTCACTTTCCCTGAGAGCTACCTGGCAGTTTCTAAAGCAACTATAATCCCACTGTCCTTTTTTGATCGATTTCCCAGCAGCCACCACAGCTACAGCTATTGTACTAAACCCTCTGCCCTCCTCCTCCTCAAGTCGTCAGGCATCTCTACTCCCTCACATGAAATATTTGTGAAACCTGAGAAGCAGGTCCTAGATAATGGATATTCTATTGATAAATACCTTTCAAAAAACACCATCTAGAAGCCAGGCAATTGAGCAACATAAGGTAAACCACATTCTTCCCATACACCCTCTAAAGAGAAGGTTTTCTAAGGTACAGCATGCAGGTTTCATGAATCAAGCATCAGTATAAATGTCTCTGCTGTCTTTTGAAATCTCCTGGACCTTGCAAATGTGCATCCAGGCGGCGAAAGGTCACACGGAGCCACACCAGTTCCTAAGCCCCTGCTCTTCTGACAGGTAGGACCCTCACACCAGCTATCTTCCATTTAGATTTACACTATCAAAAGGGTTATGCAGTGTTTGGCCACCTTTCCCCACATTCCTTGGAAACGTACCCCAATCCCAGCACGTGGCTGTCGGGCGTTAGGTGGGGTATGTGCTTCTCCTGTCCGGTACAGCCCTGCTTTGCCTCGGAAAAGCACAGAGCACTCCCCAGACCAGTCTTGCTGCGCCACAGAGTGACTTTTTTTTCCAGAGGTAATAGGTACGTATGTGTCATCCCTCTGGAAAATTCTGGCAGTTGTTCTGACATCATCAGTCCATAAAACAGCTGATAATATTCCCCTGTATTTTTCCCCTTAAAGCCCTCAAGCTGAAATTTGACATTTTTCTTCAATTACTGGATGTACGAAAGCTCTCAAGAGTCATTCAGCCCATATCCAGAACAACACATGTCAGCCTGCCAGCGTCCCACAGAAAGCCCTACTCCAGCCTACCTTCCCCAACAGGCTTTTCCTTCAAGGTGACCGAATATACTTTGGTGTTCTCAGTAGAGGGAGCTTCTCACACAGCAGTTGGAACACCACCTCCCTCCGAACCCTCCGAAACCCCGTCCCATTTCTGACAGGACAAGCTCTGTGCCAAACAAACGTGCAGGAAACCTGAAGGTAGGTGATTAGGGAAATGTACTCCTAACCCCTAGTAACCGTAGACTGGTTTCTTTATTAAGGCGGCTTGCAGCCTTCCCAAAATTCTTGATTAGTTGTCATAACTATTACTATTAAAATGCCTGTCCCTTTGACGTCCTGGTACCACTCAACAGCAGCTCTGTGGCAGTCAGTACCAGGGCTATGAGAGCTTGCATGAAAAAAAAGGGCTTTCTAATGCATTTCAATGCCTTTCTTTGGTTCCACTGAATGCCTCTTGATACTTTTCTTAAGGAGACAGAAGTTTGCAGCCTACTTTTTTCTGCAGCTCGAATGCTCAGTACATTATTATCATGTCCCTTTTAGCTGTCTCCTTAGACAGCAGCTGCAACTTTTCATTCTTTCTTTGTCCAAAAGCCTTTGCATAGTTATTACCAAGTCCTGCTTGGTAATGAACAGAGTCCTGCACAGTATCGGCAGGGTGACCTGTGATGGGCTCTCACCAAGGAGATGGGTGGCTCCTGCACGGTCAATGAGAGGCCTCTGCTCTGCTCCCTGCATCCCACCTACACAAGCGTGTGTGGGGTGAACTCCACCAGAGAGCTGCTCCAGGCAGAAGAAAAATTGATTTGAAAAACAGTTCAATTCTTCAGTCAGATCAGTTCCCCGACCTGCTTTACTGAGTGACAGCAGAAGCATTTGTACTGCACAGTGTGCCCAGAACAGCATGAGTGGGTGGATGGGATGGCAGGAGCAGGAGGGAGGAGAGGAAGGGAAGAGGACTGCTTTTTTAAGAAGCACCAACAGCTTAAACACACTTAAAATGATAATTTAATTGAAGAGACCGGGGATTTTAGTCTTACAAAGATACCAAGGGAATCTTAGCTTTTTCAAACCAGATTTGCAGGTGATGTTTTCCTAAGCCTACATAGATTGTTGGATTATGTTTTGCTCACACCTAAAATAACTAAAATTGAAAACTGTCAGCTTTTAAAACAGCTATCTCCCCTTTCCTCATCCCCTTCTGATTCCTGTATTTTCTATGCTTGGCATCGCTAGGTACACAGACGATTTCACCACAATTTTAATGGTGATTCACTCCTCTCTTAAAGCACAGTTCACATAGCAATTTTTGAGCTCACCTGCTCCCTTCTTGCTGCCTAGGGCCTTACAAAAACAAGAGCAGAATGTGGAAAACATTATAAATGCTTTTCAATGGGTCTTCATAAAAACAATTTCAAAACAGTATTTACACTAAGGTATAAATATCCCCTTATGAATAAATGATGCTGTTATCCAATAAGCCCTGCACTTGATCCCACTCAGATCAAGAATAATTATTTAGCTCCTTCAGAGAGGTTAAAATAACCTCTCTTAGGGCATGGGAAACTTCTTTTCTGTGCATAATTTCAGTCAGCAGACAAATTGGTAAATAAAATCAGACCACATCAACTCAGATGTAAGAAGGAAAAGAGCCAGTGGGCATACTAGGCAAAAGTGCAATGAATGTAATTGGGCCGTGAATAAATTTAGGCTGGAAATCAGGAGACCGTTTCCAAATATCAGAGCTGTGAAGTTTCAGACCAGTCTTTTGATAAAAGCGGTGGGACAGAAAATGAACAGGGTTCAAAACAAAGCCTCCGAGTTGTCTGAAGGAGACTACGAGGTGTGGCTGCCTGCCATAGCTGAGCTCTGAACCTTGATGCAGCGATCACTCCCAGTCCGGTGCTCCCAAGTATCTCCTGTGGCAGCTAAAGGCAAAGGTGACTATTTGTCCTGCTGACAAAAGAGGAAGAGGCACCATCCGACATGTTAGTGTGCTACATCACCATGGTAGCATCCTCAGGACACACCTTGGCACCATGTTTCTCTCTGAACCCAGCGGTTCCGTGGCAGGGTGTCTCTGCCACTCCGGGGTCCCTGACAGCACTGCGCTGCGCCAGCATCTCCTGGGGCGGTCACTGCCTGCGGGGCACCTCTGCCACTGCCCTCTCAAACAGCACACTCCTGAGGGACATAGCAGGTTTTAGCTTAAAAAAAGGCACCTTATTTTCCTCACAGACTTTGCATACCTTCCCTCCCGCTGTTGCGTTGTGGAGGAATTTTCTGCCAGGGTTTTAGAGAGCAAGCCATGTTTTGGAGGGGGATATCTCCCTTCATCCTTCTAGAAAGCGGACCACACGGGCACTTTCGACTCCCTGTGGGAGACACCCGCATTGCCAGGTTCGCTGGCACCTAAAACAACACCATGAGGGTGCCCAAGAGGGGCACGCAGAGGTGTTTGGCTCCTGCCCCCCAGCCCAAAGGCCCCAGGGTGAGCCCCTTGCCCGAGGGACACTGGCCACCACAGCACCTCCACCACAGAGCTGCCAAGGGCCTGATCCCCAGCCTCACGCCTCCCTCAGCCCTGACTGGGGGGAACTCCTCTGCCTCACGCCCTGTCCCCCGCCTCACGACCCGTCCCCAGCCCCTGGCCGGGGCTCCGACCCTGCCC
>NW_010973284.1:3452737-3475095 GCF_000737465.1 Haliaeetus leucocephalus
GTCCCGGCGGCCGTGAGGGAGCGCGTGCGGGCGGCCGTCGCCATGTCGCCGGTGTGGTCGCTGGGCGCGGGGCTGCTGCTGCTGCTGCTGTGGGTGAGGCACCGGGGGCTGGAGGCCGTGCTGGTGCACCACCGCTGGGTCTTCGTCTGCCTCTTCCTCCTGCCGCTCTCCATCCTCTTCGACGTCTACTACCAGCTGCGCGCCTGGGCCGTCTGGCGCCTCCACAGCGCCCCGCGGCAGCACGCCCAGCGCGTCCGCCACATCCAGGCGCAGGTGAGACCCGGCCGGACCCCCCGCCCCCCCCGCCCCGGGCCGGGGGGAGAGCTCGTCCGCCGTCCCGCTGCTTGCCAGCCTGCCTCCCCGCTGCGGTGTGCACCGGCGATGGACGGGGCCTGGCGGCCAGGCCCCCCCCCCGTCCCCCGTCACCCGCCGCCCGTCCCGGAGCAGCCGGGGCAAAATCCAGCCTCGAATCCGGTTACGGCAGCCGGAGCGGGAAAAAGGAAACGACCAAAAGCCAGCGGGTGTTTCTGCTCCTGTTGGGTTTGGGGTTTTTTTTTCCCCCGTCTGAAACTTCTAGCGAAGTTGCGGCGTCAACAGCTGGCAAGTCCAGATGCGGCCGTCCGGCTGCTGTCATTGTAACATCCTTAGAGACGTGCTGTGAATCTCTGTACGCTCACACGGCTCGGCACGTACGTGTGTGCGCGGGTGTAACGTGAAAATGTTAGTCTTTGAAGGGTTGGCTTAATACCGTGCTTCAATACCACTTACACCCAGCTTCTCGGCATTGTTGGTTCCAAGAGATGATTGAAGGGGAGCTGAAACTTTTCTTCCACCCTGAAATGCAGATTTCTTTAATGTTTCTGTGCTGTCTAATATTTATGATAATTCTGTCATGTCTGCTTCTGTTCTCTTCCTTGCTTGTCACGTTCATTGCAGCTACAGATGGGTATTAATGTGCACGGAGTTATTCTTTGAGGGTTTGAGGTTGGGTTTTTTATCACCAGCTGTAGTAGCAGTCGAGCTTTGAAGAAAATGCTACAACTGATGTTTTTTCCCCAAATGTTAACCACTGTGGCTTTGCAAAATTCATGGATCATGTGTATGGCTTACAAATTTTCCTTCCCAACTTTTCTCTCTTTGCCTGTTCATTTTCGGGCTCAGACCATTTTTTGGTGTGTTTAGGAGGAGGCATTGTTTCATTAAACTTCACAGAACTGACATTATTTATGACAGTGATAATACCTCCCTTTGAGTATAGGTTTTCCTGTGGATTTTTAAAACTTCCATTCTAGTTTTCTGAATCCCATCTCCAAAAAACCCCCAAAGCTACGGGGTATTAGAAATGCTTCCTCTACATAGACCCCTCTAGTCGTATTTTATTTAGAAGTTCAGAGGTCTGCAGAGAGACTTCCAAAGCGTTGCTACTCAACATACAGACATCCAGACTTCATTACTTGCAGGTAACTTGCGTGTAGATGAGTGACATTTCTGAACGCTTTTTCACAGTGAGGGAAAAATGTTTCTGGTATACATTATTGACAATGTAAGGTGTGTATGCCTTACAGCGTCAGTTCTGTTGTTACGTCTTGCAGGTTCGGGAATGGAAAAATGAAGGCAGCAAAAGATACATGTGCACTGGCCGGCCTGGCTGGTTGACTGTATCACTTCGTGTTGGGAAGTATAAGAAGACTCATAAGAACATCATGATAAACCTAATGGATGTTCTGGAAGTGGACAAGGAAAGACAGGTAACAAATTCATCACAAAGCTTTTTTACCGTATTTGTAGCTGAAGACGAGATTAGATTCCATAAAGAACAAAGGATTTTTGTAGCAGTAGACCCACCAAATTTCAGGTTTTACAATGTGTGCTTGGATCATTCTATCCAAAAAAACAGCATATGGAATTGCTTAGCTTTTATGTGCCGAAGTCTGAAAGACCAGATTGATTTATGGTTTTGGGGACTGAGCAACAAGATGTTGAGGCAGAGGAGGAATCACTAAACAGTTTCAACTATTTTTAGTAGTGCTCTTAGGAAAGTAAGTCTCTGAATTCTGATAACAGATGGAAGTACAATCCAGTTAGCCATATTTTGTCATCGTTAATGCTGAACACTTAATTTACCCTTTTGGGGGGGAATTGGGTTTTTTTGCTTTTTAGGTTGTTCGTGTGGAACCTTTGGTGACCATGGGCCAGTTGACTGCACACCTGAATCCCATGGGCTGGACTATTCCTGTGGTACCAGAGCTTGATGATCTTACAGTAGGTAAGGGTCATTGTGGTGACAAGAGACTCACTGATTTTACTGCATTTTCATTAGCTTTTTATGCAGTAACATGTTGCATTATTTTAAAGGTTCTGGAAATACTCTGTTGAACCTTATGTTCTGTTGTGGTACTTATGTTATAAGCACTTCCTTTTTTTTTTTTTTTTTTTTTTTAAGTCATGCCCAGAGCTTAAAAGTGAGGTTTTCTTCTCGTAAACCACCTGCATTTTGGAGTGTGTTTCATTTGATTTGTTATGTGCTCTCTTGTTAAGGTGGCCTGATCATGGGAACTGGCATTGAGTCTTCATCCCATATCTATGGACTTTTTCAACACACCTGTGTGGCCTATGAACTTGTTCTTGCTGATGGAAGCCTTGTGAGATGTTCACCAGTAAGACAAAATGTTATTTTGCTATCATTTACAATGTGGTTGACAGTTATCGGTATGGATATATGATTTAGTATGACATACTTTTTGCAGACTGAAAATTCAGACCTATTTTATGCAGTGCCTTGGTCTTGTGGTACTCTGGGTTTCCTGGTTGCAGCAGAAATAAAAATGATTCCTGCCAAGAAATATGTCAAAATACATTATGAGCCTGTGAGAGGACTGCAGAAGATTTGTGAAAAGTTCGCTGAAGAATCTAAGAAAAAGGAGAATAGTTTTGTGGAAGGACTTGTGTATTCTTTGGAAGAAGCAGTCATCATGACAGGAGTCTTGACTGATGAAGCTGAGCAAAGCAAGGTAACTAAAGGGAAATTACTCACAAAGAAAAAAAAATGCCCCCAAAGTTTAACTGAAGCTGTACAATATGCCAGTGTAAAGCCAGAATCATTATAAGATTGGAACAATCTCTTAACATGGGATTAAAAGTTAGATCTGTCCATCAGAATATTTTAAATTACAGCTCTTTGCTACTACAACAGAGCCTGTACTTGAAGTCTCTTCAACTGATAAGAAATGACCCACTGATTTCATTATTCTAACAAATAATTTTGTCTACAGCCTTTTCATTGCAGTACCTAAGGAGGAAGCTTTTCACAGCAAGCTTTTAATACAGTTAATGTTGGTAAAACACATCAGGGACATTTACAGGAGGGACATGCTAACTGTTCACTGCAACCCTCAACCCAAATGTTTCTCCTCTGCCATAATGAGACTTTGGATTAATGATGGGTTGAGAGATCAGTATTTTAGGTATCCATTTCTGTCACATTCATGGTCTCTTAATCAGCTTGTAACAGGCAAGCCTTAGCAAGCCTGATTTAAATTAAACCTTAATAGCAAGAAAGGTAAGAAGGAGCCATGCATGTGGAGAAGTGAAGGCTCCCTAAATCTCTTGTGACAGTCTCATTCAAACTGTCACAGGGGGTATAACATTGATTCTTCACTGTAATGGAATTTGGGGACATAATTAATGTTGTCCAGTAAGGTGTAACTGTTACCTGTGTTGGTGTTTGCTAATGAATGCGTGTTTTCTTGTAGATAAACAGAATTGGCAACTACTACAAGCCGTGGTTCTTCAAGCATGTGGAGAAGTATTTGAAAGCTGACAGGACTGGAGTAGAATACATTCCCTCAAGACATTATTACCATAGACATACACGCAGTATCTTCTGGGAGCTCCAAGTAAGACCAGTTCCAAAACTAAAATAACATCTGCAGGAAGGTACTCTGGTCTTTCACGGTGTAGGTACAATGTACCTTGTTCCCCTTGGCCACACTTCTGTCTTTCATGGCAGAGAAAACCAGTGAAGTTTATGGCAAATTTAAAAGTCCTGCGTTTGGGCAAAATAAATCTAAAGGCACTTTGTTATATATAAGGTGTTATATTATAACCTCCTAATTTCCATTTTAGTGCTTTTCTGAATTTAGACCTTAAGTACGTATTTCAGTGTTAAGCTTTTATAGTTACTTAGTGATTTCCAAAGGCAGACAGTGGAAAAACCATGAATGTGAAATTATGGCTAAAAATTTGCCCTGCCTAAAATCAGAACACTAATTATACAGTAAGGTCATTAATTTGAATTTCATAAAGTATACGTTGTGATGTACGTTTACGCAAAACTTTATTTGGCATTCTGAAATATTCCCATTGTGACATTTGGAATCTCTGGCGTGAGATACTGGATCCTTTCAGCTCCTGGAGACGTTAAACAGGAGTAGGCTGTGCAGGAAGTACTTAAAAATTTACAGCTTTACAATTTTTTTAAGACCTGATCTTGTATGTGTTTATTCTTGCAAGAGTTGTGTAAGTTTGGCTTCTTACGTGCTCCTTCCTTAGCTGTTTTAAGATAATAGCCTACTGTTCTCTGAACTTCATTCTCTGAACATATTTGTGAGCTGAGTGTGTTGTGATTCATATGACTGAAAATCAATCATTGTAACTAGAGGAGGCTTAGGGCAAGGCTGTGTAGCTAAGTTCAGTACAGGCCTCTCTTGTTCGTATTTGTATTGTAGTAGTTTAGCAAAAGTAACAGCAGTTAAATTTATTGTAAATCTGGCTTAATATTGCTCTGAGGATTCTGAAGTATTGTCCTTTGGTTCACTTACACATTCTTAAGTCAAACTTTTTTCTTTCCTCTTTAAAGGATATCATTCCTTTTGGCAATAACCCCATTTTCCGTTACCTGTTTGGCTGGATGGTTCCTCCAAAAATCTCTTTGTTAAAACTCACCCAAGGAGAAGCTATTCGAAAGCTGTACGAGCAACACCACGTTGTACAGGACATGTTGGTGCCAATGAAGAGCCTTGAGAAATCTATCCAAACCTTCCATGCTGACCTTAATGTAAGATCACGTGTTTTTAAAATGTAGTGAATCTTGGACTGTGTGTAGTAAGAGCTGTGACTGTTGGTCTCAAGGCGTAATAGTCTGCTTGTGTAAAAGGTCATTATCGTATCCTGGGTAGTACTGTGCTTTGTGAGTCTATGATGCAAGGCGGCAGAAGAAATCAACACAGCTTTCTCAAAAAAGAATAAAAACATGAGATTCAAATGTTAGTAGAAGGCAAATATTTCTAAAAGATTTCATCACTTAATAAAACTTGAACTGATTTTTCTTTCACCTGAAATCTCTGGTGGTCTCACTAAACCCCAACTGTGGGAATTAATCTCCCTTTCTGGCTTTTATTTCTGAATTTATTTTGGTTACTATAAAAAGTACAAACTTGGAGATTTCAATTTTGGACTGACCTGGAAAAGAAAACTCTTCATTCTCTTTTTACTCAGAAAGTGTATTCAGTTGTTGCTTTGGGATCAGGGATTTTTTTTTTTATTTTAATTTCAAATATTTAAGGCGGAGGAGGTGTAATTCTAGGAGGACATTGCACATATTCTGAGCATCTGGATCTATTTGTGTTATTGTCATTAGAAAGTGGAGCTAAGAACCACAGCAAGAGAACTGGAAAGGAATAGCCGTTGAAGTTTCGATCCCAAATTGGGAAGAAGTCCTCTTAACTCTTCATTTTGTTACCTTTACTAGGAGATAGCTTAAAGGATTGTTTTGTTAAAAGTAAGTGATAAAGTGTTTTCTTACCTCTGCAGGTGTACCCTCTTTGGTTATGTCCTTTCATATTGCCCAATAATCCTGGTATGGTCCACCCAAAAGGGGATGAAACAGAGCTCTACGTGGATATAGGAGCTTATGGAGAGCCCAAAAGGAAACAATTTGAGGCCAGGGCTTCAATGAGGCAAATGGAGAAGTTTGTAAGAAGTGTGCATGGGTAAGGATCCCACTCCTTAGAATAGTAATAATGCCATGTAATTTATATTGCCATGTCGTTTAATCACAGTTATTTAATCCTACGGCACTTCAATATTGCAATCATTTAACAACCACAATAATTGGAAACTGATTTTAATTACTAATTCTGATATTATGATTTTTAAATATGATTTTACTTCCATCATTTGATTGCAAAACCAAACAAATGAGCACACTGGCTGAAGTTCTTGCAACGTATTTGGGAGCTGGGTAGCTTCAGGTCGCCTGTGCATTCTTTCAGCTCCAGGCTGCTGCAGGAGTAGAGTCTCTGCTGCAACAAAATACATCCATGCAACCAGGTGCAGAAAGACCTCAGCAGGTCTGTGCTGACTGTACATAAACAAGTTGCTGTCCAGAAGTGGCGTTAGCGTGGGTCGGTGACCGCTCTTAGCAAGGCTGGCTAGCCCAGCCCTCGGGAAGGCAGCCACTGAGCTTGCATACTGGAGCTGACTTGTTTCAGGTCGTTTCAGAGCTTTTGGCCGCAGTCCCTCCAGGAATCCCACAGGCTGTTGAAGTTTGGACAGCTTCCCTGCCTGCCCTTGGGACCGTTCTGCTCCCTGCAGTCCTTGCAGCGTCATGCTGCAGCTCTGCCCCGTCCTTGCGCTGGTGTGTCCTTGCACAGGGAGGCCAGCCTTGACTCTTCCCTGCAGTCCCTGTGCGGTGGTGGGAGTCTTTCCTCCCTCATAACTTGTACTTCCATAGCTTCCTTTTCCCTGCCCCGACTGTTATTACATAGGACCGCAGTAGGCGTGAGATATGTGCCCGCCATCTGTCACAGACTCATGCCAGCCTAATTTGCTGTAGTAGTGTCAGTGGAGAAGCAGTTACAGGCTTGTTTCTCAGGAACAAAACAACAACTACACAGTATTTTTACACCATCAGTACAATTTATCCACATTTCTATTTTGACCTACTTCTCAGTCTGACAGTGATTATATCCCGTGTGGCTGAGTAACAGTGGTGAGTCTGCTTCAAGATGATTTGGAGAGTGTAAATGACTTTTAGCTGCAATAAGTGATCTGCCAGAGAACAAAGCAACTGAAAGTTAATTTTAAGCTTTTTTTAATTAACTTGAAATTAAGCTTTTAATTTAAAGCTCTTTGCTAACAAAGTTTTGTCTATTCTCTACCTGTCATTGGGAAACGAACAATGGATAAATGCTTAATCTTACAGTTTCGTAATCACACACAACAATAGAGCTTTTATGTAATAGTTTGTGTTTTACTGCTGTACTCTGATGCTAGCTGCATTGTAGAGTGCACAGTATGAAAGTAAGGAAGAGTCCACAGCTACATAAAGATTTCATTTATTTTTGCAAATGGTCTTTTGTTGCACTGTGCTTCATTTACACTATAAATTTATCTTCTTGGCCTGGTCTGATTTGGCAGGCTTTTGCCTTCCTAGTTGTATTCTCAATGTCCAGTTCAAAGCAATCTTAAAAAGCCAAAGAATGTATTGCTACATCTGCCTTGAATGCATTTGGTAACACAGGCTAATACAAGACGCCATGACTGTACCTCCATGGATCATAAGCAAGCATGCAGAAAAAATACTTCCTTTTTTTTGAAGCTGGAATTAAAAGGTTTCGAATGGGAGAAAAAGGAAAGGAGGCTTTCAAAAGCAGTTAGAAAAATATTTGTCAGGGAGAATTTATGTTATGTGTGGTTTTCGGTGCAAGGAGCCAGACTCTTGATTTGGGGGAACTTTTGAAGTTCTCTCTAGACTTGTGTTCCTGTGAACACAGGTTGCTAGAATACAAGTTGCCAGAAGATCTGACTGCAGATGGTTAGGATGCCTAAACATGAACCACTGTTTTATACTTTTAGTCCTTCTCCTTTTCTCTTTGCAGTAGCAAAACTAATGAAAGTATGAATACATTGATGGCTAAAGAAGTGTTCTGAACCGTATTTTAAAAGCAACAGTTATTTCAATTGCTTTCTTTTCCCATCTTCCCCTTCACCAAAACGACTGTGGCGGTAGTCTGCTGTTTTCACCATTACATGTTATTTCCTCTTGGAAAAGAGATCATGGTAATGTTAAATCCACAAAATAGAATTGGCTGAGTGTCCCAGTGTAATCCATGTGAGCAATTATATTTGCTTGTTTTTAAAAAGCATTTTTGATGGGGTTTTTTTGTTTCATATTTGCTATTCATAGCTTGCCCTGAAGTTTTTTTTTAATAATCTATTTCAAATCTTGTGGCACAATTAATATTGAATCTCTGTCTCTCTGTTTTTTTTATTTTTCCCCTCTCCAGTTTCCAGATGCTGTATGCGGATTGCTATATGACCCGTGAGGAGTTCTGGGATATGTTTGATGGTTCGTTATACCACAAGCTGAGGGAGCAAATGAATTGCAAGGATGCCTTTCCAGAAGTGTATGACAAAATCTGCAAAGCTGCAAGGCACTGAGCCTGGATGATCTAATCAAGCAATCAGGGAAAAATGAATTTACCTATAGTTAGTCAGTATATCCTTTAAAAAAAAAAAGCTTTATTGCTCTCCAAATAAGCTCATTCTTGTTGATGTTTAAAGGTATGAATTCCTGCTTTATGAATTTATGTTTAGTATTTCTTCGTATGTTTTAAAATCAATTTTCCAAACTCAAAGTGATTGTTTTTAAGAAATCTTAAGTGCTAGCCTTTGTATCTAATGTAGTGACATAGGTGAATTCACCTATTTCCAAGCATAAGAAAAATAATTGGAAAGGATGAAGACACTGGAGTTACACCAGCTGTATACTATAGCTATATTTAACATTTTGAAAATGGTAGGGAGGGCTCAGAAATAGGTGCCAAAGCTGAACGCATTGTCAAATTAATCATGATGTTAAAAACATTTGCCTCCAGTCGGTAACCTGTAGGACAGCTTAGCGATGGTACCGTAATCTTCCGGCTGTACAGCACTGCATGATGTTGTGTGGTACTATACTGCTTGGGTTGTACCGTACTATAATCTCAGCAGAGCAGTTAAACTCCCTAACAGTGGCCTCAGTTTCAAAATTGAGCATTGAGGTGTGAAGAAAATGCTTTTTACTTGTGCCTATCAGATTTGTACTGATTTTGATTATAAAGTGTAAGTGGATGTAGGTTTTAGGTATTTTGTAATTGGCTAACAGTGCATTGGTTTTTTGCCCCAAAATATCAATGTTCTGGCTTCATAGACTACTGAAAAAATTGCTGCTATTTCACATAGCCAAGTTTTAATTTCAGTTTTTACTTGTTGTGGGTCAGTTTATTTGGATTTTTTTGGTTTTGTTTTGTTTTGTTTTTTTGGCGGGGGTTTTGGTTGTTGCTTAATTTTAGTGCCTTATAAATACGCAGTTGGAGGAAGACATGGGTTATTTTCAGACCGTTCTGTTCTGGCCAGTAGGAAACGGAAGTCAAGGCTTTATTTACACGAGGTTTGATAGAGCAAGTGGCTCTGGATTAGAAGAACTCTTGTTGTGAATCTTGATACACGCAGACTTTGGTTCTGACTCGAGTGACATTTTTGCTTTTCGTTTTAGCTGGATTAGGTTGATAGGCTTTGTAAAAGGACTGTTTCAGTCACCTGGAGAGGAAATCAACAGCAAGTACTGTTCAGTTCCCCTTCTGCTGCTCACTGGTGAAAACGGCACAGTCACGCACTTCGTACAGTGTAGCGTAGAAGTGTGGAAATGTTTTGACCCCGTAGCCAGAAACACGGTTCCGAACCAAGCCCGTGTCTTGTCCAAGCAGTACTCTAAATTGTTACTTGAAACGTTACTGAGCTCGAGGGAAAAGAAAGTAATTTTCTTCAGGCTTGCATAGGGGGTAACATGAAGAACTTTTTAAACAGTTACCAGTGGGAGGCGTTGTCATTTTTATATGAGTGCTAAACCAATGATTTTATTTATTGATAGATGGATGTTTATGGTCCAGATGAAACCAATGATAAAGCAGTAACAAGAATAAGCTTGGCCTGTTACTCAGTGATGCATGCTGGGCAAGCTGTGTGCAAATAAGGTACCCCTTAAAATCCCCCGCAGGGGACAGGTAGCAGGGGCAGCCTGCCAAGGGGAGACGCAGCCAATGCAGAGGGCCTGCAGTGCTGCCCAAGCCACGGCGCCGGACAGGAGGTGGAGCTGTGTCAGTGATCCAGGAGCGTCTGCTACGCCGGTCCAGGCTTCGGGATACGCAGGAAGGCAAACGCTGGTTCTCGGGGTGTAACCTGCCCTCCTGCCCCTGTGAGGGAAGCGGCACGAGAGCCGTTTCCTTGTCCCTGGCGCAAAGCTATGATTTAGCCCAGTGCTCGTAAGATAATCTGCACAGAGCAAGAATGGGTTGGGTTAGCTTTTAAGGGGCGATGTTAAAACGGCTAGAGGATGTGCAAATACTTTTACTTAGGCTGTGTTTCTCTCACTTCTATACTGATGATCTTTAGGTATGCACTGTATTTGTTTTTTCATTTCTTAATTTATTGGCAAACTTTGTATGTCGTGATTGGGTACTGTAACTGTATCAGTCACACACATGCACATGGATAATTGCTGTTGCTCTTAATTTTTGGTTGTACGGGCTGTTTAAAATAAAGATCTAGCCAGCATACTGTTCAAAGTGGTGTCTTTTAATGAATAATTATTTACTTTTCAACAGTTCTGCTTATCATTTCTCATGCTTATTGTATTGCTACAAATGGTCGGCGATTACCGAGAAAAGCTGCTGCCTGGGTAAGAGACCAGAGGCATTGTGAGGCTGCTCGGAGATGAGGACCCTAGTGCTGCAAGCAGCTTTGAAGGAATGTCTTTGAAGACTGCGAGTCTACTCTTATCTCTGGCCCAAGACACACCTGTACAAAACAAACACCTTATAGCTGAGCCTTAACCCTTACCTTATGCCCCACTAACTCCACATTGCCTCAAGATGCCAATTATCCTGATTTCCACCCCCCTGCCCCACCTCATTCTTTTCCCGTGACATTTTGTCCAAGGAGGACAAAACCCCATTTTGGATTTAGGTGCTACAGCTGTTGACATGGATAGCTACTTCATTCTTCTCACTTCACACTAATGGAACTAATCCCTGGTTCAAACGATCAGCTGCAGAAGCAAGGATGACGATTCAGTGCTCTCTTCAGCCTGAGGAGTTTCACATCCACATCTTTGGTTTCCTTGAAAAAATGCCTTCACAGCAGCTCTGTAGGCTTAGTCAGAGGTATTCCTGCCCCTCCCTTGGTCACAGCTGGTGCATCCTCTCCCAATGCTCTCTTCCCAGAGAGAAGCTCCCAGGCTTTCTCCTGAAATCCAGGCTGCCAAATGCCTCAGCCCCACTGAGACCGCAGTTCAGGTGCCAAAGCCCTGCGTTCCTTTAATCACATTCTGTGGTGGCCCTGACTTATGCTGCATTTCACGATCCTCTCTTGTTATCCCAGCAGCGTTTCTGCACCCTGCACTCACCCACATCACTGCTCGGGCATTTTTCCCTTCAGAGACCTCCTTCCTACTTTGATTGCCTCTCTAGAACAATAATCGTTATGTCCTTAAATCACTGCAGTTTTACCTGTGTTCAATTATCTCCCCCACCAAAGGATAATTGCAGATTAATTAGCATACTTAATCAGCCTCAACTAACATGTAATTACACCTAGATTTAATTATTCCAGTCTGGTCTAAACCATAGTGTGAGACTTCGTAAAGGTTAACTCCTAAGTGAAACACCCTACTCCCAGTACATTTTTACAGCCATCCTTTGTTACCACTGACACAGCTCTCCGTTTCACTTTGTCTATTGCCTCTAGGTTTTAATATCCTACAAAATTTGAAATGATGATGCTAAATTCATCCTAATTCCCTCCAGCTGCTTATAAACATTTGCATTGTTAATTCAAGCGAAGCCGTACGCTACAGCTTGCGATGAAGATCCTTGTGTGCAGCTGCTTTAAAGATGCCACAGGACAGGTACGTAGGCAATTACTGAAGGCCTAACTACTCTGCTTTGCTGTAGTAGTGCTTTCTCAGACCCAGCTCTCCACTGAGTTGTACTGGTCGACCTGGGGGTATTCAGCTGTGGTAACACCACCATGCTCATAACAGGTACGTGCAACTTCTTTAGGTAGCGTTGCTTGAAAGGAAGCGTTTAATATTGAATGAGCTGTGCGTGCCAGCAGACCTTCCTTCGGAGGACACGCCGTATCTGGCATCCACTTCTCAAGTGTGTCACTTCTATAAAGGCCAAGGTGGAAATACTGAATTACTCAACAGAAAAGTTAATTGTCTAAGGAAGAGTGTTTTATTACCGCAGAACGAGACAAGTTGTCTCCTATCTCTTAACTTGCACACCAGCATGCTCTAAGTGTTTTCATCTACCCCATCTCATCCGCTGGCATGTCTGCCATTTACTCACTGATCTGGGCTTTCCGGCACCATCTTACGTTTGGAAAACACTTCTTCAGAGGTATCTGGACAGCGTGAAGCAGAAATCATATCACTCCGGGTTTTTTTAGCAACAGGCTTGAGCCGCTCACTGTGGAAAGAGGATGCAATTCTGTGGGCTCAAATTATCGGTTGGATTAATCTCATTAGTCTTAACAAGCATGGAGGTGAACAGAGCTCTTAAAAGCTGGCTATTCCCTTAAAAGCACAGCTTTAACTTGAAAAGTGATTTTGGAGCTAGTGCTATTTGATCAGAGAGATGCGTTTGAATTCCAAGTCCTGCTCACTGTTCAGATTTTTTTTTATTCCTACTGGAACTGCGAGATTAACAAAGCTGGGAAATATTGAAAGCCAGATTTCATTACGCTTTCTCCATCATAGGATAGCTAACTTCTGGCCGCCCCGCTGAAAGCTGCCGAGTTATATTCAGCCAAGACAGATTTCTAACTACTCTCTGGAGATCAAGAAAGACCTTTGCAGAGCTGTCAGCCCATAGTGCCGCCGCAGCAGTTTGCTAATCTTGGCCACAAGCAAAGGTGAGAGCGGAGGGCTATCCTGAGGTCTCTCATTAGTATAGTTCCTAACTGCTTCAGAGGGTTTTCATGCTAGCAATTTCAAAGCCCTTTGTGGTAAAAGTGAGCCTTGTTATCTTCCTTCCTCAGATGGGTAAACCAAGGCACAGCCTGAGAAGGTGATTTTTGTTCAGGGCCGTTGAGCCCTGTGCCGGCACTGGGAATGAGTCCAGACAGCCTGATTATCCATCCACCTCCCAGTTGTTTCCCAGGCTGCCTCCTCGAGCTCGGTGGAAACTACTTGCCTACACCTTCGCTGCAGCCAAATCGCATTTCACAAGATACACCACCACCCACCTCGGTGGTGGCACCATGAAGCGCCTCAAGAGCCAGTAGTTCTTTAACCCTCCCACTACCCCTACACCATGGGGAAGCACAAAAGTCTCCTCGCTTTCCCGGGAGGGGAGAGGTGCAGCAATACCAACCTCCCTGTCCACAGAGGGAACCTGCGGTGGGGCTGGTGAGCGTTTCTCAGTCCCGATCCAGTGCTTTAACTACATGATCATCCCACCTCGCATCAGTTGTAGTGGCCGTTAATGTGTACTCAGTCTCCCCGGAGCTGCTCAAGATGATTTTGCTGTAAGCCAGTGTGAAACCACTACAGCCCCCTTGTCTGTCAGACTTACAGCAAGTAGGCATCCTGCTTCAAGTTGCTCAGGTACCGCTGTGCGTCACACCGGTACAGGGACTGGTATCTCATCTTCTGAGGGTATTTTTCATGCTCGGTGATGTCGTAGCGACCAACACCTACAGGGTTCTGGAAGGAGAAGGTCTCATGTGCTTCCCCATCCAGAGGCAGCACAGGGGATGTGAGTGGGGCAAAACCAGGTAGTGCCTTCGTGTGGCCAGGCCTTCAGACGGCCTGCTCCTGAGCCTTTAAGATGTCCTTCTTGAAGAATGTTGAGCCTTCCTGGACTCCTTTGCCCTTCAGGACTGCCTCCCAAGGGACTTGGTCAACCAGGCTCCTAAACAGGCCAACATCTGCCCTTTGGAAGTCCAAGGTGGCAGTTCTGCTGACTCACCTCCTTACTTCCCCAAAAATTGAAAACTATCATTTGGTGATCGCTATGCCCAAGACAGCCTCCAGCCATCACATCACCCACAAGTCTTTCTCTGTTCATGAACAACAGGTCCAGCAGGGCACCTTCCCTAGCCGGCTCACTGACCAGCTATGTCAGGAATTTATCTTCCACACGCTCCAGGAACCTCCGAGACTGTTTCCTCTCTGCTGTATTGTATTTCCAGCAGACATCTGGTAAATTGAAGTCCCCCACAAGAACAAGGGCTAGCAATTGTGAGTGCAGAGGGAGCTGGCAGAAGTGCTCACCAAGCCACTTTCCATCATTTATCAGCAGTCCTGGCTAACCGGGGAGGTCCCAGTTGTTACCCTGTTAACCTTTCTCATCACAGTGGTCCACAAAGAAGTCGATTAGGTCTGCGGGCGCGAGCACGCTCACCAGTCGCCTACTGCTAGCTGTAGTGAAGGGCTGCCGTGTCACAACCTTCCCCCTGAAATGTCATCTGTCGAGTTCCCCAGCAATTACGAAGATATCTTCATCCTTGACCTCTTTCAAGTTGCCTGTTCCCCACTCCGCTGGATAAAGGCGAGAAGCCACATGGAAGCCTGCTCCTCAGCCCTAGCCAAGGTGGACTGTTTTGCACTAAAGCTTTCCCTGTCCGCTTTGAGCCCTTTAGGCTTTGTTCTGGTTCTCTGTGGGGAAGCTGTCAAGATGAATACAGCTCCAGGAACGGGTACTAAGAGAAAGGCTCCCACCTGCACTGGCTCTGCAACGTGCTGCTGGAGGAAAAACTGACTTTCAAGCAGCAGAATATGACTTTCTGGGAGGATACAAGAAGCTCCTGGCGCCTAAAAGGACTCAAACCCAGCTGCCCTCATCCATGAAGTGCATCCACTCGCTTGCAGCTGATGCAGAGCAAAACTAATGGGAAGGGTTGTCTGAGCATCCCTTGAAAAGGGCAAAGGCCCGGGGCTGCAGGCAGGGATAACGTGGTCACTGCTGAGCTCCTGCCCCTCTGCTCAGCACCAGCCAAGCTTACCTGCCTACGGGCAGCACGTGCTCAGCAGTGGGTGCTCAGCGTGCTGCTGTACACAGCGGCACCTTTCCCTTGATCTGGCAGGACAACAGGCCATGGGCCTTTATTCACCAAATATTCTTTAGCAACCTGTTCTGGGCAAGAAGGGCAGCACCCAGAGAGGGACTCATGTCCTCTCTAAAGGATGGGTATCTGGCCAAGTTGCCCAGATTTCACTGATAATCAACAGGGAGAGAAAAGCACCTCCTGAGGTCAGTCTGCCCTTCTATCACAGCCAGCCACCTGCTGCGGGACTTCTGCTGGGCTGCTGCTCCGTTCAGAGGACGCACCTAACGTTTAGCTGGCTGAAGCTGGTGAGGAGTGCCCACCCTTACTTTGGCTCAAAGGAGTTTCATCCTCCCCCAGGGATGCTGGTAATGGATTGGGGATGGGCACGGAGGAGGCTCAGAGCCTGACCATTCCTGCACCCTTCTCTCACTGCCATGTCTGTTCACTCACCTCAGTCCCAGTAAAGAGGCGGTAGGACTTTCTGTTGAATCTCTTGGCAGATGACCAGAATGGGGGTTGGCTGGAGTACGCTGATCTCTCAATGGGCTTTGGGTTGTAGGAGCCCGGCCCCACCGCATGCTGCACAGAAGGAAACCTGTTACGCTTCAGTTTGCTTGGAAAAAGAGCTGCACGTTGTCAGAGACCCACGCACGCATCCATCCATCTATCCATCCCCCCAGGGCCTGATGTGTCCCCACCCCGGGCACCCCCTGCACCCCCGCGGATGCCGATAACACCAGCTGGTCCCGATGTTCGTGCTCCCACTGACCGCCTCCCTCGGGCACTGGCTGAGCGTGGCCCAGAAGATCCTCTCCGTGGGGCAGCCCAGGTTCCTCGGCAGGGTGCTGAAGCAGCCTTTCTTCTTGTTCTCCTTCAACGTCAGCTCATCCACAAAACCCTTGACAGCGCCAGCGCTCAGCTCGGTGCCTCTCCTCTGCCGGGAGAAGGGAGCGGCGCGAGAGGCTCAGCTGCCGGTGGTCTCTCGTGCCCCCCCATCCCTCCCGTGCCATGAGAGCTCAGCCCTGCCACTGCTCACGGGCACCATCCCACTCTCCTGCACGCTGCCTGCAGCCCGCTCGCTCCCAAAACGCTGCTGCGCGGGCGTATTTTTCCAGCCTCCAAGGGAAGTCAAAGAGCAATATCCAAGTGGGACAGATGCT
This sequence comes from Haliaeetus leucocephalus, assembly GCF_000737465.1. Classification (NCBI taxonomy): domain Eukaryota; kingdom Metazoa; phylum Chordata; class Aves; order Accipitriformes; family Accipitridae; genus Haliaeetus; species Haliaeetus leucocephalus. Next base: position 3,468,994 of record NW_010973284.1, read on the forward strand.
GGTGTAAGGCAGCTCTCCATCCTTATAGCAACGGGCTGACAATGCCACGGCTCGATGAGAAACCCTGTCCGGTTGTGGGACCCCGGGGCAACGCACCTCCAAGGCATGATGACCACCACGGCCGAGCTTCGACCTGTCTCCCGAGAAGGGCTGGCAGGGGCCGAGGCCGCCCGCCCGCCGCCGCAGCCCCTCGTCGATGCTGCTCCGCAGGCGGTAGGTGCCAGGTCCGGGGCTGCTGCCCTGCAGGTACGGGGGGGAAAGGCGGCAGGGGCCGCGCTCAGCGCTGGGAGAGGACCACCCCACCAGCGTGTCCCCAGGGCAAGGGGCAGGACTTGCCACCACTGCCAGTGGGGCACACTTCTCCGTCCTGCTGTCCATCAGCCCACGCGTGCTGGCGGAACGCTTGTCCCTCTCCTCGAGGCAGGTGTAGGGGTTGCCCCGGGGGCCGTACGTGCCGGGGCCGGGGAAGCAGTCCTGCAGGAGAAGTGGGGTGGTCGTGGGCAGCTTCAGCAAGGGGGACAGTCCCCAGCCCAGCAGGAGGAGATGGCACCCACGGTAGCTCCTAACCCTTCCAAAGGGCTTGTTCTCCAGAGACATCAGCCCGAAGCCAAGTCCCGCAGCCGGCGGGCACCGTTCCCCAGCATCTCCCCCGTGTCAGGGCGTGACGTACCCTGTGGGCATCTCTGAACCGCTGCTCCCTGGTGTCGCAGATTCCCCGGAGACTGGAGGGCCGCGTCTCCTGCAGAAAGTCCCTGATGTTGTACGTTCCTGGGCCCAGCCTTTCCTGCTGCGGGAGGAGAGCGGAGAGGGCAAGGACGGGGCTGGGCTGCGCTGCCGATGGCCCCCAGCAAATGTGTACGGAGGGTGGACAAACCCAGCTCTTACCTGGCGTTTGCGCCTCTTCATTATCTCCTTGAACTGGAAATGGGGTGGCTGACTAAGCCGGGAGCCCTTCTCTGCTCTGGCCCAGCCAAAGGCTGATGCTTTTCCCTACAACGCAGAGCCAGAGCACTGCCGTCAGCAACGCCGGGACCGGAGCACGAACCGTGGCTCCGCAGCCGGGTGAAGAGAGGTGATTAGGGGAGACGGACATGGGGATCTGCACAGAGCACTCCTCCATGCTGTGTTTGCTGAGCATCGGGAAGGCATCAGCAAGCTCCAGCACGAGCAGCCCACATCCCACACTTCCACCCTGGGGTGCACCCAGCCTGATGCTGCGTGTCCCGGACCATCGTCTGCAAAAAAGTCCCCATGCAAGAAGCTGCTTCCCAGCAGGCACAGGCAATTTGGGAGGTTAGGAGAGCTACACTGGTAAGTCCAGCTCCCCACACACATCCAGGCAAGCCTGGCTGGTGGCCTCACCTGGCTGCCCATCTCCCCAGAGAGAGCCTGCAGCCCCACGCTGGCGGCTCTGGTCCCTGGGGGCTGCGGAGAGGGTGGCAGCCCTTGCCATGGCAGCCGTCACCGTGGCATCCAGCATCCTGGTTCCCCAGGGAACCTTCCCTCCTGGGAGCAGACAGGGCCAGCAGACAGCAGGGTCAAGGCAGGGATCCTGGTTGTAACGGAGGCTCCCAGGCTGGCTAAAGCTACATAATTCAGGGCTTGATCCAACTGGTTACCAGGCTTTCATAGGGACAAACTATCTCTAAGCTGCTAAAAAATATGTTCTTAAAGCAACTACCCAACCTGTCAATCCCACTTTGGGCAATAAAATAATGCTCTTGGTGGTTGTATCCTGTGTGGCACCATATTTGCTGCATCTGTGAGCGCTGGCGGGTCTGGGCAAGGAGACCCATGTCTGATCGCCGTAGGGGAGGCTCACCAGCCCCCTTAATGCCCGTGGCATTTCGGATGAGAGCAAGCCAGGCCTGGGGAAGCCAGTTCCCTGGCGCTGGGCTGCTGTTTGGCGCAGAAAGCGGGGTTTTGCTACCCAGCTGGGGTTTGCTGCCCAGTTGTGCCGCCCACTCCCATTGCAGGCTGGACAGGATCCTGCTGAGCCAGGGCAGCAAGGAGCAGAAAAGGCTGCCTGCCTCCAACAGGACCCTGGTGCTGCCCTGACAAGTCATCAAGTCCTCCGACACTCACTACAGAGGTAGGAGAAGCAGATTATTTCAGCAGGAGGGGAACCCCGAACCCGTCTGTGTGAAACTCACCTCTGGTCCCTATGCACCTGTAACTCGCGGTGTAATGCATCCAGCACTGATGGATGCTGTGTGTACCTACATCCAAGGTAGCCCTGAACCTCAGATGATGATACGTGTTCTTCTGATTGATTTAATGACTATATTCTTATCAATGTTGTTTATTTTCAAAAGCGTTGTCTGCTCAGGAGGAGCTGCCTGAAAGCACCCAAGGGTTACCTGGGAGCGCCTGCACCTTGGGTAGTTGCCAGGGCACAGGGGATGTGCAGTAATTTTATATCCCCCAGCAACTTCCCAAGGGGTGAGTTTAAGACAAACCCTGCAACTACCACTTCAGTGGACATAAAAACATTGCCCTGCAGTCGTGCAGTTACAGTAATGTCACCAGAGGGAATGAAAGTACTCAAGAAAGTTGGTCAGCCAGCTGTGTGAGCCAGCGCTGTGGGCTCACGGACCGTACAAGCTGGGTAAGAGCACGTCCAGAGTCAGCTGGGATGTGCCGCCTCTGTGCTGAGACCCCAAGCCCAAACTGCAAATACTCTGCAGGACGGAGAGAGGTTAGGCCACCGAATGACTTGGCCTCTCACCTGCCCTGACTTCTTTTCCCTAGCCCTGCCCTGATGCTACCTGGGGATGCTGCTGGAAAGGAAAGAAATATTTTCCACCACCCTGACAGGGATGCAGGACTGTGGCTTCTCCGAGACCAAACACCTCGATTGCTCTGGAAAGGTGCTGCTCTGGAAAGCGTCGCTGCACCAAGGGACTGATTCAGGTCCTTCGTTCACCTTCCCCCCCATCCTCATTGCTTTTCCTCCTGGAAATCCCCCGGGGCAAAGAGGGGAGGCCCCAGACAGGAGCCGATACCCTCGGTCTTGCCACGTACAGAGCACACCACTCCCAGGCCACGTGTTTGGCCCCAATGGCATAAATCAGCCCCTGGCAAAGCAGCAGGCCAGCAGTTCGGTGAAAGGCTGCAGGGACACCAATACCTTTATTAGATTCCCCCAGCACAGCTGGAAAAAATAAGGAACACAGACAGGCTTTCAGGCACATAACCCCCGAGCTTAGCCCCACATTCAGTCCTGTCTGTTCATTTAATAAGAGATATCAGCTTTCCCCACAGACCACATCTCTTGTCTAGCCTTAAACCCTCCCGGTTAAAACACCACCCCGGCGAATCAATCCAAGATGTTTTTGTCCCTTTGATCACCACAGCAGGCAATAAGTCACCGACGGAAATGTGTTTCACTTCTGTGGCTCGAACAGGCGATAGAAACGGTGAAAAGACGACCCTCCCATCCTGAACCGCCCGGCAAAAATCTTCCACCTCCTGGGCCAGCAGGAGATGGCCAAAGGGATATGCAAAATGGCACTGGAGGTCCTGTGGGACCCGCACTTCAGCTGGCAGGCCTACCACACCCGGGCACAGGTAAGTCCCCATCAGAGCCAGCACAGCGTGCTGGGTGCCCGAGGGGTGGGCAGGTCCCCTTCCCACAGCGACTTGTCCTCCTCCTCCAGCCTCCCAGACAGCTTTTGCATTGCTCGTTTAATTATGGTGAGAAACACGTAGGGAGAAGTAATTGCCTGACAAAACCGGTGAAGGCTGGTCTGGGAGTGAAGTTGCTAACCGGCAGCCAGGAAATCTGGGCCAGATCCTGGCTCTTACACTGAGCTGCTAAAGGCCTTCCCTGGGTCCCTCTGGGCAACATTTCACAGGATGCTGAGTCACCAGGTAGAACTGGCTCGACTATTTAATGACTTTAATGCTCCTAAATCACTCAGGAGCATCAAAATGTACTCTTTAATCCCTTGGCTTTGCCCATTTCCAGTCCCCTGTAAACAGGAGTGCACATTAGTGAGTATTTCCCATCACAGAAGAATCATGAAGATTTCTTCAAATCCCATTTTTAAATAAAATAAGGACTCATTCTTACTTCCTTATATTTAAACAGGATTATTTAACTCCTCATAAAATGAGGCTCAGTGAAGTGAAATATCCTCCTCTAGCGAAGTACTTTAATATGTGCATACAGCTGCTCCTCAGAGATGTTTTAACTTCCTCTGAGCTCCAGGCAGGAGGCTGAAAAGTGCAGTATGGAGGTGGTCACTGGGTGCCAGGCGATGTCTGTCTGCCAGATGGGACTGGAGAGAGCTGAAATGACATAAGAATAAGGCTTTTGATTTCTCAGCCCTTCTTCAGGCACACTCCTATGGCCAAGCAGTTCAACCCCTGAACACGTTAGGGCATGCTGCCCCCAAGTCTTGAGACTGAGCCTGGAAGGGGGAGCGGATGGGCTAGCTGCTTTCAAGGACCCCATGATCACCGGCAACCAAATTTGCGGCCAAGGTCAACAGGATGAGCAACATCCCAGGGCTCACGTTGCCTTTCCCGGTACTACTAGCCATGAGTCAGCCTGGGGTCATGCTTTGGAGACGGGGGTGCTGGCGCTGGGCAAGCTGGCCTGGCTAAGGAGCTGACCTGACGCATACTGGTGGTTTGTACTCATATCATTTTGTAATCCACCCTGCAACTGGGCACAAGCTAATGAGGTTCCTCTGGTGTCCAGATCCACGTGAAGATACATCTGCAAGATCTGGGACACACCAAGATGGGACAGGGCCCAGTGCCTGACAGAAGGAAGCTCATGCATGCTAAAAATCACCCTGAAAGGGTCCTCGGGTTTGTCCGTGCCCGAGGACAAACCTGGACACGGGGCAGGTGAAGGTGGGCACACCATACCCCTGAGATCCCAGCAAGCTCCTTGCAGTATCCCCAGGTTCTCATTAACTCTCAGCCCTAAAGATAGACCACAAAAACTGAGGGGACTGGCCCTTGGCTGCCTCTCCCTCCTGTTGGGCTCGGTTCCAGTTAGGTGTGAGGGAGACAGAGGGGTGCAGCAGGGCTGAAGGCAGGAACAGGGAATGGAGGGGTTGCTACGGTTAACATCAGCCTTAGCTGGGAGGGAATTCAGAGAGCTTACAGGAGCAAAGAGCCACCAGGAGACATCACTACATGAGGGTGGACGCCATGCAAGAACTGGTCCTGGTGGATGAAACTCCTGAGCAAAGCCCTGGAGTTTGACCTGGGCGACACCATACCCAAACTCCAGCTCTTCAGGGGCAAATCCTATGCTTAAAAGCCAGGAAACGCTCGCCATCGAGTGCTTCAAGCGGGCCATCGAACTGGACAACGTGGGCTCCACTGAGAACTTGCGGTGCCTCCTGGAGACACTGCTCGTGCTCTTTGGCCAGCTGAAACTGAGGACAGAAACGCTGATGTAGGCAGTGGAACGGTGAGTTAAGAAAGCCGAGGAGAAATTCCCACGGCAGCGGAGGGTGGTCTGCTGCAACCACGCGTGGGAGGTGATCCGGCTCTGCAAAGCCGCGATCGGCCAGGGGGGAGGACGGAGCTGGTGAAGCTGCTGTCTGAGATGACAAAGGCCGATTCTTCCAAGGGCAGGATGAACGAGCCATCACCGTCCCTCTGAGCCGTCGGGGTGGCAGCAGGCTCTGCAGCGTGGCAGGCTCTCCGGTGAGCTGTCAGATCCTCCTCAGTTTTCTAGAACCTTGTTAATTAAGAAACCAACAGACAAACCCCTTGCGGCCTTAGCCCTGTTGTTGCCCCTGGCGCTGCCAGCCACCCGCCGCCACCCCCCGCCGCAGGCCGGCTGCCTGCCGAGGTCCCCCCAAACCTCCGGCTCCGGTCGGCGGAGCTGGGAGGCGGTGGGGGGGTCCCTGCTCCTGCCCTTGCGGCGGGGCCTTTGGGTTTTGGGGACGCCTGAGCGGGTGGTGTGCGTCCCCCCGGCCCGGCCCACCTCAGCTCCTGCGGGCCCCCCCGCGGACGCCCAGCCGCCTTCGAGCAATCCGGCCGCGGGGGCTGAGTGCGACCGCGGGGGTGCCGCGGCCCACGCCGGGTGGGAGAGGGCAGGTCACGCCGCAGACCCCCGGGGTCACCCCTCGG
>NW_010973284.1:3475246-3477892 GCF_000737465.1 Haliaeetus leucocephalus
CCGCCGCCGCTTCGACGCCATGAAGGGCTTGCTGAGAAGATGGCGGCTGCCGGCGGGGAACGGCCGGCCGTACGGCTGCGGTCCCCGGTACGGCGCCCCGGGCAGGGCGAAGCGGCTGCTGGTCTCGCAGCTTTTCCAGCCCTTCAACCTGCAGGCGGGCGACGAGGCGGGGTGGGAGGGCAGGGCCGGGGAGCCCGCCTGCCGGAGCCAGAAGCTGATGCTGCAAGGGGGGCTCGTCTACCCGTCCGGCCCCGGCTGCTACTACTACCTGCCGCCCGCCGTCCGCGCCATGGAGAAGCTGGTTAAGGTGGTGGACGGGGAGATGCAGGCGGTGGGGGGGCAGAAGCTGAACATGCCCAGCCTGAGCTCGGCGGAGCTGTGGCGCGCCAGCGGCCGCTGGGACGGGATGGGGCCGGAGCTCTTCCGGCTGGTGGACCGGCACCACAAGGCCTACTGCCTGGCCCCCACGCACGAGGAGGCGGTGACGGAGCTGGTGGCCGCTCAGAGCAACCTGTCCTACAAGCAGCTCCCGCTGCGCCTCTACCAGGTGACCAGGAAGTTTAGGGACGAGCCCAAGCCCCGCTTCGGCTTGCTGCGCAGCCGGGAGTTTTACATGAAGGACATGTACACCTTCGACGCCTCCGAAGAGGCGGCTCGGCAGACCTACGACCTGGTGTGCGACGCCTACCGCAGCCTCTTCGACCGCCTGGGCCTTCCCTTCGTCAAAGTGCAGGCGGCCACGGGCAGCATCGGCGGCACCGTGTCCCACGAGTTCCAGCTCCCGGCGGACGTCGGCGAGGACAGGCTGCTGCTGTGCCCCGACGGACATTTCGCAGCCAACGTGGAAACGCTAAACGGGGAGCGAACGTCTTGCCCCACGTGCGGGGAAAAACTCACCCAGACCAAAGGGATCGAAGTGGGGCACACGTTTTATCTGGGCACCAAGTACTCCTCCGTCTCCAATGCCGTCTTCTACTCACCCAAGAACAAACGCCAGCTGGCAGAAATGGGTTGCTACGGCCTGGGCATCACTCGCATCCTGGCGGCCTCCATCGAGGTGCTCTCTACGGAGGACAACATCCGTTGGCCAAGCCTCATTGCGCCCTACCAGCTCTGCTTCATTCCCCCCAAGAGAGGCAGCAAGGAAGAGGAGCAGGGAGTCACACTGCTGGAGCGGGTGTACGACGACCTCACCGAAGCGCTGCCCCACCTCGCCAGCGACTCAGTCCTGGATGACAGGACACAGCTGACCATTGGCAAAAGGCTAAAGGACGCCAACAAGCTGGGTTATCCCTATGTGGTCATAGCTGGGAAGAGGGTTTGCGAGGACCCCCCGGTCTTTGAGGTCTGGAATCAGAACGCTGGCGAGGTTTTGTTCCTTACCAAGGAAGGCATCATAGAGCTGCTGAGTAAAGTGCAAGTCCCTTAAACTCCCCGTCTCTGAATCTCTCATCTTTGCTACACTGAGTTTATCTGAACAGCCCTAGTTCCTTTCCAAGGACATGTGGGTTGTCGGCGATGGCTCCGGGTGAGCGGAGCCGAATCCAGCTCACATCAGAGCTGGCCACGGTGTCTTGCAACCGTGCCGGGTGCTGGGGTTGAGCTGGGGTCAGCCCGTGTTCCCCCGTGGGGTGGGGGGCGTTCCTCCATCTGGCTACAGGCCCCCGTGGGCCGCTTTTACCACCATGTGTAGCCTCGTGCAGCCATGGGAGCACCGGGGTCGGCCCCTCGCTGCCCACCCGTGGCAGACACAGCCTCTGTCAAGTGCATGCAACAGCTGAGGCCGCAGGAGGGAGGACGGGAGGGCTTTCCCTCGCCATTTTCAGGTGCTGAGTTCTTCAAATGAGGGATTTTAAGGAGAGGAAGGCGCCTTTCCTCCATTTGCGTCTTCTGTTTGGAGGCACCCAGGTGCCATGAAGGTGGAGGTTAATCTTAATTACAGCAAAATGGTGAACTCTAGAGCCTTGTTCACCTTGAAAATGCCATAGCGCTGCAAATCTGCAGGAATTAAGGTGAAGAATGGTGTCGGGCATCCACACCCCAGTCCTGCAGGTCAGTCCAGCTGGTGAGACGCCTGCATCAGCTGGGCATGGGTGGTGATGGCGTGGTTTTGGGAATGCAGCCTTCGGAGTGGTAGAAAATCCTTGCCAAAAAAACCCAAGGAAAGATGAAATTTGGGGACCCGCAAAGCCTGGGGATAGAAATGTCCGGGCCGTGTTGTATATAGGCTGTAAGTAACCCTGTCCGGCAGGACGGTGATGTCCCGCCGGTAGGTGCCCGCTGCAGCGTGGGGGCTTCCCCTGAGGATCCCTGAGCCTCCTGCCCTGGACGGGGTGAGCTCTTCGGAGGGAGTCCCCTCACCCCATGCCGCAGGTCCCGGGTCTGAGATCCACCATCGCCGGCGGTGCCGCGGTCCCGAGGGGCTTTGTGTCAGCCCCGCGCTCCCCGTGAGCCCCCTGGTCCTGAGGGGCTCCCCCGGTCCTTCCCCTCCCTCTCGCCGGCAGGGTCAGCTCCGCCTGCCATCCCCACGGGAGACGCCACCTAAGCTTGAAGCGGAACGCGGGCCGGAGGCCGCCGGGGCCGGGCCTGAGGGGGCGGTCGGCGGGCGGGAAGAAGGAGGGCGGGAGGCGGGCCGGAGCGGCAACA
>NW_010973284.1:3477902-3509339 GCF_000737465.1 Haliaeetus leucocephalus
CGGGCCGGGCTGAGGGACGATGTGTGTGTGTGTGTGTCCGCCCGCAGGAGCTGGAGGCCATCCCCATGTTCATGAAGCGGTGCCCGGCCGAGATCGACGCGGCGCGGCAGCCCGAGCTGGCCTGTCTGCAGTCCCTCCTCTTCGACGAGGAGCAGGGTCCCGCAGGTGGGCAGCCGGGGCTGAGGAGGGCGGGGGGGGGTCTGTCCCTGTCTGTCGGTCTGTCCCTCCGGCCCTGGCCCGGGGTGCTGGTGGGGAGCCGTGCCCCCCCCCCCCTCAGGCCCTGTCCCCCTCCGTCCCCGGCAGAGCTGGCCAGGATGTACAAAAACGAAGGGAACGAGTACTTCAAGGAGAGGGACTACGGGAGAGCTGTCGTCGCCTACACCGAGGGGCTGAAGAAGAAGTGCGAGGACCCCGAGCTGAACGCCGTGCTGCACACAAACCGGGGAGCCGCGCAGTTTTACCTGGGTAAGGAGACGTGCCCCGTCCCGCCTCGGACGGGGCTGGGAAGGGGGCTCCTACCTGTCTGATGGATCCCTGGCCTTTCGCTGCTTGCTCCTGGCGCGCTCTTTCTTCCTCCGCTCGCCTCGCAGCGATCGTAGGAACGGTGCGTTGTAGAGTCTCCGCGTGAGCTGTTTTCTCACCGTGGGATCTGCCTGGGTTTTAAACGCAAACCAAAGGTTCTGAGCCGTTTTGCTTGCTTTGTAGGTAACTACCGTTCTGCGCTCAATGATGCCATCCAAGCAAAAAAGCTAAAGCCCACCCATCTCAAAGCAGTCATAAGAGGTAAGAGTTAAAGCACGCGTTACCGCGTGGAGCGCCCGGAACATCATTTCAAAACAGCTTTGCACACCTTGTATTTACTTACTAGGCTCTTAGTGTTACAAGCCCTGGAACAGACTTCTTGTTGGATGTTGATTTGTTTCGCTGCATGTTTCTGTGTGTCAAATAACACTGTTTATAAACCCGAAATTACTGTGAGCATGCGTTCATACTTTGTTTCAGGGCAGCATTCATTTCAGAACATTAAAGCAGTTACTGTACCAGATCTCTTGTTTTCTTATTGCTGCTTCTCCCCAAATCAGAGCTCTGCATTTTGTTTTGGGATTTTCAGTCAAAATGCTATCTTTTCCCTCTTTGCTCTATAGCTTCTATATCTGTCAAAGAGGCAGGCATTGGATCTGTTTTTGTAAAGCACAACATAACTTTTGCTGTTTTCCACAATACTAGTTTTTGGGTTTGGTTTTTTTTTTTCCCCCAGCCTTTCTCACTCCATGGAAATGGCCACTTTCTTTTTCCTTATGAGACAAATACTGATATGTTAATTATAATCATAAAATTTTGCTTGTAACAGACACTTCTAGCATCATTCTGCTGATTTCTGTGACTAGTTGAGCAAATGATACAAGAATTGCTGAAATATTTTAGATTTTCTTCTCAGCTGACCTGCTGGGAGTCTACGATTGAACATGACCCTGCAAGACAATAGCATGCGCTGCCGTGTATGCCTCTTGAAAGCACTAGGGCTAATGCTGTGTTTATAACCACCACTTTGTGTAGTAGTTGTATGCTGACTCCAATACTAGAAACTTAAAATCTTAATCCTTCCAGGAGCTCTCTGTCACATGGAGCTAAAGAATTTCTCTGAAGCAATAGCATGGTGTGAGGAGGGCTTGCGAATAGATTCAAAAGAGAAAAAGCTTGTGGAAATGAGAGCTAAAGCTGACAAATTAAAGGTAAATATTAAGGCAGTCTAGCATCTATAACGCTTGTTGCCTACTTTGTGTCAAGAAGCACTTTGGGATCCTTGGTTGGAGAGTGCTCCATACAAGTTTCTGCGTAGTATAACATCCCCAAACAGAATCGAGTGGTGGTTCCACGTAGTGTGTCTTGTTTAGATGTGTAGGGGAAAGAGCTGGAGGGAACCCTTCTGGAGATCTGAACTGATTTCTCCACTCGTTGGCAGGGTAGAGCAGTGATGGGCACTGACTTGCTGTGCGTGACCATGGTGCAACTTTTTCTTACATGTAGCGGGCTGAGGAGCGGGATGCAAGGAAAGCAAAGGTGATGAAGAAGAAAGAGCAGTGTCAAAAGGAAATTTTGCTTGCAGCAATAAAGGTGGGTCGGTGAGGGGGTTTGGTTTTGTGTGGTTTGCTTTGGGTTTGGGTTTTTTTAAGAGCTCACTTGTGTGTCTCTAAGAGGCCGTTCTCATACACAGGATTTTGAGGGCTAGAGCCAAAAAATTGAGTTAAAACCATGATTGTCCTCATCTGCATGGCTCTAGCCCCAGCTCCCGGGTTTCCATATTTCAGGTAACAACTAACACAAAATACCATCCCAGTGTTAGGAGATGGACTGAGCATCCAAGAGAGAGCTCTGGCTGCCAGGCTGTAGCATCACACTGGCCCAATGAACCTTGCTTTCTTTGCTGCTGATGGGCATTACTTCAGCGGAAGGGTAGAAGTTTACCATCCAGGAGGGTGGAGGAGAGAATCAATCCTGGATCCTCTCCTTCCTCGACACGTTTGGGCTATGTTAAAGTATTTTGGACTATTATGTAAATTGGATCTCCTCTTCTACAGTTGTCTTTCCAAAGAAAAGAGTGAGTTTTCTTCAGTTCTCTGAAAGAGTGGATGTTCTCAGGAGCTGGTGCATGTAGTTGCACCCTGAAGTTATGCCTGCTTGGTCCCAAAGGACAGGATTTCAGCTGCATCCCTTTCCCCACGTTTTCTCAGGCTCTTCTCTCAGCATGTGGGCTCCTCTGGATTCCCACCTCTGCTCGTCCATTTTATGAGGAACCTGGGTGTCTGGCTGAGGTTCTGATTTCTACTGGGAAGACCGGTCACCTGAGTCTGATACTGTAGGAAGGCTTTTGATGGCATGTTTAAGAGCTGACTCATTAATAAGGATGACACAATTTGTCCTTTTACTGACTGCTAATTTTTTGCTCTTATTCTCCTCACCATACCTGTTCGGGTTTTGGTTGGTTTTTTTTTTTTTCCTTCCTCCCATCCAGGAAAGAAATATCAAGCTGGTTCTCGAGCCTTCAAATGAAGAAGAGGAAGTATCAGATGGCCTGGCTGAGATATCCTTAGATGGGTTCCACTCTGACAATGCCACGGGGGCAAAGGTGCACTTAGATGCTGATGGCAACCTGAACTGGCCTGTCCTCTTTCTGTACCCTGAGCATGAGCAAACAGACTTCATTGCGGCTTTTCATGAGAACTCCAGGTAAATGCACTGTCAGCAGCATTCTTGCATAAAGGAGATGTTTGAGTAAATGACAACAGACAGCAAGTGAAACACGGCCATGCTAATGAAGTAGTTCCAGATTTCTAATCCCATAGCTGACCCTGCTTTTGAGCAGGAGGTTGCAGTAGATGACCTTCTAAGGTCCTTTCCAACCTGAATTATTCAATGATTTACAAATGCAGCTTTAAAATACAAGGGGCAAAATCTATGACGGCCAAAATATGAAGGTGCAGAGAAACACATCATATCTAGCCAGTGTGCTTAAAGGGGCTTGCAGTGTGAGCTTGGACCAGTGGCCAGTAATACCTGTGACCCATCCCATGCATGGATTTCAGAGGTTCATTAAGGTGCTGTTTTGAAGCCCTCCAAATATGTGGGTCTTGGAAAGAGGATTAAACTTAGAAATTATAAAAAGTTTCCAAAAGGGACCTCTCGTAACCACCAGTGGCCCCATAGTTTCCTTAGGGTTTACAGAAGGCCTGACTGAAGTGCTATAGACCTTTCAGACTATAAGCAAATGACTGGCAAGGTGGGAATTCCACTTTCTTGATGTTAACTGCAGTTTCTGATCTCGCAGTGTTAAATAACTTTGGATTTTGTAACTTTTTCTTTGTGGGGAGATATGTATTCCTCAGATCTACTAATAAGTTTAGGACTTAAAATTGCAGTGCAAGCAGATTAGTATGTGGTTCTTATGCAGTAGTGTTCACTACGCCATTTCATGACCAAAAGAAGTGAAAATGGGTTCTTGGAATAAATTGGCCACCAGCACTCCTGAAGTACCAAAATAAACAAGCCTCTGACACACAAGCGTATTCCCAGCACTCTGATCTGGTGAAACGTGGTGCTGGAAAAAGGAAAATCAATTTTAGACAAAATGCATGGTGTTTATTTTGGCATATTTTCAGAGTGAAAATGAAAAGTTAAAAATAATTTGTTGTTGCACTGCTCAAGTTTGAAACCAGTACCATGAGTTACAAATGGGCCTTGGTCTCATTGGGAAAGCGATGAGTTTGAAGGGAAGAAACTATTAATGATCTAAACTTACTTTCCAGTCTATTGTTGTCCTGCTTTCGGCTGGGATAGAGTTAATTGTCTTCCTAGTAGCTGGTATAGTGCTATGTTTTGAGTTTGGTATGAGAAGAATGTTGATAACACACTGATGTTTTCAGTTGTTGCTAAGTAGTGTTTAGTCTAAAGTCAAGGATTTTTTAGCTTCTCGTGCCTAGCCAGCAAGAAGGCTGGAGGGGCACAAGAAGTTGGGAGGGGACACAGCCCAAGTGGCCAAAGGGGTATTCCATACCATGTGACGTCATAGCCAGTATATAAACTGGGGGAAGTGGGGGTGGGGAGAGTCGCAGCTCGGGAACTAACTGGGCATCTGTCGGCAGGTGGTGAGCAATTGCATTGCACATCACTTGTATATTCCAATCCTATTATTATTATTATTATTATTGTCACTTTATTATTGTTATCATTATTAGTTTCTTCTTTTCTTTTCTGTTCTGTTAAACTGTTCTTATCTCAACCCGCGAGTTTTACTTTTTTTTCTGATTGTCTCCCCCATCCCACTGGGTGGGGGGAATGAGTGAGCGGCTGCGTGGTGCTTAGTTGCTGGCTGGGGTTAAACCACGAGAATTGTCTAATTTGCTAATGTATTTTTACCATCATTCAAAAGCTGAACACTTTGTCTAAGCTAACCAAGTGTATCTTGGCTTTTAGGTTTATTGATCATTTAATGGTGATGTTTGCTGAGTTACCTCCTTGGGATTTAGAAAGAAAATACCTTCCCAGCAATCTTGAGGTGAGAAGTTTGACATTCCTTCTATTTCAGGGTTGTTGTGTTGTGGCTTTTTGTCTGGAGTGAAAAATTACACAGCTTTGAGTGTATGAAAGCAATGGCATTGTTACCTGTTTACCATATGCAGATGTGAAATAAGGATCTGGAAGCTCAAACGTTTTCCAGATGTGCTGACATGGACGCAGAATTCATTAATGAAAATGAAAGTTCTTTTGTCTTCCACTTAATGTTGTATTTGATAGAAGGTATTTATAGATATTGCTTAGATTCCCATCTTTGTAACGATGATTAAGATTTAGAACATCAAGCTGGTAGTCTGCCTGTTTTTTTAACTGCATTGTGAAGTTGCTCAATACAAATCAGAAAATATTATTAAAAAAATAGGTTATTTTCAGAACTAACTGGAGGTACTTAAACACTTAATCCCATCAAGACAATATGTGTCTATTAAGACTTTAGCAAAGGTGAGATGTGAGTTGGTTGTGGCTGCAGCAGGTTTTGAGAATTTTTCAGAAATTATACATAGAAGGATACAGATGTTTATTTTTCATTTTCTGCTTCAGTGTCACATGTGCCAGGCAAAGCACAGCCCTTAGTGCAGTGAGCAGACATGTCCAAAAGGACAGTGGGTCTGTACTTTAACGTGTTAAAAACTGGGATTATAGCTCTGTGTACATGTACAGTCTAAGGCACAGCTGCTGGATTCAGATCTCTTAAATCTACCCTGGTTTGTTCAAATATCTTTAAACCTACTCAGTTTAGCTCATACCATTGCTGCATTTACCTGTCAAAAAGCAGCCTGTAGATCTGGATTGCTTCCCTGTAAAGCACAGGAACACCCAGTGTATTTTGCCTTCCTGCTGCCACTTCTATAAGAAGCTAAGCTGGTTTATACAGGGAAGACTCAGAATTTACACAAAACAGTTTCTGCATTGCTGAAGTTAGCATCTGGCATGGTCGGTTCAAGCTACAGAAGTTTAATAAACCTCTAGCAGATACACGGTGTCCTGTTACTGGACTTTCAACAGCTTAGTAGTTTGCCTTCATGTACCTTAGGTGTTTAATAACCCTCCAGAATTTTTTTCAGCTCTATTTTGAAGATGAAGAAAGAACAGAAATGTACGAGCTGAACCCAGAACACACGTTGCTACAAGTGCTGCAGCACAAAAGGTGAGGCTGTTCATGTCCTGTTCAGGTCCAGAGAGAGCACGAAGGCAAAAAGAATGAGCTTTATGTCTTTGCCTTTAAGTGCAGTTTGTTCTCTGATTTAATAGTCCTAACTCTTGAAGGTGTAAAGCAGTGGGACCACATGGATTTTGTGCCTGGCTTTAGCGACTTTTTTTTTTTTCCCCAAAAAAAATTAACAGCTCTTTCCAGGACTAGATGGAGATGGGAAGGGGAGTTGGGCTACACACAAGCAGCAGCACAAAAGGGCTGTTTCAGATACCATCTACACAGCACTACTTTAAAAAAAAAAAAAGCAGCAGCATATAAAGAGAGCATGTTGAAGGTTAACAATGCTCTCACTGTTAATAATGCTGCGTGAGCAGCCCCCAACACAGCATGCAGCACAGTTTGACTCTGAAACTGGCTTTAAAGTGTTGTGCAGTTATTTAGAGAGAAGAATTTGCTGTTTGTGAAGCCAAAAAGTTATTGTAAAGCCTGTGCTGTTAACTTGCACCATCTTGTAGCTAGCTGGAGAAAGCCTGCTGCACAGCACTAGTGGCTTGGTCTGTCACAGTGGGAGCAGAGCTCTAGGTCCACTGCTGCGGGCTGTGTCTGAACTGTCACTCCATAAAACTCGGCAGCGTGCGTAAGCCCTCAGATTTTAGGCTGTAAGGGCAGTTGCAAAAGAAACCTCTTTCCAGAGGGAGAATAACAGCTGTTTTAATTAGAAGTAGCTGTTGGGAGAAGGGTTGATTCATAAAACACTCCTACTCAGATGTGTGTAGCCTTGGCCCCGAGAGGCTCTGCTAATCAGCAAAAAAGCTTGTTATCAGCCTTCGGGAGGTCAGTCTTTATTGAGCTGGGCGGAAGTCACTCACTTTGCATGACACTTGGCCAGCTACAAGGAAGCCAAAGGACTCCTTTTAATCTTTGCAGGTATTTTGTAAAGGCTGGGACTCCAACGGTTTTGGCATTTGTAAAGCGTTCTCCTTTCTCTAAGAAGTACTTCTCTGGCAAGAAGGTGCATCGACTATAATGAGCAAGAACGAAACGAGGAAACCTGTGCAAGAGGCTGCTGTTTGTTATCCCAGCTACAGACTGCAAACTTCTGCTGGACCAAAAATGCCTTGCACACTTCAGGGGAAAAATAATCTTGGCACACAAGGAAACTTCCAGGAAAGCAACACAGGAGAATGAAGGGCTTACAAGAGGGGATTATTTGTTTAAAAAGAAATCCAGCTGGCTTGCAGAAGGTCTCCTCTATGATAGGCTGCATGTGGTTTTGAAATAAACCTGAAGCAGTGCCAAACACTGGCTGCAGTTGAAGCAACACCAGCTGGGAATGTACTTACTTACCTGTGAAAAATCACTGATTTCTTTGGAGGTGGGCTGTGGTTGCTGGGGTTTAACAGCAGTGGTCTGGGGAGATACCTGCCTGTTGCAGCGGGATGGATGTAGTCAGATTCCTGCCTGGGATTAAGCAGCTGCTCTTTTTTCACCGCTTGGCTCTGCTGCTGGCCAGAGTAAAGCAGAGCTCTTTGTTCAGAGTGGTGTGTTTTACTGACCCTTTTGCTACCTGACTGATTGTCCTCTATAACTTGGAAATAAACATGTCTATTTTAAGTAGACTGACTTCTGCCTAATGAATGAGACAACAGTTTTTCTCACCTCATGAAATACTACAAGGGAACGTCAAACAGTAATTCTAAACCCAAACATAACAACCTTATCCTTGACACTAACTGGTAAAGCCAACATACAGGGTCTCCTGCACTTCTGTATTATCTTTCAGCATTTAATTAAAAGTAATTCTAAATCTCTCATTTCTCTCTCTTCTGCAATCTCTCTGTGATTGCAGAAACACACTGTGCTTTTAGACACATCTAGTGCACCGGGCATTAAAAAGCTGTTCAGCCATAAACACTCTTGCTTAGATCATGGAGGATTTTTCTCACTTCAGGGCTGGATTCAGACAGCTCTAAAGAAAGCGTTTCTGTTTCGCTATTCCTAAATTTCTGCACCATGCACAAATAGAGTTAAAAGTATCTCCATCTGAGGATGCTGAACTTTAATCTCCAAAGCTTAGGGTTACTTTACAACGAGGCAGCGGGATGGCTCCCTTTTCCCAGAGTGTTGGTTCTGGCCAGCCAGCCTTCGCCTCGCGGTGTCCTGCTCTCACAGGGCAGAGAGATGGGCAGCCAGGTAGTACAAGCTCAAGCCATTACACGAGATGCAGCAGAGGTTGCAGAGGGAGGACAGAGCGTGGTAGAGGGTGAGCTGCCGGGATAGCTGCCTGTAGCTGGGGTTGGAGGCACGCAGCTGCCTGCAGGACTTGCTGGTAAACAGTCCGACCTCCTGGCCGAGGCCGTGGCTGCGCTCGACGAGGTGCATGTCTGCCACGATGTCGGAGGTGACCTGCCCGAACCACTGTGTGTTCAGCACGGAAGCAGCGACGCAAACGAAGAAGATGATGATCTGCAGGGGAGCAAAGCCTGCCGTGAACATCACACGTGGTGGATTAAATTTCTTCCCCCAGCCCCTCTTGCACGCAAAGTTCGCTGCAATCTGGATGCTGCCCGGTTTCTTTTAACCACAGCCGTGTGTGGACCTCGTCATTTGCAAACCAGCCTCAGTGGAGCAGAGCGGAGCGGGACTCCGCAGAGGAAGGGGTTTGGGCTACAGCCAGCTCACGTTTTAAACCAGGAGGCTACCTGGGTCGTTTGCTCGTCGCTGAGCAGCTCGCTGGGGTGGTACATGGCAAATAGAGTCAGGTTGAGGAAGGCACAAGCGGAGCTGATGTGGCAGTAGTAGGGGAAGAGCTGGCGCTGGATGAAGCCGTAGGTGTGGCGAGGGAGGCAGCTGCCCATCACGAACCCTGCAAGGGGGGAGAGCGGGTAGGTCCTGGGGCAAAGCCCCCTCCCCTGGGCCTCCCCCCAGGGCAGAGAGGCACGGCGGTGTGTACGGACCGCAACCTACCAGACACGAAGGTCACCCAGATCTGCATTCCCAAGGAGGTGGAGAGGAAAACCAGGTGCAGCAGTTTGATGGTGTTGGAGGGCTCTGTGTCGGTCGGCATGGTGTCCTGGCCAGGGATGGGTCCCTCCACGTCAGCCGAGCCACCCCCAAATTTAGCTGCTGTTACTGCCATCACCTTGCTGGATCCAGCAAATGCAGTTTAGCTTCACAAGAAGAGCTTTGGAAGTTTTGGGAGAGCTGACACAGCCTCAGCCACTTCCCAGCCCCGCCACCGTGCACCCAACCAGGCTGCAAACCCAATTTTCAAACCCCTTATATCTTAGGGGCAGGGCACTGCGTCAGCACCTGGTAACCAGCCATTTCGGGTGGACTTTTGGCAAAGTCCAGCCAAAGCCCCGTCTGACCCCTGGCAGCAGGAACAAGCAGAAAGTCAATAAAAAGGGGAAAAGGAAAAACCCTGACAAATACATCTGCCCATGCTGTGGCCATCAAAGAGGCCTCTTGGCCAGGGAGAAGTCCCACTGTTTAAAAACAGCAACAGCTTCTGCACACTTTAACCAAAAAGCCTGGGGGCTCAGAGAAGCAGGGCTGGCTCCCGGGCTCACCCCGCTGCCCTGGACCCCGTGCTGGCACAAGCATGAGAGCATGGGCAGTGGTGGGGAGCAGGAGGCTTTGAAGGAGCTGCCTGCTCTGCTAGAAGGAGCGCTTTGGAAATTAATTAAAACAAAGCTTCTGGGAGCAGACCATCAATTCTGCTGCCTGCTTTATTCCTCCTCCTCCTCCTCCTCCTCCTCTTGGCCAGCCGCCTCAGGGCATGAATTACAGCAGGGATAGCCTTGAGAGAGACACTGCCATCTAATTACATCCCACTACCCCTGCAAAATAGATAAATATATGCTGTGTTTTCATATATCAATTGCCTGTATTTATTTAGGCATCTATAAAAATCAGGTCCTTGAAGCCTTCTCATGGTGGTAGCATCACGTACGGGAGAAGGCGCTCGGATCCCACCTGGAGTGCTGGCTTGTAAATCCCCAGCTGTCTTCATGGCCTTTGCTTTGCCAAAAGATTCTTGGCATTTCTGGGATGTTTCCCCACTCCATCCTCCCGCAGCCGTGTTTACTGCACGATGGCAGGGGCCTGGGGAAGGTAGCCGTGGTCCTTTGGCGAGGCTTTGTCCCCTCCATCATCCTGTGCAGGAAAGCAGCGACGGGTGCTGTGGGCAGCCAGCACAGAGCCCTCCCGCTCCCGGGATCCCAGCTCTGCCTCTCCAAATTGTTTGCCTCTGTGCAGGAATTAGCAGTCGAGAGCAGCAAGGCAGCTGGGTGGTTTTGTGCAAAGAAGCCGCAGCTGGGAGGGTTGTCAGAGCAGAGGGTAACACCCTGCAGGGATTTCTTTTTTTTAAGGGAAAAAGAAAAATAGTGATTGATTGCTAAATTGGCCCTAGACCGGGTCATTTGTTGGGGAGGGCAAATGGGGGGGCTCTGGGAAAGGCTGGTAAGAGCAGGCTGCTCTCAACAGGCTCCAATGCACCCGCCAGCGGGTCCTTCTTCCCCTGGGAGCTGGCTGTGGGACGAGGTGGTTGGAAATGGACGCTCCAGGGATGCTCCAAATCGCCCAGTCCTGCTGTCTACCATTCCCCCATCATTCCCTCCAGCAGAAGATGCTGCAGGACTGCAATTTTTTTCCACCTGCACATAAACCACAACATGCTTCACACCCTTGCAGCTCTCTGTTGTGCTCCCATCCATTTCCCATTGCCCCCGAGTCGCTCCCGCTCCATCATCCCGCACCCCCAGGGACCCAGCCAAGCCGGGGTGAGGGCTGACCGTGGCCTCGCGGTGGGAAAAAGCACAATACTTAAGGAGAGGGAGAGGTCAGTTAAAGTTTAATGTTCGGGCGAATACATCATTCCCTCCACCTAATCAAGCAGCAGCAATTTCTAACGATAAGTAGAAAGGATGGCTCACATCCCGGTGATAAAAAGGCAGGATTGCTCCGAGTTTTGGGAGATAAGAGGGCTCTATAAAAATTGAATGTTTTGTACCATGTTCAGCTTGAGACGGCTTTATCTTGTAGTGATAGCGCAGCAGGGGGAGGTCGGGGCAGTGCCGTGCCAGGCCTTGCACGGAGATGTTTATGATGGGAGATAGGGCAGAGATTAGGAGTTTATGGCCACAGCCAGCTCCAGGAGCGGGGCTGGCCGGTGCCCACGGGAGAGGGGCAGACAGCTCCTTCTGCTTATAAACCGGGTGGGGAATTTGGGTGCCAAAGCACCTTTCTAGAGACTGGGTGTTGCAGAGAGGGAGAAAACACCCTGGCGTGCCTGCAAAAGACCCTGTGCTCATTTCTGGTACCCCACAGCCTCATCTTACCCATCGCCATCACTTGCTCGTGGTTAAGCTCTGCAAAAAAAAGGCGAGGGCACGGCTGCCGCCCCGGGGCCGCATTAAACCTGCTGTGCCCCGCAGTTCTGCGTGCCCAAGGGCTCCTGGGCCTCGTTCCCTTCCCAGCAGGCAGCAAGCCTTTCAGAAGCCTCAGTGCCATCGGAAAACCTCTGGCTACGTGACCCAGGAAAGCCTGGGAGGTGGCTGTAAACTGGCCTGTGGCTGAGGGCAGACGTCACCTGGGGTGTGACTGATGAGTAGCACCTCCACCATCACCCATGCTGCATTTCGGGAGAAGCAGGTTGGCAGCGAGCTCTTTGAAATGGCCCTAACCCCATCCTCTGCTGTTGTGGACTTCTCAGGTCATTAGTGCTGGGGGCAATTAGGGATGGGTATCGAAGCCTTGGACACTCTGGGTTTCAGCATCTGCCCGCGCCTACTCGCCACGTCCTCGTCAGCCTTGCTCAGATGCAGGGAAACAAGGTTTGGCTTTGTCTTTTCTTTGCTTTTTCGGCGCCGCTGAGGCAGTTGGGGGTTTACGGCTCTGCACCAGCCCGCGCCGCCCCTGCCGTGGTGGCAATCCCACCGGGCGGTCCCCAAAGCCACTCGCGGGGAGCGCTGGCTGACACCCTCCTTCCCGCGGCACACAGACCTGCCTCAAAGGACCCCCGCGTCCCCCTGAACCCCGGGCAGCAGCTCTCGGGGTGGGCGACCCTGAGCAGCCCCGTCCCCCTGCTCGCCCAGGGAAACGGCACTTGCCCGGGGTGTGCTGCGGGTGCGGGACCCCCACCCCACGCTCGCCGGCCAGGCAGCCGCACAGCAAACCCCTGGAGCAGACACTCACCCAGAGTAGATACAGATTTTTTTTTTTTTTCTTTTAATGCATTTTTATTGCCACTCCTTCTTTCCACAGCCCCGTGAGGTGGGATTTCAGCCCGTCGGGAGCAGGAGCTGTTTGCCTGTCTCGCCTGGGAAGACGAGCAGCACCGGGCAGCCACGGGGGAAGATGCTCCACCGGCCGCGTCTGCACCGGGGAGGGATACGGCACCATCCCCACATCACTGCCCCCTCTGTCCCTTTGCTGCCTTGAAGGGAACCAGTTTCCCCCATAAAGAAATAGTTTAAAAAAAAAAAAAATCAGTGTTAGGAAGACTTTGGATCATATAAAGATTCAAGTAGCATTAAGTGAACTAGAAAACCAAGTCCTGTACATCAGCTTATAAAATTTCTAAATAAAAAAAAAAAGGAAGAAGAAAAGACATGACGCATCAGTGCAAGGGGCAAGACAGTAGAGTGATGCCCAGCCCCTGGGACCTCGTTCGGGCCAAAGCCCCCAGGGGAGGCAGGGTCTGGGTGCCACCGTCCCGTGTCCCCTTCCACCACCAAGGTGCCACCTCGTCTGTCTGTCCATCTGTCAGCAGGGGTGCCGTGGCTCTAGAGATCCTGCAGCCGCACGATCAGGTCCTCCTTGTTCTTCAGCAGGAACTTCTCGCAGGCTTCGAAGGTGGCGCAGAAGTTGGAGGACAGTCCTGCCACGTTGGTGGTGACGTAGTTGAGGTACCCTGGCGTAGCCTGGTTGTAGTAAGCCACCTGCGAGGCACAGGAGATGGTTAGTAGGGGCACGTGGGGATGGAAGAGCCTCCCTGATGGAGCGTGGGCGGCACGGCCCCGCGACACGGCCGCAGCATCCCACCTTGCTCATCTCCTCCGACTCTGGCCAAATGCAGAAGCCGGAGCAGAGCGTCTCCCCCCGTGTGAAGCTGGCGCTGGCGGGGTGGGTGGGCAGCGTCACCGACCGAAAGGCCACCACGTAGGGGTCCCTGGGGAGGAGAGAGAGCCCGATGAGCCGGCGCAGCCCAGCTGGCAGGGAGCAGGGGGGTCGGGGACGGGGACGGATTACCCCTTGCTGCAGGGTTTCCGTCGGGACGCCAGGATGACAAAGTCCTGCGGCTTGTTCTCATGGCTGAGCGTCTGGCTCACCACGTGGTAGATCATGTCGTCATCATCTACTTGCTGGACGAGCTCGGCACTCCTGCGAGGCGGGAGGGGACCGGTGAAAAAAACCCCGCTGTGGCCTCCAAGTCAGGGGGCTTACACATTTACAGCCCACCACCGTACCCAAAATATTTTGGGGGACCCAAAATATACGTTTTCTGCAGCAAAGTGCAGCCATCAGCCCAGGCAGAGCCAGGACAGGGCCACATGGTGAAAGGTCTCTAGGAGCGATAATGGCTCCAGGCCAACACGCTCGCTCCCAGGAAAGCCCAAAGGGGTGTTCAGTGATGAGCCTTAAATTCAGGGATGTGATTTCTGGAGAGGGCTGGGTGTCCCTGGGAAACCCCGCAGCACTCACGCGTAGTGGCTGTCCCACTCGTGCCGGCGCCGCAGGTCGGAGAGCAGGGAGAAGGCTCGGCCGGCGGCGATGCGGACCGACATCTCGATGCGAAAGGAGAGGAACTTGTCCTCCTCCAGCGTGTACATCCGCACCTTGGGGAGCACAGGGCGAGGGCTGGGACGCGTTCAACGCTGCCGAGCCCCCCGCCGGGTTGCCCACGCTTTGGGGGGGCGAGAAGCAGCGCCGGGGGGAAGGGGCAGGTTTTCGTACCTTTTCCTTTTCCCTGGCGAGCGCCCAGTTGGCTTTGGCTACGAGTGTCTTCAGCGCAGAGACGTTGTTGTAGCTCAGATAAACCTGGGGCAGGGGCGACACGTCAGGGGCGGGAAGGGGGGGGCAGGAGGCAGCGACTCCCGCGGGGCAGCACCCTACCTTGTTGCTTTGGTCCCAGGGCACGGAGAGCGGCACCTCGGTCTGTTTGCAGGAGACGACGTATTTTCTGCGGGAAAGGAACAATTTCCCTTACGGTGGGACACAAACCACCCACAGACTGTCCCTGTATCCCAGTGCTGAGCCCCCCCCCCTCCATCCCCGCATCCCACTTGCTTTTTCTGCTCACCGGTCCAGCCGAATTTTTTTCCTAGCACTGGCTTCTCTGTACCTCCTCACTCCATCCTGATAAATGAGAAAAGTGCATCAGGTTAATAGGAAAAGGAAAGGGGGGGGGGGGAACGCCAGATATCTTTCTGGGAGCGGGCAAAATGTTCAGCAGGGACAGGCTGGAAGGTGAAGCCTCTGTGCTCGCCGGCTGCTGCCCCAGCTACGCTGGCGGTGGTGGTTAGTGATTAATTGTGAGCTATTTCGGCATTGCCACCGTGCTGTGACCAAGCGACAGGCACTGGCACGTTAGGAAAAAACCCTCGCTGCGGCTGCAGACCTGCAAACAGCCGCTGAAACATAAATCGCACCCCCTAGCATGTGCAAATGTCCCCTCCCAGGAAATAAAAACCCAAAAAAGCAGCTTATTTCAAAGAAAGCAATAGCGCAGTGCTTCAAAGCAGGTGGAAAAGCAGTTTCAGGGAGCCCAGCTCTGGCCATGAGACGCTCTCCTGCAGGGTAGGAGAAGATTCCTAGTTCTAAGGCATAAAAAAAATCAGGTAGGTGGGCACAGATCAGCCAAGGGGAAGGCAATGCCATCGCTCACTCCTACTACAATGCACCCCGAGACATGCGAGCGTTTGCTTTGCCGCCGTGCTCTCGTAACAGGTTGTCTTAAATATTTGGATCTGAGCAAATGATGAATCAGGGTGCTTTGAAAGGTGAAAACAACGTAAAAGATTTGCATTCTTTCCCCTAAATTAGAGAAAAGATGAGCTCAAACTTGCCGGCAATATTCTGTTAAGCCTTGCATGGCTAATACATCTCCATCTCTGCACGGGCAAGTGGTTTATTTTATTATTAGTTATACCGAGCAATCAATTTAATTCACTTGCTATCGAGCAATTTGATTTCCATCATCGTAAAACTGCATTTGTTTTGCTGTGAATCCAAGAGCCATTCAGGGCTAAGTGGGATTCCCGGGGGTCCCGTGCCACCGCGGCGGGGAGAAGCCAGCCTTGCCCATCCTTACCCCCGGTTCGGGTGCCACCATGGGCAGGGTGCAGGGTCGGCCCTCCTGGTCCAGCACCACGAAGGTCATGAACGCGCTGTTGATGTGCCTTCGGCTGATGGACATCTCCTGGCCGTACGCCTCGGCGCAGACCCCCACCTCCATGCTGAGGGGGAGAGGGGAGAGAAGAAGGGGTGAGGGTGCGCAGAGCCGCCGGGAGGGTGGGATGGGGACCCCTGCCACCAGCACCCACCTGTTTTTGAAGGCGTTGTTGACGATGGCTTTGAGCACCAGGCGGTCCCCGACTTGCGATGGTCCCCGAAAGTGGAACATCTCGATGGCCCGCAGCGTGGGGTGGGCATGGCACAGTCGGCTGGGGGGGGGCAAGCGTTAGCGCCCCTGGACGTGGCCCCACGCCCCGGCAGCCCCATGCACCCTCCCCAACCCAGTGAGAGCCAAGGAGACCCCCAAAAATGTCACCCCTGGATTTCAACTGCCAAAACCAGCCATGAGAAGGGACAATAAGCAGACTGGGGTGAGTGTGAACCCTTCCCTGGGGTCCTCCAGCTCCACGCACCCGTGGGACTCCCTGTATGGCATCGCCCAAGCGGTGACGTGCTGGGGACCATCCCTTTGGAGGGTCCCTACAACCCGGCTGTGGTCCGACCCCGCTGGACACTGGTCTGGCAGCGTGTCCCCTCCGGGCATGCCGTCCCCCCCCTCCCTTGAACCCCTGCTGGGTCACCTGGCTGCGATGGTGGCCACATTCTCCATCCAGGCCATGATCTGCCCACCGAAGGTGTTGCCCTGATGGTTGGCGTGCGGGGGCAGCACCAGCTCCACGCTCTCCACCCGCGTCTTCTCCGCCGGCACCGCCGCGCTGCCGTCCCGCGTCTCCAGCTCTGCCGCGGGGGGAGAACAAGGTTACCACTCTTCCCCTCCCCAGCATCCCACCGAGGAAGGAGGATGTCACCGGTGGGCGTCAGGGCTATTTTGGGACTGGAAGCGCGGGCTGCGGGACGCGGTACCGGTTTCACGGGGGCTGCGGGTGAGGAGGTCCTTGAGGGTTTCCTTGTGGACCAGCCGCATGCGGCGGCGCTCGGCGGCGATGCTGTGCTCTATCTTCTCCTCCTCCGTCTGCGGGGTCAGCGGCTTCAGTTTCACCTGCAAAGGGGACACAGATGGGGTGCAATCCTGCTGCGGGAGAAGGCAGGGCTCCTTTGGGTGCCGGCATGCGCTCCGGTAGAACCGTACGTCCCACCGTATGTGTGTCGGAGCCAGCCACGCTCCTTCTAGATTATATTATAGCCGCTTACGGAGGGGCCAGAGGGAAAATGGCTCCTACGACTGGATTACTCCGGGCACAGAGGAGGGGATGGCAGCAGCAGGTGGGTGCCCTCCATGCCCAGAGCCCAGCACCCCACCGTGCCACCCCCACACGCATAGCATAAGGCGTCACCAACCCGATAGTGTGCAGATAGCCACGAAGCGCCAGCACGTGCCGTGATGGCAAGCCGGACCCAGCCCAGCTTGTCTCTCCCCAAAGAGGCCATTTCCTCACTGCCTCCACGCAGGGGCCGACCGAGACCCCCACGGCCACCGGCCGCCGGTCACCTTGCTGCCGGGGGGGCCCTGTGCCACGAAAGTGGCGTACGCCTTGCAGATGCTGCAGTGCTTCCCGCTGCACAGGTCCTCGTAGCTCACCTGGATGCCCACCTGGGAGAGGGCACGGCACCCCTGAGAGCCGGCTCTGCTCCCCGGGGACCCGCATCCCACCACCGGCCAGACCCAGCGGGAAGGGATTGACACGAGGGGTGAAAGCTGGGAACCGCGGGAGGATTTGGGTATTTCGCGGCGGGGACGGGGTGCAGATGGCTGGACGGGCAGGGGTGGGGGTGAAGGCGGGGGGAGGCACACCAACCTCCATGCTGGAGTTAAAGGCTCGGTTCACTTTGGCTTTGATGTTGACAACTTGCCCGACGCTGAAAAACAGAAAGAGAAGAAAGCGCGCGGGGGTTATCGTGGTTATCCGGCACACGCGCCGGTGCTGAGCATCTCCACGCCGAGCCGCTGCGGCGTTCCGGCTCGCTGCCCGCTGTGGTAGCAGCTGCCTGGGACCGTGGGGACATGCTGGGATGGCCGGCAGGACATGGGGACAGCCACCCCCAGCCGTGGGAACCCGTGGGCGTCCAGCCCGGTGGTGAGATGTCACCCCCGAGCAGCTGTGCACAAACAGGTCTCCAGGTCTGGGGTGCTGCAGGGACACCTGAGGGGTGCAGAGGTGCCCGAGGCTTGCTTGGCACCCCCCCCCATGCGGGCATGCAAGCTCCTGCCAGAGCAAACGGCTCCTCCAGCCTCACGTGCGCTGTCCTGCACAACAGGGGCACCCGTGGGGCCTCCCCACAGGCCCTCAGCCGGTGGCAGCAGAAGCACCTCGACTGCTCCCATCCCTCCTCTTCTCCAGGGCCTCCCAGTGATGGACACCTTGGGACACTGGGAGACAGCAGGAGGCAGGATCCGGCCAGGGGCGTTTTGCACCATATCTCACATGAAACATCTGCTGGCAGCAAACTGCTGTTCACAGAGTCCAGGTGCTCGCCTCTGGGCCTTCAGTAGGCTTCAGAGTAAACACACAGACAGCTTCAGCTCTGCAGCCTAACCTACTTCAGACTGGTACTGACCAAATGCAGCTTATTGGTGACACCAACAGAATCTTTACCGAATGCATTATTGATTCAGGAGTATTCCTCATCCGCTAAAAGAGACCAGTGCTAGAAAAACGCAGTGTAAGAACACACCCTACAACTGCCACCGCAGTTGTACCACAGAGGGCTCAAAACCAGAATTGAGGAAGAGTCAGCTTGTGCTTCGGCACCGTAACTTCCTCCTTGCCCCCTGCCACAACTTCTGGCTTCAAACGACCGTAATCCTCTCAGCTACTCGACAGGCTTTGCACGTTGGCTCTGGCTGGAGCAGGGGCGGCACGAGGCTGGGACGGTGCCTCGGGCACGGACCCCGGGCCCAGTGGCAACCCTGTGCCCGCCACGGCACGCTGAAACGTTAGCAGGGTTACGTGAGCAGCCTCCGTGCACCTCCCAGGCCATGCCACGCCACGTCAGTGGGGTTAATGCTCCCAACTCACGGCAGCGCTGCGTTAGGCCGGCTGCTCTAGGGCTTGCAAACGTCCGTACCAGACACCGTTCCTCCCGTCCCGCTGCCCAGGAGGGTTTATATACGGCTGGCTGGTGCGAAAAGAAAAAGCAAGATAGAGGAGAGGGTTAGAGGCGATGGAAGTGGTCGCACGGATGCTCTGGCTGGGTTTGTGGCGAGGGGCATGCAAAGGCAGGGGTCCGGGCAGGTGCGTTGGCAGCCCCGGCTGTCTATAGTACGGCCCAAAAATACTTTGTCTTCTTTTTCCTTATCAAACGGTACAAGCCGGTGCCATAAAACCCACACGAACCCTGGCTCAAGGGTACGTGCAATCCTCCCGGGAGGCTGCATTTCCACGGGGCAGGGCTGAGGGATGGCGACCATCTGATGGCCAGCTGGTGAGTTTTGAAGTCAGTGATGTTCTGGGGGGCTCCCCTGAGCCCCCAAGCACCTACAGCTCCTCCCTGCCTCTCCCTCGCGGTGGGAGGGCGGCAGAAAGCACAAACACCCGGAGAAAGAGGAGAGCAGACGGCCAACGCCGCCCAAAGCTCTTCTGCCTTCAAACAAACAGCTCTGTGGGAAATCCCTGCCAGGCCCCTTGCTCGGAGCATTAAGCTGGACCACAGCAAGTGGGATCTGAGCCAGGAGCGGCACAAATTCCCTGACCCCTTGGAGCGGTGCCTGGCTCACCCCCACGGAGGGGCGAGTGCCTTGCAGGGCTTGATTTAACTCTTGGGAGCAGGGCTTGGGTTCGTCCTCCCATTCCCGAAACCCACGGGGGAAAAGCTTCCCGGGCAAAGCTCCCCCAGGAGCTGGAGCTGCGCGGTGCTGGGCACGGCACCCGCTGAGCCTGCTTGGAGCAAGGGCATCGACCCCCACGGTGCCAGCCCTGCCTCTGCCAGGGGCTTGCTGACCCACCAGCACCGCAACATCTGACATGAGAATGAGAAAGTGGGAGTTTAACGTTTCCTAGGGATGACGGTGAAACCCAAGGGCGAGTCGGAATTCCTGGCACCAAACACATCAGCCAAAGGCCTGGGACCCCGATGCCAGCCCTGCGTGCCCGCACTGGTCTCTGTCCTCAGTGGGCAGACCTGCATGGTGGGGAGCTGCATGGATCCTATACGGCACAGCTTGCTTGGCTGGGCCAGCCTTCAGCCAGCCAGGGGGCGGGGGTGCCAAAAACCCCTCTGCCAGCACGCAGGCACCTCTGCCATCGGACCCTGCGAGCATCTTCGTAAGCGTGCCAAAACCCTGCACCAAAACACCCGCCGAGTCCCCTGAGATGGTACCCAGGAGGTGAGCGGACAGGTATCCCCCCGCACGGGGGGTTATGGGGGCTCTGCGTGGCAGCATCTGGGTTTACCGGGGGTGGTAAGGGAGGAGACCACCTTGGGTACGTAAGACCTACGCCTGGTGGGAATGCTTATGTTGTTCCCTGCGACGTGGCAGTCTGGGGGCTGTGCCCATCGGGGTGGGCACCTCTGCTGGGGCAGTGCCCAAAGGGATGCCGGGACAAGCTTTGGAGGGGGTTTTTTGGCCAGGCAAAGCCCAGCCTGGTGCATCTCCCAAAGCGATGTGCAGGGAGGTCCCGCTCCCCCCAGCACCTGGTGGGTGGGTGAGCTCCGCCGCATGCCAGCCACCCACGCGGCTGCTACAGAGGCACGATTTGCAAGATTTAAGTTTTCCAGAGCACTAAGTCAGAGCTGTTTCTTGAACAAAGCCAGGGAGGAGCTGGGGTTGGGGGAAATACCGGGAAGCCAACCCAGCAGGAGCTCCCCAGGCGACCAGAGAGCAGATAAATCAGAGCAGACAGTCAGTCCGCAGCTCTACAGCGGAGCTGGAGCCTCAATCCCTGGCTGCCCTGCGAGCCTGGCACTGCCACCGCATCTCCTCCCCTCCGAAACATGCTGTTCCCTGTCCTGGCTCCAGCCCCACTGTCCACGTTGCACCCGGCAGACGGGGAAAAACCCATCTGCCTCCCCCGCGCATGCCCCGCTAGAAAGCGGAGTATTTACCTAATGGTATGCTCAAAATAGATATCATCCATGGAAGCCGTGACGCATGGGCAGCCAGCGTGTCTCTCGGCTGGAAAGGAAAAACAAACTGCATCAGCAACCTGCAGCAACACGACGAGCGTGCGAAGAGCATGGATGCTCCTCTGCCCCACGGCCGCTGCCTCGGGGCTGGTGACACCGCTGAAAGCTTGGCTAGTGTCCCTTTGCCTGCCTGTGCCCATCTGCCGCGTTTGCAGGGGACGAGAGTGGGGTTTGGGGTTTCTCCACCCCATAGCAGAGTGGGTTTGCAGATGTTTTAAGGGTTTGGAGGGCGTGTTGGAACTGGAGGCGTGTGGCTCTGCTGTTTGCCTTCCCTCGATGCTTTCAGCCGCTGCGGGGATGCACTGACAGCTGATACCATCTCCCCGTACACAGCAAATATTTTAAAGCTGCCCCGCCGGTCTGGCTTTCCCTTGGGACTCCGGGAACCTCAAACTGCAAAATTGCCCTGGGAACCTCATCAAACTGCAATATTGCACCCGTTTTCCTTTCCCCGTGCTCAGCGACCCACGGTACGCTTGGCAGGGTGAGCTTCTCGCTGAGCGGAGGAGCTCAGCCCCAGCCGGCAGAGCTCTCTGACCGCTGCCGGGATGCCGGGGACATCACCAGCCGGGTCTCGCCGTGCCCTGCGCACCAGGCAAGGAAAAGGACAGCATTTTGGAAGAAGCAGACGTCGATTTTGATCTGTCCCCAAGCAAGCGTGCGTGCTGCAGTGCACGTCTCCTCCCCCTCTCATCCTGCTCCCGTTCACTAATTACTCAGCAAAATGGCATGACGCGGGTCCCCAGCTGGCGTCAGCTCCAAGGGACGACACTGGACCGCCGGGCACGCCGCCGATGAGCTAACTCCTGGCGACACTGCCAGGTCCCTTCCCTCCCGGCCCGGCAGGACGATGGCTCCGGTGGGAGACGATGGCTTACCGGAGAGGCAGGCGGCCGTGTCGATCCACTTGAGCAGCTGGCCGGTGCTGAGCTCGCCGCGGTGGTTGGTGTGGCAGGGCAGCACCAGTTGGCTCATCTGCACCTCGGTGGGGTTGCCGGTGGGCGAGGGGCTCGCCATGGCTCCCGGAGCTTCTTCCCGCTCCCCTGGCTCCCGGGCACGCGGCGGAGAGGTCGAACCCTGTGGGGGACGAGAGCTCCATTTACCCAAACGGGAGAAAAATCCCTTGAGAAAATGA
Source organism: Haliaeetus leucocephalus (assembly GCF_000737465.1). Taxonomy (NCBI): domain Eukaryota; kingdom Metazoa; phylum Chordata; class Aves; order Accipitriformes; family Accipitridae; genus Haliaeetus; species Haliaeetus leucocephalus. The sequence continues at coordinate 3,499,808 of NW_010973284.1, forward strand.
TGACCCACGCAGCCCCTTTCCCCACACAGAGCCAGCAGGACCCCCCAGCCCCGCACGGCCCCGGGCACCACCAAAACCCACCCAACCCATCGCCAAAGCCGTGATGCCCTCAGCCGAAAGGAAAAAAAAAATCCCTCCGAAAAGAGCTCCATTGGTGATCGCTGCGGGTTGCCAGGCCATTTGTCACCCAACCCAGCTGCTTCCTCCCAAAAAACGTGCAAAACCCCCTCCCAAAGTTAACCAATTCTCTGGGAAGGAAGCTTGCTCCCCCGACAGCTTCATTTTTAGGGTGCCGCAGCAAAGGGAGGTTTTGCGCTCCCAGGTCTTGTGCCCAGGGCTGGGCACGCAGCGATGCTCCACACCTTCCACCAACACCCCCCTCCACCAAAGGAAACAGCGAAAGCAGTTTTTCCCGTCTGGTACAAGCAGAGGGAGGGGAAAGCATCCTCGGTTTGGGGTTGTTTGCGCAGTCAAATATGTTCCTTGTTGGCTTTGCAGTTTGCCGGGCACGGAGCCCCTCCTGCCTCTCGCCCCGGCGGGAGGCGGGTTGGGAGAGAGAGGCTGGTATTGCGACTGTGCCGGCAAGAAAAAATAGCTGATTAGACGTCAAGTGAGCCGTGTTACACAAGGGGTGAACTCGCTTAGCCTGGTGAGTAATTGAGGAGACACGAGGAGCCGTCTGGACTTTGTTACGGCCCTTCCTTCCGCTTTCTGCTCCCACTGTGGCTCCCGTTTACAGCACTTGTTGCCAGAGCCCCGTTGCAGCAGCTCCTTTGCCCTTTGCTTTGCCCGGCTTCTTTTAAGGATGGCTTTATGCCGAAAATGAAGCTTTCCCGACTACCCTGAGCTCACCGCCTCTCAGAATAGCATTTTTCTCTAGCGGGTCTAACCTCTGTTTCCATAGCTACTGGTACACGACATCCCAGGAACAGCACAAACCTCGGCTTAGCGGGGACGGTGGTGAACGCAGCAAGCCAAGCCTACGGCAAAGGGCCCCCCCATCCCGCAGTGAGACGGACCCCCGGCTGCTGGAGCCCCTCCAGCGGGCTCCAAACCCCTTTGCGAACCTCCCGGGCTGTTTCCCAACGTGCCGAGGTGCCTACACGAGTACCACGGAGCTATTTCGGGAAGCCGGCAGGCTCTGGGGTACGAGCCAGCAACGCAAAGACCTCCAAAGCTGCCTGCTGCAAAGCGAGCAGCCAGCCTGGCCGGAGCTCTCGCGGCTCATTTTCCCGGCGCTTGCTATTTCTAAATTTTAGGGAAAAAGCCGGCACCTTGTGGGAACAGCCCTGACCCTGCGGTAGCCAGCAAAAGGCCAGGGATGCTGACGGGGAACGCGTGGGGAGCGGGTGCAACCGGAGCCGGTGCGGGGCTGAGAGCGGCTCCCGGCACAGGTTGGCATCTGCCCGGCACAGCCGTGGTTAGTAGCTGCCAGCACCACAGGGACCCCGGGGTTAGTTGCACGGCACGGGGGGGGTACCTGGAAGCCATTGCAACAGAAGTTCAAGATCTCTTCAGGGACTACAATATTCTCCTTGACCATTTTTAAGAGACACCTGGAAAGGAGAAGAGTGGCTTCGGTTACGGCGGGACCAGCAGAGCCGGGGGCGCGGGGCACCCGTGGCTGTCCCCCGGCGGGGACGAGGCGGCGTGCGTGGCGGGTGCCGCAGAGCCACCGTCTGCCTGCGTGGCGGGTTGTCGCACTTTGTCCCCGCGCCGACGTCCCTCCCTATGCCACCGGCCCCTCGCCGGCACCTATCAGGGGGGCCGCCGGAGCCGAAACGGAGAAGGGCAGACCCAGGGCTCGCGCCTGCCATTCCTTGGGGGTCAGGGCCGGCGCTCACCGGCTGTGATGGAAAGAGTTCCAGCTATTCTGGGGTGCTGGATTGAGCCCAGGGCACGGTGCCGCGGCCGATCCCTCGGCCGGTGACGCTGTGTCAATACTTTCCATGTTCCTACATGTGACAGAGGGCTGCGTCTTGAAGCTTCCCCGGCCGGCGCGGTGACACCGCCGCGGTCACAAGACAGCCAAGAGCATATTTTTGGCAGCGGGCAGGACTCGCACGGCGTGCGGGTGGTACCGGGGGCAGCAAATGGGAAGCGCCTATCGCCGGCAACGCCGCCGCACCCCGCACCGGCCCCTCTGCCTGTGAAGCTCTGGCATCCCCCAAGGGCACTGGGTGCCCTTGGGTGCCCGCCGGGCTCGCCGGCCACGTGCACTGCGACCGGGTCCCGGCTGGACACGGTGGTGGCATCACAAGGAAAGTCAGCGTGGGAGATGCCGCAAAAAGAAGTGGAAGAGGCTTTCTATTTACAGTTTGCTTTTAAACACAACACCGACGGGCCCTCGGTGTTGTCCTCAGCTGTCCCAGCAAACATCCCGCTCCCACGCCAGTCCAACCGGGCTGCCGGAGGCGGCAGCTCCTTCCCCGAGGCAGAGGACCGGCCGATTTTGGTACGGGGACAAAAAAGTGAAAGCGGCAGATTCGCCTCCAGCGCTGTCAGCCCTTCACAAGAGCCAGCGTTGGGGGATTGCACGGCACGTACCTCGGAAACCCAAACCTGCTCCTGGCTCTGCAATCGTGTCACTTTATCCCCCGGGTTGGGTTAGCAGGAGGGGGTAAAAAAAGAGCCGTTTGCTTTGTATTTATCTGCCCCCCCCCAGCTAATTCCAAGACGGCCCCAGCCCACGCTCCCACCCTGGAGCACAAGGGTCTGCCCAGGGAAGGGGAGCGCCCTGGCCACACTTTGCAAACACGCTCCAGAGACTCAGAACCATTCAGCCGGTGGGTATTTATAGAGTATTCGGTTATCGAAACTAAGCGAGCAAGTGTCTGTCCTCATTAAAATCTTCAGCCTCACTCAACTGTCACATTTTTAAAGCTGTTGACTGATGCAGCCCTCAGGTCACCATGGCAACGGGATGCAGTACCCAGGCGATGATGCTCTTACTCTGTCACCCCTCGAGTGACCCACTTCTACCCAAAAAAAAAAAAAGTTTGCATTAGAAAAAAAACCTTTCCAGCAGAGTATTTTTCTTGCCTCCTGCCACGCTCGCTTCCTGCGCTGCCGAAGGCATAAGGAGCTTGCAGAGCAAATTGGGGGGATGGCGCGGAGGGGGAGACACCCCAATGGCTCCATGAATACTGGGGGAGAGGGACCGCATGGCACCCCACTGCTCTCCTATACCCTGGCAGGGAGGGTGTCCCACAGCACCAAAGCACCCACAAGCTCCGGGGATGGTCTCTGCTGCTGAATTGGGTGCTGGCCTCTTGGAAAAGCGCTGGGGGACCACCAGCCTGGGGGAGCCTCCATCACAAAACCCTCTTGGGTCCCGCAGCCCTCAGGATGCTGCCAGGCAGGGATGCAGGAGAGCGGTTGTTCCCCCAAATCCTCGAGCCCGCTGGAAGCGGGGTGTTTGCTTTAGCCACCCCCAAGCAGTGGATGGGAGGGAGGGATGAGGGTGAAGCCGGGGTAGGGGTCCGGGTGCTGGGCTGTGGGGGGTTCTGGGCAGACTGGGGCAGCCCCACACCTCGAGCAGCCCCTGCCTGCCTTCCAGAGCAATCCCACCACCCCACCGCCACCTCCCAAACGCCTAAGTGCCATTTTCCCTCTCCTGGCTCTGGTCTCCTTACTCCTCCCTGGGAATATTTAAAGAAAAAAGGCAGGGAGATGGGGAGGAAGAAAGTGGCGACAATGAAGTTCTCATGGGGGATTATTGGTGTATAATTGAGCAATATCCATGGTAACAAGCAAATCTGCACGCGTTAAAAAATTAACCTGACCTACTTTGGGAAATTCTGCCATCTCGACAGGGCAGCGAGGGCTCTCCTTCCCCTGAGACCCGGCCCGCCAGTCCCACTGCCGGCAGCGGCAAAGCCCCGGTGCTCCCAGGGATGGGACGGGCAGGTTTCGTGCAGGGGGAGATGTCCCCTCCAGCGGGACCCTCACCGGCAAGCGGTGGCAGAGATGCCCAGCCTGGCTCAGGTCCATCACCCCATGCCCGCCGGGATGGAGCGGGGTCCCCAGGACAAGACCCACAGGGCTTGCTTGGGTGCAGGGTGCCGGCTCCTTTGTGGAGGGCAGTCAGCACAGAAGAAAGGCCAGGGCACCCTGTGAGTTGTATTTTTGGGACCAGACGTCATGCTTTCCCTAGGGTTTCATGGAGCAAAGCGAGGCGTGGGGCCAGGAAAGTGCAAACCGAGGCCCTAAGGCAGCGGGGGGGGGGGCCGCAAGGACGACTCCCCATACAAGGGGCCGACGGTTTTACATCCAGCACCCATGGGAAACCTTCGGTCAGGGTGAGCGCACCAGGGATGACTCCGGCCCTTTCACGTCCCTCTACACCGCTCGGTCCAACGCTGGGTGAAGCATCCCCAGCCCTGGCCGTGCCTGCAGCCCCAAGCCCCATCCATGTCCCTGCCCAGCTGCTCTCTGCGGCTTTCAGGAGGCTCCCGAGAAGGCTGGTGCCAATTTGCCGGCACGGGGGTAAAGTGCCCCCAGGGACCATCCCGGGGGACAAAGGTCCCCTGACACTGCTGCCTCCAGCCCAGGGGGAGACCGAAGCTGTGCATCACCCCGTTACAGCTGCAAACACCACCAGAGCCAAAATTAAGCGGTGTGGGGTCACCCAACAGCATCGCCCAGCCCAGGAACCTTTGCCCTGCCGCCCACGGCTTTGCCGGGGAGGAGACTGCCGTAGCATCAAGACCACCACGGTCGAGACAACCACAGTTGTGCCCACCAAGTTGGAGACCACCATAGCGGAGATCGCCGCAGTCGAGACCACCACGGTGGAGAACACCACAGCGGAGACCATGACGGTGCAGCGGTCTCCACCCTCATGGTCTTGACCGTGGTGGTCACCATGGTTGAGACCACCGGGGTGGAGACCACCGCAGTTGAGACCATTTGGGCAGAGACCACCACGGTGCCATGCCACCCACGCCATCCGGCCACCCATGCCGCCCCAGCCAGCCCCGGCGCACCCCTCTGCCCTTCCCACGACGCTGGCATTCCCGGCAGCCCTGTGCCCGTGCTTCCCAAATATCTGCCCCTCCACTTTTAAGCGAAAAAACTCTGATTCAAGCCAAACGCCCCCGGCACCCCTCCCGGCACACCCAGAAAGACCTGGGCAGGGGTTGATGTTGCCGGCTGTCCCCCGCTGTCCCCGCTGCAGCCGGCGGGCGCCACGTCGCCTTGGGCTGCGAGGGCAAGAGGGCATCCCCCCCGCGAGCCGGGGCGGGGGGGCACAAGTGGCTTTCACCCCACATTCCCCCCACCCCGGGGCAGAGCCGCCCGGCGCCGACGCAAGCCACGACAAGCCACCGCTGCGGCGCCGGGCGTGGAAGTCTCCGGAGCGACGCCGGCCGTTGGCTCCCGTTCACCCAGTCCTGGGGTCCGTTCCCATTCCCCCTCCTTGTCCCCATTAGCCCCCAGCCCCTCGGTGAGCCTCACCTCAGCCAGAAGAAGCTGAGCATTTGCAGGCGGCGACGAGGCGAGGGCTGGCTCGGAGGAGAAGCGTCCGGACACCTGCGCGCGCGGCCGGCGTCGAGGCCGGGTGCTGGCGCAGGGCCCTGGGATGGGGCCAGCGCACACCCCCTCCCGCTTCCTTAAATATAGTCACGCATAACTTTTCTTAAGGTAGCGCTTGAGCCGATCTGCTCTCGCCTGGAAAATGGCCGGCGCTCCGGAGGTTGGCTCCGGGCGCTCCCGTCGCAGGAACAAACGCACGCGCCGGGACGGCGGTAGAGCCGGGGAAAGCGCCGGCACGCTGCCAACGGCTCTGCGGAGCAGCGCGCTGCCCCTTTCCTTCCTTTTTCCCCCAGCGAGCAGCCCCTGAGATGGGGTCCTGGGTTCCCTCCCCAGCCCCACACATCACCCCTTCTTCTACCCCCCATCGCCCCAGCGAGGGGCACGGGGGGTGCCCGGCTGCTCCCGCCCAGCCCGCTCCGTACCGACGGTGCCGGGCTCTTCTCCCACCTGCCTGAAAATATTTGTTATTTTTCCCCAGAACCACAGGCACCGACGCGGGGCTCGCCTGCCAGGAAAGCCTCCGCAAACTTCTCCGGAGCCACTCCGATCCGCGCAGCCGCTGCCTGGCCCTGCTGCCTTTGAAGTACTTCTAACGGGGCTTAAAACAAAAAACTTTTTTTTTTTTTTTTTTTTATAACAAGGAAATAAAATGCAAATTGCCGTGTCACCACATTAATGATACAGCCTATAGGGTTTGGGGGAGACGTTGTTCTATTTGTATTTAATTTACGTGCTTTTATAAGTGAATCTTGGTAATTGACGTACAAGAGTTTGATCAAAGCTCCTCGCAGGCACAGGCAGCGCAAGCTTTGCCGTTGGAAAGCCAGCAGTGAAATAATTAAACAAATTCAACAGGAAATAAGGCCTCACTTTTTTTGGTAAATAAGAATAATGAAGCACTGGAACAGAGTAAACGCTTGTGGCGGGCACCAAGCACCAGTATCTGATGGGGTGGGTGCTGCCCCTGCAGCGTTGGCGGCCTCAGCGACCCAAATTTTAGGCTGGACATGGGGAAATGCTTCTCAAAACCCTAGAACCGGGTACCTCTGCGAAGGCTGGGCCAGGTAGGGATGGAGCTGGTGGCCCAGCCCGGGGTGACGCTTGCCCACCGAAGTTTAGGAGCCTTTGGGGGATGGAGGAGGCAGCGCCGCAGCGGGTGATTGATCCGAGCGTGGTGATGGAGATTCCCTCCAGAAGATTGTTGCCCCGCTTTGACCGAGGACTTTAACCCCTCGGAGCATTCGCTGCTTAGCTGCTAGTATAAAATCTGCAGTTCTTCATCGGCTTTCCGAGAGCGGGGATGGGGCATCTGCTCTCCTCCCCCCCCCCCCCCCCTTCCATGCCTTACGAGTAACTCTGCACACCCAGATGCGATTAACTCCGATCCTTTCAGAAAAGAACATTTGCTTTAAAAGATTTTCTTTTGGGGGGGGCAGCAAATAAGATGCTTTTTCACCAAGACGGTTTTCTACCTGCTTGCAGCAGCCCAGGTGCCCTGTAAGGCTCCTGCAACAAGCATCCTCCAGCAGATCTCCCCACCTTTAGCCTGGAGGCTGATCAGGGATCTCCCCCTCCCTCCTTAGGACCGTTTGTTTCTCCAACCAGATTATGACCAAGAGGTTTGCTCCACGCAGGGAAAATGATTCTTCCCCCTCCTCTGAGTCAGAGGGAGCAGCACAATTAGAAACACTTCAGATGCTTGACCCACGCTCAAGCCTCCGAACAAAAGTTGCAAGGAGAGGGTTGATGTTTTCCAGGCCCAATTAGCACAATGCTGTAATTGCGGCTTGTGGTGGCCGTATCCCACCGGCTCTCACGCTGCCTGCATCCCTTCACCCCAGCGCGCCGGCACACCGGGCAAGCGCGTTCCCAGCCCTGGTCGCCCAGCGAGCGCACGCAGGCGCCAGCGTCTTCCTTCTGATCCATCGCCATATGCCTGTCTTTTACAGTTCTTTGGTGCGTGATGCTCAGAGAGTGGATAATTAGCTAAATGAATTAATTGACATTCATACTTGTAATTAGCAACCGGTTACAAGCAGCTATTCTCCTTGGGACAACTACAATTTCTCGGGGACTGGTGTTAAAATACTGGAAAATCGTTAAGAGTAAATAACGAGGGCCGTGCGTAGCGCACGCTCATGGCGCCCGGTTTCTTCCCTCGGCCATAAAAGCCGCCGCACTGTAAACAAGCCCGTGCAAAAGCAAAGCAGGCTGCGAAACGTGTTGGAAACGCCGCTGCTGCTCGGGAGGAGGAGAAGTTTCCAGCTTCGGAAGAAATCGTGGCCAGATGGGCGGCCTCCAGCCGGCAGCTCCCACCGGCTCCCGGCTAACCCTTTCCACCCCCGGTTACTGGAGAGTTTGCGAAGAGGCCCCAGCAGCGGAGGCTGCTCATGCAAAGCAATGGGAATTGGATGTCATGAGTGTTAATTAAACCATTAATTACTGCTGAGCAAAAAAAAAAAAAAAGTGACCTATTGGTTTCATCACTTCTTGGAGTAGTTGGAAGGATAAATTGCTCAGGGGCTCGGCAGTGGGAGAAAGGGGCTGCGGCGTGAGTCAGATCTTTGCTGAAATGTAGATTTTCTCAGTTATTAAGGGGATGCTGGCGAGCGCCGAGGCGGTACCTGTGCAGCCCTGGCTGACCCCAGCAGCCCCGCGAAGCCAGAATTGAGACCCGTACCAGGGATGGGGCTGGTGGAGACCGAGCCGAGCAGCCAGGAGCGACACCCCCAGTCCTTGACTCGCTGCTGGGGGGGGGGGAACCACGATGCCAGGAGCTTGGAAGTGCTTTTGGGGTGCCCCAGGCTGCTCCGTGTGCCCCTAGCAGGGACCCTGCTCCCCGCCGTGGGATGCACCCATCACCCGAGGGTTTGTGCAGGCGATCCCATGTCCTGAGTGGGTAGCAGGGGCGGGAGGCTGGTGTTCGAGGCATCCCTGACTCCGGGGGGGGGCAAGCATGGATCCCCCTTGGCAGGACGATGGTGCGGTACCCAAGGCTGGGCTGCAGGTCTCTTCTCCCTGGGAAATTCCCCCCCCAAAACGTGGGTACCGATGGGAAGAAGGGAGGGCAGCACGGCAGGCACCGCTATGCAAACGGCTCATTACGGAAAAGGGGGAAAAAAAATGATACTAAAGTACCAGTTTCATAAATCAACCCCTCATGTCATCTTGCTGCATCAGGAACCGCTGCAACATCGGGGAGGAGAGCCACGCCGCGGCCGCACTGCCCGCCCGGGGGTCCCACAACCCCCCAAAAAGGGGACGACAGCCACCCCCGCCGCTCGGGGACCAGCACTTGGGGTGCTGTGCCCTGAACCACCCTCCCGCCCCGACGGCCTCTGCTACCCCACGGCGGCTGCAGCAGCACCCGCTTGGCGATGGGACGGGGTGATGATGGGACGGGGTGATGGGACGGGGTGATGGCACCCCACGAACTGGGGTCTCCCTCGAAGGGGGGGCTCTGCCCCGGCTCCTGGCACGGGATCGGGGCCACATCGCTCTGCCAGGAGTCCTGTTCTTGGCTCTTCCGAGCTGTCAAAGCTCTAGATTTCCCTGGCAGCACTTAGAGCTTAAAGGCAGGGGAAAGAGGGGAAAAAAAAGAAAAGCGGAGCTCAGAAGTAAGGCAGTTGAAAAGGCTGGGCCAAGGAGCTGTCACACCACCCTTTCAGCTATTACACACCCCGGTAAGTTCTCAAACACACAGGCTGCACAAGATAGCAGGAAGGCTAATTTTTCTTTAGCTGCGGCAAAAAAAAAATTCAATTACAAGGTAACCTATTTTTCGACTCCTCCGTTGATATTTACTTAATTTCCTAAGGCCGCCTCGCCCGCCCCGCGACGGAGAGGAGGAGGGAGGCTGTGTGCTGTTAGGCTAAGCCGGGCTCTGGCTCGCCGTGGGGTTTATTTTGGTTTTAATTCAAACCTTAAAGCCCAGAGCAAGCGTGGTTTTGTTTGAACACTGGTGGGCAAACGGGACGGCGGGTGACACGGGGCACCG
>NW_010973284.1:3509619-3519338 GCF_000737465.1 Haliaeetus leucocephalus
GAGTGCGAGCCCACGCGTGACCGTGCCCCGGGGGGGGCTTCGGGTGCAGGCAGCGCAGGGCTTTCGCCTCTGCTGCTTCACCCACGCGTCCCCGCTGCCGGGCCAGGGTGGCACTCGGCCCTTGCTTGTGATGGGGACGTCCCCCAGCCCTTTATAAATAATGCAGCGTTATTAATTATGCAATTTAATTAATTATGCACATACAGCAATCCACCAGCAGATTGCCGCTCCTGGCTTCCTCCGTCCAAAGCCTTTCGCCGGCTGGGTTTTTTTTGCAAGCCAGCAGCCGAGGAGCCGGCGTCGGGGAAGGCCTCGAATTCGGCGCCGGCCAAAGAGCCGGTTACGGCAACGGCGATGTTTCGGCGATGTTTCGGCATCGCGGCTAACGCGCGCCGACCTCCCTCCAACCGCCGGCACAGCTGCGCGGGTAAACAGGAAACCCGAACGCCGCGGCTCCCGCGGGACCCAGAAACCCCAACCCCGAGGCCGGCAGATGACTCCTTCCGAAAAAATATCGGCGGTTCCGCGCAACGCCGGGGTGAAGGGGCCGGGGTGGGAGAGGAGATGGGTGGCGGCACCCACCGCCGCCGCCTGCTCGCCTGCGCCGAGTTCATTTGAATGCGAGCCATGCAGAGCGCTCGCCACCGCCACTGAGGTGTGGAAGTCTCGCCCAGCCGAGGAGGGGTTTCTTCCTGCTAGCCGGCCTGGGGGGGGAACAAAAAGCCTCGTTGGATGATCGGGCAATTTTAGACACCAAATCCGGCTCCTTTCCACAGCTGCTTTGCGTTCCAGGAAGGCTGTGAAATGGAGGAGTTGGGTTTTGGGGGGTAGAGGGAGCGTGCGGTGCCCCGGTCTGCTGGGAACCCCTCTCCCGTCGTCCCCATCGGCATCTCCGGCATCACCAGCAGTCATCGCGTCCCGGGGTTTGGCTTTCCCATGGGAAAAGGGAATACCGGGCTGGCAGCAACCTGGAAATGCAAAAAAAAATCTATAGTTCGGTCAAAATTAAAATTCGAAACCCAAACTGCCAGCAGCGGTAGCAGTGCCTGGTGGGAGGACAGTCGTGCAGACAGGCTGGGGGCACAGCGTGCCGTGCAGGAATGCAGCCCGCGCGGGTCCGTGCCCGTCCAAAGCGAGACGCTGCCCGCACACCGGCTGCGGGTACGGGCCGCGTCGCTTCGGGAGCTCGCGGGGCCGTTGGAGCTTGACGTTAGCTACTGAACAGACCCGTGCGCCTTTGTAAGTGCAGGGCAAAATTAAGGGTGGAATTTTTTTTTAATGTATTTATTTTTACAGGTGGTATTCCAGCAGAATGGTCCCAGCGCGTTGACAAGCACAGGCGTCCTCCCCAGCGATGGGCACCCGGCAGCGATGGACCGACGGTTCAGGGAAGGAGCTGGGAGAAGGGGAGCTGCTCTAGGAGGTCAGGAAAGGCCACCTAAGCACCCAGGCTTGGGAGCATTTTGGTATCGTCACAAGCCCCGGTGGCAGGGGCCGAGGGCTCCTTTCTGCTCCCGGGGCAGCCGGGGCTGGGTGCGGGGATGTCGCCAGCCCAGGCCAGAGGCAATAAAACGCCTGGAGTGATGCAGCAAAACAGGCTGGAGTCGCGTGTCGAAATAAATCATCCATGGAGGCAAGGCAGAGAGGAGGAGGTTTTCTGCTCTCGCGCCTCCCCGCATCTAACAAAGCCTCAGAAACCCCGGGCGGGCAGCGAGAGCCGGGGCAGGATTCGGCCGTCCGTGGCCCCGGCTGCCCCAGAGCGGAGCTGGTCCTGGCCGGGTGCTCCAATGCTCCGGCTCTCTGGGGAGCTGGTTTTCCATCCCTTCCCAGCTCCCTTGGCTTCACCTTGTGGCAGGCAATGCACAGAGCTGCCAGGAGTGATAAAATGGCTGTCCCCCAAATTTATGGAGTTTATCTGTGAATAACTCTCGGAGGTGACGCGGCTGTTGAGCCGGGGAGGAGGAGGGCTTTATTTCGGGATAAACTCCCCCAGGAGCGATGCAGGGCAGGCAGGAGCCCAGCCGCAGGGACTGGCAGGGCTGTGCCCTGTGCCCCCCGGCCTCCCCCAGCCGATAGGGTTGGAGCATCGCTGGGGTGAGCTCCCTGCTCGCCCACGCTGGGGAAAGCCGAAGGCTTGTTTCCCATTCGCAGCGTGTTTATTAGGAGCTAAGTCATGAAGAGGCTTTGGCACATCTCCGTCGCTCCCGTGGAGCGTGTTTAGCACGGTGGAGATCGCCGCTTTTTCCAGCCGCACGTGCGTGCCCGCGATTTCCACGCCGGCCGGGTGTTGCTCCCCGTGCTCCATTCCCATGGTGATCTTATCTTCCCCCCCCCCCCCCCCCAAAAAAAAAAAAGGTTTTATTGATGGGCTGTGGAGCAGCATCCTGATTTCTGGGGAAGCACAGCTGAGGCTGAGCAGGCTTGAGCCTCCCCCTCGTCCCCCCCCTCCCCACTCTGCTGCAGTAACATCCATCCTAAGTTTCTAAGCCTCTTCTAATTTTGGAGGCCGTTAGCAAAGCAGGCGCTGTTGCAGCCAAACGAGACTGCCAATGTTTCCCTTAAAAGCTGCTTTCACTCCGAAGGACTCTTCTAGATGGTTTGCTTTTAATAGCAGGCTGCAGGGTGCAACGCCCAGCTCGCGGCCGGGGCTCTCCCTGGCGTGGAATGGGACTGGGTGGCATTGGGTGCAGGATTGGAGCCATGCACCGAGCCACATGCATCCGTCGTGGGCCACGGCCGTGCACCACGTACACCCCCTTCCCAGTTCAGACCAGCAAAGCTCCCCACCCCCTTGCAGAGCCGACCACCCCGCAGCCTGTCCCTCCCTCCCCTCGCTTGCTCTCGGGGAGATCTTTAAGGCAGAGGGGGCCAGGTTCCCCCCCCCGACTGTGCTAATAGCTCAGGGGAGAAGAAAAGGCCAGAGGAGCCGGTGGAGAAAACGGGAGCCAGCGAGGTCAGCGCGCTGGTAGGTGTGAGCGCTTTGAAAAACCCAATTCCTGCTTCAGTATAACCAGATTCAGGAAAATGAAGCTGAAGTGTGAAAAATGGAAGTGAAAAGATAGGAACCAACCCACGGCTATTTATTCTAAAAATACTGACCTAAATACTTAAGCGCACATATAAAAGTAGTTGTCTTTGCTGATTTCCTTTATGAGAATCTCCTGGTTTGGTTATTATTTCGCTCAGAAACCAGAAGATGAGGCTTTTCAGAGACACCGAGACCGTGTCCTAGGCTGGCACTCCCAAAGAGTTTGCTGTATGCCCAAAACTCATCCGAAGGCCCAGCTTTGAAATTCATTCATTAAGCTAACGAGGCCCTGCGGTTAGCAGCCCACGCCTCCACCGATGAAAACAGGAGAGGCTCTGGCTGGGTCTCGTGCCACGGCTCTCGTGTTTCTCGCCGGGTGGGACGATGGCGGTGGCCGGGGACAGGCTGTGGGCACGGGCAAAGAGCCCCGGAGGCTGCGCCCCGGGCACGAGCGGCGCTCGCAGCAGGACGAGAGATTTTGGGGCAGAGGGAGGCATCGGGGCAGCGGCCCCCGCGCAAAGCATCCCTTGACTTGTGGCATGGGCAGAGCTGGGCTATAGTTCCTATCTGGACTGTTGTACACATCTGGGCTATTCCCATCTGGGCTGTTGTTCACATCTGGGCTGTCGTCGCCCTCCGGGCTGTCGTCGCAGGCGGTCGCAAGCCCCTGCCTCCTCCCCGCTCCTCTGGCAGCAGCCAGGGCGAGGATGACGGGCGGCTGTCGACAGCCCGAGTGCTGAGCCTGGCTTAGAGCAAAGGTCCCCGGGGCCAGCGAGCCGGCCGGGGCATTGCAGAGGAGCATCGCTGTCCTGCAGGCAGCCCCCCGATGAGATAATTCGGGGTTTCCCACATCCCTGGAGGTGTCTGGGCCAAGTACCGGCGTGGGCAGCAAGGAAGACCCAGGTGCGGGTCCCCAGGGGGTGCACGGGCTGGTGGACGGGGACCCCTGCGCAGTCACGGCCCCCGGTGCGGCACCGTGACCCCGCTCTGCACGTCCTTCCCAGGGAAGGTGATGGAGGAGCGTTACGGGTGGAGGCAGAACGGATGGAGGAGCGGGCAGGAGTGCTGGGTCAGCAAGTCGCGCAGGCTAGACGCGAACGATGAGCGCTCAGAGGAAGAAGGAAGAGCCTGCGCTTAAAACAGTAAAGGTGAAAGCAGGCGGGGGGAAGCGGCTCCCTGCCTGAAGGTCGGAAGGGGAGAGCCGGTCACAGCGTTTCCGTATGACAAAGTGAAGATGTGAGCCAGGAAAACATGGGCTCGATGAACAGCCTTTTTTTTTTTAAGTTAGGAAAAGGGGTACTCGGTGCAGCGTGGGAGCGGGGAAGGTCGTGTGGTCCATGGCCTGGGGGCAAGCCCGATGCGTGCAGCATCCTGCAGCCAACGGGATGGATGAGCGGCGGCCAGGTCCCCTCGCTGCCTGCGGGGAAGCGTGGTGGCCGTGCACGGCCGGGTGTGTAAGCAGAGCCAGGGCCAGGCTTCTGAGCAGCAAGAGCTGGTTTTGAAACTCTGGAGGATGCTGCAGAGGCGAGTGTCCCGGAGGACCTGGGAAGCCTCTCCTCCAGCTTCTGAGGTCCCCCTTTCTCCCAAAAAGCTCTCGGGAGCAGCAGAGGAAACCCCCACGAGCAGCAGAGTCCGTCGGACCGCAGCTCACCCTGCAGCAGCTTTTTGCCTAAAATAAGTCTGCTAAAATAAATACGCGTACTGCCACCGTGCTCGCAGCAGATTTACAGCTCCATGCGTGCACCTGGCACCCGTCCACCCTGGTGTGGGAGCACCCGCGGGGCCGGTGGCAGCAGGAGGGACATCTGCTCCGAAACCCAAGGTCACCCTCCGGCCAGCTCCGCGAAGCATCCCGGGAAAGCAGAACCGAAGAGACGCTCCTGCCCGTTGCAGGGCGCTGGCGGGGGTGGCTGGCTCGGGGCGCTGCCGGCGGCAGCGTATCAGGCGGGGACAGATGGAAGAGGTGACAGATAAGGGACTCAGCCTGGAGAAGAAACGGGAGCGATAGGCCCCAAAGGCACTGCCCTGGCAGAGCAAAAAGGCTCGAGACCAGCCCCAGCAGAGCTGGATTTAGATCCTGTCACGCCAGCCGGGCGCCCGCTCCCCACCTAAAGCCCTCCTCGCCGAGGGCAGGGGGGTAAGGAAACCTCTGACGTTAAACTGCAGATGCTTCTTTGGTGCATCAGGGTTTCTGCCTGGCTCCTGAGGCAGTCGACAACCGCTGCTACCCCGGCAAGGCTGCGACCCTTCGCTTGAGAATGGTTGACGCCGGGAGGCGAGTAGCGCAGGTCCGAGGCCATCCCTGCGGGATGATGAAGGAAACCCGAAGACAGCCACCATCGCATTGTCTGTAGGGTCTGCAGCCACACGCAGCTCTGCTGGGGCCCCCCGGGAGGGTCTCTGCTATACCATTGCCATAGGAGACCTGCGGGCAGCATTTACATGTAACCCCCCTGCAGCATCCTCACCCCATGCCGGTGCCCTGCTCGGGAACCGCAGGGAACGAGCAGGGCCAGACACAGACAGCCCAGCAAGAAAATGCCACCGTCACCGGTGGGAGCCAGGCTGGGGGTTATCACCATGCCACCGCGCGGGGCAGGACCACAGCTCCTGCGTGCTGGTTTGCTCGGGGAGGGGATATTTAATTGCAAAATGTCCCTTGCAGGGAGATGCAGGCTAGTGGCAAGGGATGTGGAGACCAGGAGGACCGGAGTCGCCTGGAGTGGCTGGTACTGGCAGGAGGTGGGCAAGGTGACACTTTGTCAGGGCTATGGGGTGACCAGGGTCTGACGTTTTGGGTTTTGCCTTTGCGCAGCCCGACCAGTTCCTCAGGAGTCCAACCACATCCCGGAGCGCAAGTTTGGGGCTCACAAGTTGTCCGTGCTCCTCAGACGGGGAAGTCCTGCTCCCTGGCTGTTATCTTTGGCACTTTCTCCCTTCGAGCCTTCTGCCTCTGTTTGTCTCCTCTGCAACGACGGGAACCCACAGAGTTAAAATCCCAGGAGTGCCAGCTCTGGGAATGCAGCATCGCGTCCCCCAGGGGTGCCTCTGCTCGGCGCTTTTGCAGTGCCTGCCTGCAGCCGAGGTTAATGCAGGTATTTCGGGTAAGGAATCCGAGCTGCCACGCAGGGAGCTGCTGGGGAATAGCTGCCACGCTTTACATTCACAGCCCATCTATTTTGCAATAACTTCACCGTGATGTTCCCACGTAGACAAGCCTAAGCTAGCATAGATAATGAAATGGGTTAAAGGAGACAGGCGGAGGGAGAGGAGAGGAGCCAGCAACTGGTAGTAAATCAGGGTTACTTTAAATTCAAGGACTTGGTGGCCGGGCGAGTTTGGTTTATGCCGAGAGGCACGGGATTTAGAGGATGAGACGCAGTTTGGGAAGACAGAGGTGTCCCCTTGGTGGGGCCACCAACCTGCCTGTGTCCCCAGTACCCCCCGTCCTGCTCCTCCCCGTCCCCCCCGTGCCTGCCCCGTGGGTGTCACTGGGATTAAGCACTGCCAAGGGCACCCATCCCGGGTGGTAAAAGGTGGTCGGGGGATCCCGAAGGAGCTGCCGGCCTGGCGGGGCAGGCAGCGGACTCTGCTCCAGGGGGAGAAGGTCCCGCCGGCCCCCGTCGGCTCACGGTCGGGGCCCAGGGGGGACCCAGCCGCCGAGACTCCCCCACCTTTGGCGCAGGTTTCGAGGCAGTCCAAACAAGCTAATTAAATCCTGCTCTGCTTAATCAGAGCCATTGAACACCAGTCAGAAGAAATTAATCCCGTGTTTTATTAGATGCTGTTTGAAGTTGCGTTTGGCACCTCGTCCTCGGTTCTCATCTCCTTCTGGGGAAGGAAGAAGGACATCTGCGGGGAAGAGCGAGGGTGCAGCAGATGGCAGCGGGGATGATTCAGGGGCTCGAGGAAGGAGCTGCGACTCCAGCGGCATCCCTGGGGGGGGACGAGACACCTCTCCCCGCATCCCACGGCCCACCCCCTCCCCGTGGCTGAGAGTCTGCGAGCCAGGCAGGCATCCCAAAAATACGTGTTCCTCCGCATTGCATGCTAATGGCTCCGCGCGATAGGTCCCACCGCAATTAAAGCGCGCGGAGCATTAATATGCAACGTGGAGAGGCCACTCTTCCCACAGCTACTCCCTCCCAAACCTGTCCTTCCTGCTGCGCATCCCAGCCCACGGGGAGCCTGCCCACGGGGATCCCACAGCAGCCCCGGCCGAGCCGCCGGCAGCGCCCGGTGCATTGGTGCCTTCCCCCTCGCCGCGCCTGGGGGACGCTGCCTTTTGCCCCCCCGGCACCTTCTCTGGCCTTCGGGCTCGGCGGAGCAGGGTCTGTCGGGTACCCGCCGGGTGGGTGCCCTGCAACGCGGCCCCGGCAAGGGAGGCACCCCGGCGGCTGGGAGGAATCCACAGGCGGGTGGTTAAAACAACCAGCTGGGCTCTTGGTTTGGGGTTTTTAATGAATTCTGGTGCCTTCCTTGCCGCAACCCAAGAAAAAACTCCCGACGAAGAGAAAGCCTGGCCGAGTAAGGCAGCCCACGGGTCGCCCTCCAAGCCTTGGGAGCGCTCGGTAGCCTCAGTACGTCCTCGTGTGACTCGGCTAGACGGAGCTGCTGGCTTCGGGTGTGGGGATTTCTTTTTTTCCTAAATTTCCTGTCACAACTTGTGTTAAAACTTTGCAGAGCCATTTAATTGCGTTCTGCGGTGGTGATGATATGAAATTAGTCTCCCTTCTGATCTTTAGCTAAGTTGGTCCAAAGCACCGGCTTATAATTTGCTCTAATCATCAGGTCACGGAAGATGCGAAGGCAGGGCTGGTACCTGGTGAATTCACACAGGGCCGGAGTTTCCACCCTCGCTGTGCCAGCATTTGGTGGCTGGCAGGTCGGGCTCTGCCACCCTGGGATGGCAATATTGATACTTTCTTTTGGTGCCGCTTATGGGAAGCCTTCCATCAACTGCTCTTCTCCATCTCCCCTAGCAACAGCCGAGAACTGGAGCTGGTCCGGAGGAGAGGAGGGAGAGCCGAGGCGGCTTCCCGGGCCCCCCCCCGCCGGCTGCTCTCTCCTCCGAGCATCTCTCCCGGCTGGAGACCTGCAATCAGACTGCTGAAGGCACCTAAGGAGGCAGAGATCCCGGCTCCCATCGCGTTTTCCCTGGGCTAGCTCCATGTCCCAAACGACCCCTGGGGTCAGGGAGAGGAGGTGGCTGGGTCTTGTCCACTCACCTGTCCCAGAAAATCAGTGAGTTAAAAGAAAACTAGCTCCCGATGAACAGGAGCGGGGCAGGACGAAATTCTGGGCACGGAGAGGCCCTTTTGCTGCCGAGGGCACTGCACCGATCGCGGCGGTTGCATTAATGCTTTCCACCTCCACGCAGAAGGTACAGAATATGAGGGCATTATTTTTAACCGGGGATATTCAGCGAACATCTCACGTGCTGCTGGAGGGTCAAATTTATCCCATAGCCTCAGTCCCGGGGGAGGCTCCCGGTTATTTTTGAGCCCATCAGAGCAGCAGAGGAGCAGAAGGATGCGAAGGCTCGGGAGACACAAAGTCTGGGATTTGCCTGGCCCGGCCCTCCGGCCTCTGCCGCAGAGGCGCGCACGGAGCAGAGCCCCTAACGCCTGTCTCATCCTCTCCACCATCACCCCGGCCCCCCGCCCCGCCAACCAAAACTTGCGCGAAGCGCCAGGTTTTCTCCTTCCAAAGAGAGGATCTCGGATGCCTTCAAGTTTTGATCCTTTCCGACCTACCGCATTGCAAAGAGATTCCCCCCACCCCCCCAACGCTTGTTTTAAACCTTGCTTTAAAGCGAGTTTGGCCCTGCTCAGGCAGGTCCCGATGGCCGTGAACGTTCCCACGGGGTGCAGCAGCACTACCCGCTGCCGGAGGAGTTAGTTACTCCTCCGTCCCGCAGCTCCCCACGCAGCCGCCCCTGCCCTCGCAAAGAGGGTCACCGGGAGCATACGGCCCCGCTCAAACTCCTCGGGCTCTTCGGTGGTTTTGCAGGATGACGCTCGGCTGCGTGTTTTGCGGGACGAGGCTCGGATGCGCCGTAACCTCCCGATTTGAACCATCGGGTAACTCATCACGCAACCCCTACCCAGCCTCCGTCCCCGGTTTTTTGTTCAGCGAGTCATTCCGGAGGTAGAGGTGAGGCCGGGGTGGTGGTGGTAGGGGGGGAAGAGCTCTTTAAAGCCCTTATTTTTGTGCTGCTCCAACATCTGTTCCCGTGGAAACTGCCACCAGAAGGCAGGAGCGCTGGTTAGTTTGGTGGGCTCCTGCGTTCCGTCAGCGGGGCGAGGGTTGCGAAGCCCACCCTGGGGCGCAGCACGGCTTTGCCCAAAAACCCCCGCAGAGAGGCAAAAGGGGGCTCCCCACTGTCTACTCTGAGGGACCCCCCCAAAATCCAGGCCAGACCACCACCCAGCCCCAAGGGCTCGGCTTTCCCCCCCGCCTTGTTTTTAAAGGGCAGCGAAGCAAAACAGGCAGCGAGGCCCCGCCGCAAAAGCCTCGCCCCGTGACTGGAGGCGCTGAAGTTGGCCGGAGTCGGGGGAGGCCGGCCCCAAGCGCCCCTCAGGGCTCCTCACAGCCAGGACCGCCCGGGCCCTGAGGTAACCGCCCGCAGCGCCGGGGTCGGGGGACGCGGCGCCGGGCGGGACCCGCCGGGGCCGGGGCGGAGGCGGTG
>NW_010973284.1:3521015-3584019 GCF_000737465.1 Haliaeetus leucocephalus
GAGGTGGTGGGAGTGGGGCCGGGAGGGTCAGGGAGGTCCCTGAAGCGGTGCGGTTGTTAGCCCCAAAAGCTTGGGTTTGCCTCTTAAAACACCCGACGTCACCCATCCTGGGGGCACCGGTGCCGGGCACTTCCAGGGGCCCAAGCGGCTTCGAGTTGGGATGCGCGGCCGGATCCGGCTGAGGTCCCCTCCCCGACCATGGATGGGAAGCTGTTGACCTGCGGTGACAACCCCCCGACCCCCCCTCGGTGCACGAGCCCCGATGAGTAACTGCCTCTTCTCTCGACTTTCTCCGCCACGCAGCGTGTTTTGGGACCTTTACTGCGCAGCTCCCGAAAGGCGAGACACTTGTGAACATTCGAGTGAAGCGAAAGCCTTTCATGACTACGTGAGTAACAAGTTTCTAATCCTCGCGGTAATTACAGCGTTGGGGAGCTCCGGCTTCTCCGGCGCACCGAGAGCCAACGTAACCCACTGGCAAAAGCATGGGTTTTTTAACCAACAATGTTCTGATTTGACTGAACAGTATTTCATAATGTTGCAATTATGTAAATTAGCTCAGATACTTATCTCGAGCACTTAAAGGCATTCAGGCTACTGGTAGAATTAAGCAGTTTTGCATAGCAATGGACAACAAAGCGTTTACGAGAGGATCGATGGTGAGATATTTCATGCTGAGGACATCTCAAAGGGTGGGCAGGGGTTGGATGGCGGTGGGGAGGAGGGGGGGATTCCTCAAAACGCTGTTGAACGCCCCACTGAGTATCTCCTTGCCTTTGGCAAGGCTGGGGGGCTTCCTTGGTTGTCTGAGTCCTCCCTCGAGACCAGCGAGGTAGAGGTGTTTGATCAAGGCAGAGGTATTTGATCGTTGAAGGTGGTGTTGCAGACCCCCGTCGGTTGACGGCGTGCATCTCGTCTGTCGGTGTTTTGGGTCGTCCTCTTCAGAGGTGTTAGCGTGAACCAGGGGTGATGCTTTTGGGGCAGGATGCCGAGGCTGAGGTGCCTCCCAAAAAGACACCTCTTAGTGAGGGCGCGTGGCGTGTCGGCTCCGGTGGGCGACGGGCGGGCTGCCCGCTCCCGTCCCGCGCGCGTCGTCCGCGTCCGTAGCATCGGGAGGAATTTGCATCGAAGGATTAGTCACCTGGCTGCGGGCTTGGACCCCAGTCAAGTGAGTTTAAACCCTGTAGCAGGAGCTGGTTTTGTCTGCTCCGGGGAGCCTATGGTATGGAAACCATTTTTCCTCCCTTCCCGAGTTTCTCGTTGCCTCGACATGCCTGGGTTGGGATGCGCGAGGGTTTGTTGGCGAGCGTCTCGGGGACCTCCGCGGTGCTCCTGCATGCTGGCGCTGGCCGCAGCGGTCGCCCCGGGGCACGGGCAGCGCAGGGCTGCCAGAGAGCCTGGGCTGGCTGCTGAGCTGCCTCTTCTCTCTGCCCGGGGGGGGGGAAAGATGCTCGTCTCGCTGGGGCATGGAGGGAAGCAGGTCTGGGTATTTGCTAGGTGGGGGGGTTGTCCGTCTGTCCGTCCCTCCCCGTGGCCGCTCTCTGCATCGCTTGTTTTTACTGGGTCGGATTAAGATGGTGAACTCCTGAACCGAGGGGTCAGAGCTGACAACTGGCGGCACGTCCACCAGCGCTCGGCTTGGCACGGGCAGCTGCTCGCTCCCTGGGCGTTTTGGGCCAAGTTCTGGGTTTTTCTGGAGCGCGGTTGGGACAGCAAGCTCATCGGGAGCAAGGCGAAGGTAGATCTTTGGGCGGCAAAGCCGCAGGTGAAGATGACATTAGCAACCAAGATGTGGTAATGCTCCGTTCACGGCAGTTTCCTCATCGTGTCTGAGGATTTAGTGTATTTAGAGAAATTAATCTTTTTTTAGCTTGGTAATAATTCTAACAATAGGCTGGAGTGCATTAGATGATTCGCATAAACTTCTTTAATACACGTTGCTTTAAGCTTACAGTAAATAGACACAATCCTGATTGTTTTTAATTCTTGGTGTAATGCAGTTTTGTAACAGCCCCAAGAGCTTTACGTTTTGGGTTTTACCTTGACGCGTAAGAAGATTTTCGCTCCCCTGTGCCTTGGCTTGGTGGCACTGGTTTGGTTTCCCCAGACATGTTTTGGCCTCAAAGCAGGGGCTGTGCTTCTCCCTCCTGGCACGGCCGGTGGCAGATGCTCACGGCACAGTCCCTCTCTGAGGAGCGGTGTTTTCCCAGCACAGCGTGTACTTTACAAGGTGAGGGACCTACCCGGCCAAAACTTAAATATTGACCAAAGAACCGAATGATAACTGGGGGAGTGTGAATAGCGCCTTGTTTCTCACCAGCCTCTGTGCCGGGGCGGGCTGCCAGTGCCGGTGAGCGTGGTGGCTGGCCTCGCCGATGGGTGCCGGAGTCGGAATACAGGTTGTTATCAAGCACCAAACGCCACAACCCATCAGCCAGTGCATGGCAGCTAAAATGGGGTACGAGCCCTCAATGGGGCTGGACCAGTGAGTCATGAGTCACTTCATACGGTGGTTGTGGTTAAAAATACTCCGATATAAGCCTTGGCCCAGATTGGTAGAGCATCATATTTACACTTGGCCAACGATGGGCAACCTCTGTGCAGCCAGCTCGGTGTTTGCTCGAAATACGGTGTTTATTTACCCGAAGACTATGTATTTACCATGCCACTCTAAAGATGAAACAGGGGGATGCTCCGGGAGCAGCGCGGCGGTGCTGGGCCAGCCAGGGCTTGGCGTGCAGCCCTCCCGTAGCCGGCACCGGAGGGGTGCTCACCTGGGAGACACATCTTCAGGAGGGGGAGCGGTGCACCTCGTTAGCAAGGTGCTAACGGTGGGATTTGCTTGCTGTGTCATTTCCACTTCGTTTCCCAGCGTAACCGTATGAAAACTATTAGGAGCAGCAGGACAAATTGCCAATTTCCCCCTCCAGTTTTTAATGTTGAACTCTTTCTAGTGAGGGGAAAAAAGGAGGAGAAATCCCACTGCTCTTTTTGGGGGTAGGGACACCCTTGAAAGCCATGGGCTCTCGCAGCGGCTGAGGAATATTGCTTTTTACCTTTCCCCTGAGGTTTTTCTCCGAAGCCGGGACAAAAGGCTGCTGGGACTTGGTAGAGAGGTGCTTGTTGGGAGGGGGGTGATGGGAGCCAGGATTCACCTGGCGCAGGGAGGAGGAACGCCACACTTCTCTTACCTTCCATCTCTGGCACGGCTGCCAGTCTGTTAACGCAACTAACGAGTTGTGCTGGTTGGAAGATCGGTTATTAGTCAGCCTGTCCCACCTGTATCAAGAGTTTATCCAAGTTAACAGCACCAGAAGCACCTGTCGACTCCTAAAACTCAACCCACAGCCGTTGATTTGGGCTCTTCCGCTGGGCAAAGCCCCACGGCAAGTGCACCAGCGTTGCGGTGCGCTCCGGCACGCTGCTGGCGTCGGCGAGCTTGCAACGGGATCGCTCGGCATGACAGGGGATTTCAGCCGCTGCGTTATCTGGGAATTGGCCGATGGCTGGTCGCAGTTGAGCATTTCAACGCCATGAAAGCCAATACAATTTGAGTTAGCGGTGATGACTGCCAGTTTAAATACCGCAGTGAATTTCTGTCAAAGAGGTAATACATAGAAAGGGGAATTGCAGAAAACTTGATCACCAGAACCACTTCAGTCGATTTTGGCCTCGAGCTACAGAAAATGAACTTAAATCTAGTTGACTGTTGCTACATACTTTTTGCGGTATTGCTCTGCCTGCACGGCCAGCTCGGAGCATCAACGTGCAGGAGAGAAAAATTAGGGTAGCCTTTGGCTGCCTGAGAGTTTGACTTCATCCTTCCCCTCTTCTGCTGCCCCCAGCTCCCCCCTGAGAAGGACCCACACTTGGGAACATTTGAAATGCTGTTTTCTTTGCAGTGCAAGATCTATGAAGCGGTGGCTTCAACTTGCCATTAACGCAAAGTATTGATTTTTTTTTTTTTTTTTTTTTTTTTAACTTTGGAAAGCTGCTGCAGTTCTTTCTAACTTGGGTCTGGAAGGATGCTCTGCTGCAGCAGGGGCGGTTGCTGCTGGAAAGGTGGCGGTTGGTCTGGGAAAAGATGGTGTGGTTGCCCTCCCATCCTGGTTGAGGGCAACCAGCACTCCTCCTTTTTCCCCACCGTCTGAAACAGTTCCCCTTGGATTGAGATCTTGGCGAGGGGGTTTTTGAAGCCCCTGGAGATGGAGGGGTGTAGCATCCAGGCTTGCTGGTGTTAGCATGCAAGACTGCTCAGTGGGGAAACCAGGTAAAACCCAAGGGGCTGGAAGGGTTTTGCCTGTTGGCAGTACGGCCTGGGGGGGTCATCCAGGCACTGGAGTGTGAATCCCAAACCCAGCTTTTTTCCCCCTGCTCTAAGTGCCCTCCCAGCCATGCTCTGGAGGCGAGGCGTGGGAAACGGTCCTTTTCTGCTGGATCTGCCCATCATGCCCCAGCTGGCTGTGGGACGGGCGTCCCCGGGGTGCAGGGGGGGCATCTCCTCATTGTCACAGCATCTTCTGCTCCCCGGGGTTCGTGTGGCCGCCTCGTGGCACCTCGGCAGGCAAGATGGCCATGTGGGTCCTCTCCTGGGAGGAGATGCTCTGCGTGCACGAGGGGTTCGGTGTGACTGTCACCTCTCCTGTGGTGGCCTGTCGTCTTGCTCCAGGACCAGCGAAGGCTGTGGGGCTCTTGCTCCAAGCACCCACGGCTGCGTGGGGTGGGAATGGGACCAGCACGCGGGATGGTGGTGGCCCATGAGTGCTTCTGCAGTGGTGGTGGTGGTCCCCGAGTGCTTCTGCAACGTGCCCTCCGCAGACAGCGCATAAGAAATGTGGGAGAGCAGGTGTTTTTGGGGCAGGTTTGGCGCAACGCAGGGGCAGGGGTTGGGAACAGCTTTGTGCGGTCCCTGGGAGCCCCCACGGGCATTGCCTGAGCCCCAGGCATGGGGCTCAGAGGGCGGCACGCACAGCTCCGTCCCGTCTCTGCGTGGGACTGCGCTCTGTCTGGGCTCCATCCAGCTCTGCTCTGCAGGGACAGGGTTCCCCGGTAGGTAACCGGAGAGAGGAGTTTCCTTCGGGAGTGGCGGGGGGCCCGGGGGGGCCGGGCAAAACCCCCACACTTTAAAAAAAAAAAAAAAAAAAAAATACAGACATTCCCTCTCCCAGCAGTGTCCTGGGCTCAGCCTTCCCTCCCAGTTTAGGGTACTGGTGTCCCCATCCCGCCTGCGAGCCTGAGCGTCCCTTAAACCCCGCTTCTGCTGGGGCACCGTGCAAAGCTGGATTAGTTTAATTTTATATTTTAAACAATATTAGCTGTCACGACAGGGCAGCCTCTGCTGCCACGCTTCCCGATGGTGGGACTGGGGCGTTTCGGAGAGGCACCTTTCCATGGGTGATGCCGATGGAGAAGCTGCCGGCGCGAAACCGGAGGTCAGAGCCCAGAGCTTATGTCTTAGTCTTTGACTGGGGAGCCTAAATATTTATCCTGTTCTGTCCCTAATGAAAACAAATTGTCAACAGTTGTTCAGTAACTGACTAAATTAAAATCTGTAATTAGTCAATTAGATTAAAGAGTTGGCACAACCTGATTGTATCATGCTGGTTAGGTTATTAAGAGAAAGGGTGTGATTTTTAATTACTGAATGCTAATTTTGACAGTTTCAAATGGAAACAGACGTTCCCCCCTGCTCCACCCCGCCCCGAGTGCCTCTGCAAAAGTAAGGCAGGGGATGGATTTTATGTCAACAAATGGTGTGAAGATGCAAAGTTTCTCCGGCTCCAATTCTGGGAGGGGTTTCTCTGGAAAAGCCGGGGGTGGGACGGGAGGAGAGGGGAGGATTTCTTCCATCCTGGCTGACGGATGGGAGGGCAGGTGGGGGTTTGTGCTGCAGGCGGGGACCCCCTGCGCCCCGGGTGCCGGGGTGAGAGCCTGGGTGCTGCCCAGGGAGGTCCCTGCTCTGCCGTCCCCGTTGCCCATCTCGGCGCGCGCGGGTCAGCGCGCCCTCGCCTTTCACGAACCGAAGTGCGGCGACGAGGCAGATTTGAGCCTTTTCTTTTCTGTATTTATTTTGGTTTTTTTTTTTTTTTTAATTCCTCCCACCCAGCGCTTGAGAGGGGCCAGCTCCCGGTGGCAGGCAGAGCCCCCAGCGGGTTGGAGGAGGAGGAGGAGGAGGAAGGCCTTGCGTGGCAAGCGTGGCGGCCCGCGCCATCCCATTGTTTGCCCCGGCGGCGCCGCGGCCACGTGGGCGAGCGCGGTGAGGCCGGCGAGGGGACCCGCCGCCGGCTCGGTGGGGAAAACGGCCGCCCCCGGCAGATGCTCCGCTCTGGGCAAGCACAAAGCTCGCAGCTCTGCCCTCCCCTGCTTTCTGGGGTCCCTTCGGAGGAACAAAGAGGGCGAGGGGCCGCCGTGCCGTGCCGTGCCGGGGAGGCTGGCCGTCAGTCCGGCACGGGGCGGGGGGGCTCGCCGTCCTGCTGCGGCGGGCAGCGAGGAGGTTCGTTAGGTCAGGACGCCGTGTATTGGGTACGAGTGAGGCTTTCCTGTTCTCCTGATCATTTCCTTCCTTACCTTGGAAACTTGGATTTTCTCCTACCTTTTGTTCCCTATTTTTCTCTTGTAAAGCCGTCCCTGGATCTATTGGAAACAGCTGCCGGAGCCGGTCCTGGGGAGCGGGCGAGGGGCTCCGGCTCTTTCTCCTCTTCCGCCGTGCGTGGCCCCCGCGGCAGAGCCGGCACCGCCTCAATGGCACCGGGCTGCGTGAAGCCCTCGCTGACCGGGGGTGCTCTGGAGAGGAGCTGGGGGAGCTGCCGCAGCGGCGTTTGGTCCCCTTTTTCCTTGAGAGCCGTATAAACAGATGGGATGGCAGAGGGAGAGACGCAGCGCCTGGAGCAGCTCGCGTGTGTCGTCGTCCCCCCCCGGTGCATCCCAGCCCGGCCGATGGCGGGGGTCCGGCCCCGCTGTGCCCGTGGGGACCGCGGAGCGGGCTGTATCCCCAGGAGCATCACACGGCTGCCTCGCCAGCATCCCGCTCCCGGGTCAGGTTATGAAACTCCCGCTGAGGCTTCTGCTCAGTCACGAGCACGTTCCCTCTTTTATTTCCCAGCAGCGGCTCCCTCCGAGTCCTGACCCTGCAGATCCCCGGGGGGGGGAGAGACAAAACCCCCCCACGCAGCGGGGCTGGGGGGCTCGGCGGGGCGGAAGCAGCGCTTTCCTCTGGGCTGGCGGGGAGCAAAAACGGCTTTTTGCGAGTAAACAAATACCTTGCCTCTGCCTCGGTTTGGGGTTGGTTTTTTTTTTTTTTGTTTTTTTTTTTTTTCTCTTCTCTTAAAACTCCTGCTCGTGGCCACGAGTGCCAGGAGCTGAGTTCAAAGCGACAGCTGTGCAGTAGAGGGGGGGATTTCCAAAATACAAGGTGGCTGCTTGTGGGTGCCGCTTCCCATGTGCGGTGGGACCCAGCTGCCCACCTGCCTCCACCTCCCTATGCCTGTCCCCGTGTCCTGTGGTGGTGATGGCCATCCCCCGTCCCCGGCTGGGACAAGAAGGGCACCCAGGGGGAGCTTTGGGTAAGGTTTGGACATGGATGGGGTGCAGCTCCCCCTGCGGTAAGGCCACCTTTTCTTTTGTCTCAGGTTTGTGCATTTAATTTTTTTTTTTTTTTTTTGAGAAGAGGAGAAATGCCCACTCTCCTGCCTGAGTTTAATGGTGTGTGCATGGGTGCTGCTAACATCAGAATTAAGCAAAATATATGTGTGTGTGTGTAAGCAAAATATATGTGTGTGTGTGTATGTATATATGCAATTATATCTATGCAATATACAGAATTAAGATATAAATATGGATATAGATAGATACAGGTGCATGGGCCTATATATTTGGCACATGGTTGGGTCAGCAGAGCAGCACTTTGCACCCGGCCATCAAGTGCTCTCCAGCCTGCCTTACTCTTCCTCCTCCATGGCCATCGTCACCAGGACCGGTGGCTTTTAGCAAGGTGATTTCCACTTCTGCGTTCCCCAGGCCAAGCAGGAGGCTGTGGGGTCTGTCTGTCTGTCCATGTGCAAGGCAGCACCACTGCAGCCTGCCGCCTCCAGATAAAGTCCAAAGGAAGACCTCTAGCTGTGTCTTAAGCTAACGTTTTCTTTTTAATTTTTTTTTCTTAATGTTTCTGCATCAACCCTTGAACATTTGATCTGGCGCCTCTCCTCCCGGGGTGCAGCGGCTTTCTGTAGTGAAAATGAGCTCTCGCCGCCCCTCCTGCCTGCCTCAAACGGGGTCTGGTGGGGGTTTTTCCCTCCTGTTTTCCCTGGATTTGGGCTGGTTTCTTACAACATCACAGGGCTGAGCTCGCACCTATAATTGGGATGTTTTTGGCTACAAACCGAAGCAGAGGATGCACTGCAGCGGCTCTGACTTGCTGGGGAGCACCACCTGCCCGGCACAGCTGTGGTGCCCGCATCCCATGGCATTCCTGCAGGCATGCCGGCCCAGAGCTGGGTTTTCTCCTGCATCCCTCTCCTGCCCCAGCTCCCACCCGTGCGGCTGCCGTTGCACCCGGAGTGCCTGGTCCAGCACCGATGGATGCCTGCCAAGGCGAGCTGGCTGTCTTCCCCTTTCCTCCCAAAATAGGCTTGCTGTGAGGGTGTCCCAAGCTTTGGCATCGCTTATTTATTCATTTCTGGTAACTGTAAGGGGGTAAAAGCCCCTGCATCACCCCCAGGGGCAGCTGGTGGTGCCCAGCTCTGCCCTGAGTTGCGCCTTGCAGCTCAGCTTCTGGGCTGGGGAGGAGCTGGGAGCTTGGTTTGTTGTTTTGGGGTTTTTTAAGTGGAAAAAAAAGGCAGTGCACGCCGAGGAAGGGGGCAGGGCGCTTCCTCGCAGCGTGCCCTGGTTTGGGGTGGGCAGATAAGGCTGCGGCGTCGCGCTCGGCTCTGCTCCCCTGCCAAAGCCCGGCAGAGCATCCTCCTTGCCCTCCTGCTCTGCCGGGCACTCGATGGGTGCTCGTCCCTGGTTTTTGGGGGACCCCCGCTGGGATAAGGGTAGCTTGTGGGGCGCAGGGGCTGCTTGAGCCCCCACATCCCCCTGCCTGGGAGCGATGCTCGCAGCGAGGAGGAGGAGGGAGAGGTGTTTCACTCCCCCTCCACTCCTTTCTGCAGGAGAGCTGTGCAGCTGGTGGGGTATAAATCACAGCCAGCCTCCCTCCGCACCACCGCCCATCTGCCTGTGGGGTGGGGGGGTGAAGGTGGCGGGGGTCATGGCCAGTAGCAGCGTTGGGGTGACCCTCCGTCGCAGCTTCAGCCCCCCCTTGCCCTCCTCCTGCATTCCCGGCGGCTCTGGGAGGGTGCCCGCTTCTCCCCGAGGAGCGGAACCCGGGTCTGCCTGTTGGTGATGGAAACCCTTTGGCTGTTGGGGGTCTTTCGCTGAAAGCTGTGAACCGGGAGGTAGGTCTGGTTTTGTAAGACCCCGTTGGGGTCTGGTTTGAGGCAGGGGCAGCCACGCTTGGAACGCTCGGTCTCGTCTCTTGGGCTTTCGGTGGGGTACGGCTGGGGATGGAGGCGGGAGCTCACAGGGAAGCAAACGCTGGTCCGTGTTGCACGTGGGCATCTTCAGCCCAGCTCGAGCTTGATTTTCCAGGGAAAAACCCAAACCGGCTGGTTTTGTTTTATCCTGGGCATCGCAGCACTGGTAACGCCCAGGTGCTTCACGCCTTTGCCAGGCTCCTCTGGAGAGAAGATCCAGGCTGGGGCTCCCAGGGCTCGTTTCATCATTAAAAGCACATTTAGTTGCTTGTCCCTGAGCCCTTCAGGGTGTCGTGGCACGTCCTGACAGCTTGTCCGTCCTTACCTGCAGTCATCAAGGAGTTTTCAACATGACTTATATAAAGCCTTTGTACTTGGATTGCTCCACCGTGCTGCACAATGGCTTCTTTGTCATCCTGCCAGCTAATTAATTTTAACTTTTACTGTTGCTCCAGTGCGGAGCACCGTCCGCCTGGTCCATTTGAAGCTTCCTCCCCCCACCTTAAGTGTTTTCCAAGCAGTTGGACTTGTTGCTGCTGAACACAGGAGAAACCAGCTGGCCCCGCTGGTGCTCATGTTCTGGAGAAGGAGCTGCCCTCACGCTGCTGCCGGGGCTGGGGGTGGTAAAGAAAAAGCCATTAGGAGGCTCGAGTTTTCTCCAGTGGCTTGTTTCTCCTGGCTGGCAGCTGAAGGTCCCCACAGAGAACATCCTCTGATGAAAATAACAGGCTCCCGCTCCCCGGCCGGTGATTGGCACCGCATGCATCTCGCAGCCAGAGGTGAAAGCCTTGGCTACGTCTTCAGGACAAAAGCCCTCGTGCTTGGGAACGTTACGTGCGCCGAGACGTGACGATGATTATTTCTGGAGGGTCGGGCTCTGGTTGGTTGTGTGCTGGAAACCAGGTGTTTTTTCCCTTGCATCTTGTGAGCAAACATCTGCAGCACCCGCTCTGGGTACCACCGCAGTGTCCCTGGTGCTGGGGGGAGCTCGCCGCTGGTACCCCCCCTGGGATGCTCGCAGGGAAGCCGAGCATCTCCCCAGCGCTGCCTGGAGAAGGACCAGGAGGGATGAGATGCCAGCTGGGTGTCCCCAAGTCCGGTGGGGTGGGACGAGCCGGGATACTGTCTTTCCCAGGTAGGAGGGATGGAGATGGCCACGTGCATAAACATCAACTGAATTTGCAGCGATGGGGGTTTGTGCGAGCGGTGCCGTGGCAGAGGGGAGCTCCCCTCCACTCGGGATGGGGACGGTGGCACGTCAGGGAATACGGAATTGCTGCCTTTGTGTTTAATCTGGTTATAAGGATGGCTATTAGAGATAATGAATTTTGCCTGTCCCCGCCGTTGTAATACAAGAACCCAACCGTCTTTCAACACCGCGAAGGTCACTCCTCTTTATTTCTGGTTGTAAATTTGCTGGTTACAGATGTTTGGGGTTGACGGACGTGGCTAATTAAGTTTCTCCCGCCAGCTAGTTGGCAAGGTGCGGGGGTGCCGGCGTGGGGGCGAGGCCGGAGGGCAGGACTGGAGCCGGGCGGCAATGCCGGCGGCCCCTTGGTGCGGTGGCCCGGCCGCGAGCCCATCTCACCACAACCCCGGAGCGAAGCGGGGCTGGGTTTGCACAGACCCTCGCACCTCTCTTTATTGCGATTTTTGGAGCAGGCTGGTGGGCAGAAGGTGGCTTTGGGAGCAAGTTTCCATCTTGCTGCCCTCATTTGAGGGGAATTCAGCAGGAATTGTCACACTTGCTGTCCCCACCTTGACCTGAGGGGGGGTGTGGTGCAGGAAAAAGGGGAATCCCCTAAATTTTTGCCCTTGAGTATCTTTTGCACAGGTGCCAGTGGAGGCTTTTTCTCTCCCACAGAGATTTTACCAGGGGAACGATGGCTTGCTGGGTGGCAGAGCTGATACCCCACACCGAATTAGCACCCCCGGGTGGGGGGGAAGGTGGGAGCCCATTTCCCTGGGGCACGAGGCCGGTTTGGTTCCCGGCGCGAACCCTGCCAGGCAGAAGCCGGCCGCGTGCGCTGCCCGCGCGCTTGGAACGCAGCACGTGCTGCCGTGCCTCCCCGGCTCCCCCCGCGCGCCTGATTTATGCCGCTCCACATTTTCTCCTCGTTTCCATGCCTCTTTCTCCCCTCCCTCCTTTTTTTTTTTTTTCCCCTTGTGCTGTCTGTGCATTGCCTTGCTCCTTTTTTTTTTTTTTTTTTCCTATTGCTTGCAGGCCTTCCCATTATCCCAGCAAGCTGCGATATTTAGGGCTCCCTGCTTGTGTGTCTTCAAAATGGGGTTTTATCCCCCCAGAGCGGGGGACCGTGCTCCCCATCACCCCGCTGGAATGCAATCCCTGGGCGGTGAGGGAGCTATTTTTATTTTTCTTGTATTTTATCGTCGCAGAGCACAAGCCGTGCATCCCTGTCACGGATGCTCCTGGCCCTTGGTTGCAGCAAAACTGGTGGGGTGGCCGCAGGCGCCCATCACCTCCATCCCGACGTTGCTGCCGGGCGCAGCGCCGGCCATCTGTCCCCTCCTGCGCGGCGCCGGCCTGCCGGCTGCTTGCCGCGGTGGCAGGGCTTGCCCAGTGTCTGCGAGGCCGTGAGGGCTTGTATTAAAAAAAAAAAAAAAAAAAAAAAAAGTTCCATTTTTGCTTTGTTTGCCCCCATTTCATATGCATAACCTGACTTTTTGTTGCCTTCCCCCCACCCCACCCCCCCTGCTGCCATGCCAGGCGCATCGAAAGTTTGCCGGGTCTCGCGTGCGTGTGCGGATGCCGAATAATTTTATTAGCCGCCTGGAAGGGAGCCAGCGCGGCGTGCATCGTGCGGGAGGTGGCTGCTGGGGTGCCTTTTCTTTTATTTCCCTTTCCCAGCCGCCCCCCCCTTTGCCTCCGCTGGTCTCCTGCGGGTTGCATCATTGGCGTTACCCTTTTATTATTTTTTTTATATATATATTTCTTTTCTTTTCTCTTTTTTTTTTTTTTTTTTTTTTGCTCCTTAAAGGGTTAAAAACGATGGGGAAGTTCAGCTAGCACTTGCAAGATATGGTTGCCTTAGCAACAGGCCTCCTAATCTGGTAGGTGACCTGAGAGACTGTGGAAGATGCAGGGGTTGGTTTGGCATTTCATTATTTCATGAGGCTGCGGCTCTCCAGCTGGTTCCCTTCCCAGCGCCGCGGCTGCTCCCCCCCTCTCCACCGCCGCCCCCGGCATTCCTCGGCAAAACCCCGGGGACTGGGGGGGGGGGGGGGCGGCGGTGCCGTCCCCTCCCCGGGTGCTGGTGGGTCCTGGGAGCTGGTGCCTGGGGAGGAGGAGAGGGCTTCTCGCAGCCCAGGGGATAATTATTCAACTTTGGGGTTGCAAAGATGGTTTCTTGCCTTGCCTTCCCTCCTTCCGAAGGATTCGCCGCCGTGGCCTGGTGAAATAATCCGTGCGGCCCCCTGGGAGCTAGAGATGCTCTTGTTGGCGCTTCCAAAAGCCAAATTTTGGGGGTTGTGCCGCTCTGTCGGGGGGAAGCCCAGCGGTGGGGCTCTTCTGCGAGGAGCTGGGGCTTGAGCCACAAACTGATGATGGGGCAGGAATAGGGCAGCACGGGGCCGCGGTGGTTGGAAAAGGGGATGGAGATGGGACGCGGGGATCCAGCCAACCTTTTGGGGAAGCTTTGGGAGGAGCGCGGCACCGTTATTCCGGCTGCTTTAGGCTGCTGTGAGCTCACGAGGCTGGCCGAGCACAACCACCACGTGCCCACACGTGGATGAACCAAGACCTGGGTGTTTCAGTGCTGCAGACATGGCCATCTTTTCTTTTTTTTTTTTTTCTTGGAAACATCCTCAAGTTAGCATTTCCCAGCACGCTCCCTTTTCCCTTGCTGTCGCGACCAGCCAGTGCGAAGCATCGGTGAGCACCCACCAGTCCTTACCAGCGGTGGGGTTGTCTAAATTAAGGAACGGCATCAGAAAACTTCCCTGCCAAATATTTGACCACACCGAATCTCCGGGTGCCGTCGGATGGGCTCTCAAACTCTTCTGCCCGCACAGTCCCGTGTGGGATTCGGACAGGCCTCTATCTCACCCGACAGCACCCGTCGGCACAAAACCGCTGCAGCCTGGTACAAATCATCGTTGAGCAATTTTGCTGGGATGGCCGAGCCGCTCTCTGTGGCCAAACGAGACGTTTTCCTCCTCGCCGTGCCGTGCCGAGTGGTTACACCGTATGGCGCTGCCCTTGGCATCCAGCCGTGGCGGCTGGGCAAGGAGACCCCCGGGGAGGGGAGGTGTCCAAGGGGCCGGGGCCAAGCTCCCTGCGGGTACCAACAGAATAAAAGGGCCGGGATAGCGCCGGGAGCATCCCATTCTCGTGGATCCTGGCAGTGCAGACCTCTTTTGGTTTTTTGGGGGGGTTTTTTGTTTTTTTTCCCCCTCTCGCTATTGCACGACAGCAGTGGCAGCTGCCTGCGGACACCGGGGAGGGCCGCCTTTGTTTATCCGCCTCTCCGGCAGAGCAAGCGCGGGGATGCTCTTGGACTGAGGTGCCGATCTGTCATCTCCCAGGTTTTATGCATCCCCAGACAAGAAATCAGCGGCGCAAAGCGCAGACTTTTTGTTACTTATCGCCGAGCTCTGTGCAGAGCGCGGCTGCTGAAAGCAATCTGGTGTCTGCGATGCCCAGATTTATGGTTTCCCAGCCTCATTCTAGGTGTTGGCTTCCACCGGGAAGCTAAAAACCTGGTTTGAGCCGTCAGTGTAGGACAAGAGGACCGTGGTGTGCCACGGCGTCGCACCCACGCAGGTCTGGTCCCCAAGCTGGCGAATGCCCCCAGAGCCTGTCATCGCCTTGGGTGGGACAGCCAGCATCTCCCTTGCTCCATCTTAGTTGGTGGAGACAGGAGGACTGGTATCCCAGGGAGCCGAAACACGGTTCGGTTTTCCTTCCAGGTCTCCTCCGCTCAGGGCACGCTTCTCCAAACCCACTGCCTGCCCCACCGGGGTGGCAGAGGCAGAAGCTGCCCCTTGGTGAGCAGGGGATGAGCCATCAAAAAGGAAGAAATCCAGGTGAGCCAGCAGAATCCCTAGAAAGCCCTTTTTTTGATCGCTTCATCCCTTCCCCCCCCCTCCTCCCCATCTCTGCTTTGTGAGGCTTTCCAGGATTTGTCCCTCTCAACATGGATTTCGGGCGGTCAGTGGGTCCCACAGGCACGGACAGACAGACTGCTGATGAGCCGGCACGCACCGTCCTTCCGCAGAGCACTGCGCTCTGCCTGCCAGGGCCTCCCAGGTCTCAAGCGCAGGATTATACATTTTTTTTTTTTTTTTTTTTAAACGAAAATCAAAATTCCCAGGGAAAATTAAAAAAAAAAAAATTTAAAAAAAAAAAGCCGTCTCCCCCCCCGCCTCCGCCCTGCTGAGAAGCAGCTCTGCGATGGCGGCTGGAAAGCGAAGCCGTAAGTGTTGCGCGTGCCATCTGCTCCGCTTGGATCGCGGGAGCGGCTGGAGCCGGCGCAGCCTCGTGGGGAGGGGGGGCAGCGCTTGCTGGGGGTAAAGATGGGGTCCCCCCACCCTGTATACCCCCCAGCTGGGGGCTCGGTGGTCCTCTAAGGTAGGTTTGAAGCCCAGGCTGGCACGCTTGAGCCCCGGTTGGTTCTGGTCGGAGGTGTCCCATGGTGGTGGATCCCCAGGAGGGTCTGCAGCCTCCTCCTCTGCACCTGGGAGGAAGAGCTCCCCAGGTCATCCCCCGGGGTGAAGATGGTGGTGGGGTGGGATGAGTCATGTGGAAGGGAACGGGCAGGTTTGGGGGAGTTTTTTAGGTGTTGGCAGCTTCCCTGGCTGCCTGAGTTGGAAGCACGTGCTGGTAACTGGGTGTTCTGCAGCGCAGGGTGCGTTTCGTGGGGACCCCAGGCGATCGCTGTCATGAGAGCAGCTCAGCACGATGTATCTGGGCCTCCCAAAGGAGATAACCAAAGGAAAACTTCCTCCCCAATAATTTTAGGCTATCTCTAGAAAGAAAGAAACGTGCTTATTTGTGGGTTTGCTGTGGCAGCGACTCTGGGTTCCCACACAGGTTCCTCCATAGCTGGGCTCCCGCTGGCTCTTCGGCGGGGACCGCTGGAGCAGCTGGGTTTCCCTTGGCTTTACCTGCTTTTAACAAAACTTGGTATTTTTTTGAGACCTCCCAATGGGTCAAGCCAGCAGACGCAGAAGTAGGGTGCAGAGGGAACCTGGGCTTTCTTCCTCCGAAGGCAGCAGTGGTTGCTGCCTGTCCTCAGCGGCGGTGCCAGGGGCTCTCCACCTGCCTGTGGGGGCTCAAGCTGGGTTGCGGGTGGTTGCGTTGTTCTTTTATGGAGTTTTTGAGATGAACATCCCCAAAATGTGTGATGCCCAACCTCGGAGATCAGTTTTGACTGCAAGCACAGCAGCTGTACCGCCCTGAATTGCCCCTTGGCTTGGGTCCGCCACCAGCGTTTTTGGTGTATATATGTAATATTTTTTTTATATTAGGGAAGGTGTGCAGAGGTAGGGGACTCGGAGCGGGCGCCTGGCGCTTCGCCGTCTTCGCCATGCAAAACACGGTCGCTCCTCTTCGCCTGCCTTCGCTGCCGATGGAAAAGGCAGCAGAGCGGCGTAGGTGGGTTGAGCCGAGGGAGGAGGAAAAACACTCTCCAAACAAAACCAGAGGGCTCGTAAGGAGGGATGGGAAGCCGAGGGAGGCTGAAACGGCTGGGGAAGGCATCTGAGCAGAGGGCTGCAGAAGGCTTTTGGTCTCGCTGGGCTCCAGCACAGGGTGGAAGGAACCCAACTCAATGTTTGCCCGTGTGTGTTCCCAGCCGCTGTGCATGGTCAGACCTTTACAGGCGTTTCTGGGGTTCAGCACAGGCTGCAGTGAAACCTCATTAGAGCCCAGCAATTTCTTAGGGAGCCTCTTTGGAGCCCCAGCTCAACCCCATGGAGGTTACAATCATGACACATCCTCCTCACCAAAACCGGACACCTGGGAAGCACCACCGGGCTGACGGCATCCCAGCTCTCTGGAGATGCCCACCACCGTTAGCCATCCCACCTTGCCAGGTGCTAATTGCATGTGGTGGGTTGACCCTGGCTGGATGCCAGGTGCCCCCCAAAGCCGCTCTAGCACTCCCCCTCCTCAGCTGGACAGGGGAGAGAAAATGTAACAAAAGGCTTGTGGGTCGAGATAAGGACAGGGAGAGATCACTCACCAATTACCGTCATAGGCAAAACAGACTCGACTTGGGGAAAAATTAATTTATTTGTTACTGATCAAATCAGAGTAGAGTAATGAGAAATAAAACCAAATCTTAAAACACCTTACTCCTACCCCTCCCTTCTTTCCGGGCACAACTTCACCCCCAAATTCTCTACCTCTTCCCCATCCAGTGGTGCAGGGGGATGGGGAGTGGGAGTTGGGGTCAGTTCATCACACGTTGTCTCTGCCGCTCCTTCCTCCTCAGGAGCAGGACTCCTCACACTCCTTCCCTGCCCCAGCGTGGGGTCCCTCCCACGGGAGACAGTCCTCCATGAACTTCTCCAACGTGAGTCCTTCCCACAGGCTGCAGTCCTTCAGGCACAGACTGCTCCAGCATGGGTCCCCCATGGGGTCACAAGTCCTGCCAGAAAACCTGCTCCGTGGGTTCCTCACCCCATAAATCCACAGGTCCTGCCAGGAACCTGCTCCAGCGTGGCCTTCCCACGGGGTCACAGCCTCCTTCGGGCATCCCCAGGCTGCAGGTGGAGATCTGCTCCCCCGTGGACCTCCCTGGGCTGCAGGGGGACAGCCTGCCTCACCGTGGTCTTCCCCACGGGCTGCAGGGGAATCTCTGCTCCGGCACCTGGAGCATCTCCTCCCCTCCTTCTGCACTGACCTTGGTGTCTGCAGGGCTGTTTCTCTTACATGTTCTCACTCCATTTTCCGCTGCTGCTGCTGCACGGCAGTATTTTTCCCCTTCTTAAATATGTTATCGCAGAGGCGCTACCGCTGTCGCTGATGGGCTCGGCCTTGGCTGGCGGCGGGTCCGTCTTGGAGCCGTCTGGCATTGGCTCTTATCGGACACGGGAGAAGCTTCTAGCAGCTTCTCACAGAAGCCACCCCTGTAGCCCCCCCCCGCTACCAAAACCTTGCCACACAAACCCGATATATTGCGAGCGGCTCGAGGCGCGGCACTTCGGTGGCTACCCCTGAGCCGAGCGTTCAGAAATTCGGTAATTGGGCTGGAACAATTATTTTTGGCTTTTGCAGAGGGAAGGCTATAAATAATCACCCCGCGAGCTTGTGCGGTGACTTTGCAGCCTCCGTGGGGGGGGCTGTGTTGGTTTGGGGTTGGTTTTTTTTTTGCTGCCGTCCGGCTGGCTTTTTCTTGGCGGCTAAGAGTGGGAGACTTATCTGCAGAAAATGCAATTTGAGTTGATTAAAGAATCTCCTGCCATTGGCCCAAGCTGCCAAACTTTCTGCAGAAACGGTTACGCTTTCTGAGAAACCACCCCGGGACCTGCCGGGCTGCAGCCTGTCCCCGTGGCGGCGGCGGGGGGGGGGGGGACGGGGGGGAGGAGGAGGAGGAGGAGGGCTGCCGAGGCTTGGG
This sequence comes from Haliaeetus leucocephalus, assembly GCF_000737465.1. Lineage (NCBI taxonomy): Eukaryota > Metazoa > Chordata > Aves > Accipitriformes > Accipitridae > Haliaeetus > Haliaeetus leucocephalus. The sequence goes on from NW_010973284.1 coordinate 3,539,110, forward strand.
GAAGGAAAACAAAGGGTGCCGGTTTCAGCTGCATCGTACTGAGGATTGCCAGGAAGAGGTGTGGAGGAGGCAGGGGTGGTGGGCACGCTTCTGTGCTTGCACCTCTCCGACAGCAGCAGCTTGCACAGCCTTCAGACTAAGGGCTTTTGGTCATTACGGAGCTGGGTTTCAGCCAGGGACTGATCCGGAGGTGAAACCCTCTGCATCCCGGCACCCATCCCTCCAGCTCACCCCTCCAACACCCTTGGGAGCCAAATCACAACAGCCTTAGCAGAAGCAGACAGCACCCAGCGCACCTTCTTTCGTAAGCCCTCTGTCGCATCTAAAATAAATTTGCATCTAAATTGACAGGCTGGTTTTAATGTCTTCTGGCTATATAGGTCTTGGAAGGGCTTCCCTCGTAGGTGGATGCGGGTCATCGTCCCCGCTCTTGCTGGGTGCTGGCATGGTGGCATGGAGTAATCCCAGGGCAGAAGTGGGAGAGGCATGGGGTGACTGCTCGCAGGGAAGCAGAAACTCAGTTTTTCTTTTTTTTTAACATATTATTGAAAGGATTGAGACTTATTGACAGGCTGGTGGCTGAGGACGGCCCGTGCTGAGGACAGTGAGCTGGGCTGCCCTCCGGGGATGCTGCTCTGTGCCAGGCTGCTCGCACCCCAGGGCCCATGCAATACCCTGGGTGTGCAGGAGCGCATCCCACGTTTCTCTCCTTGCCTGCCGGCAATTGAAACACGTCCCCGTCGAACGTACGGGGCTACCAAAGACAACAGCCGTAAGGCACCGATGTCGTGGAGGGTGTCGCTTTGGCCGGTGCACCCCTTGGTACCTGGGTTTGGGGAGCATCGCTGGGGCTGGCGTGAGGAGCTGTAAGAAGGAGCATATCGGGAAAGGCTGTGTAGAGCAGAGCATCTCCTGAGCAGTCTCGCCGTGGCAGCTTTCCTTCGTCATCCATTATTTATTTGATCCTCTGCAAAACAAATTCGCTCCTCGGCACTGATTCTGATGACGGTGCTCATTTTACAAAAGAGGTAAAAGGAACTGGTTTTGTTCCCGGTCTAAAAGACTTGAACAAAAAGGTGCATTTCCCTGCCGCCTTCTCCCACAGCCCGTTTCGATGTCACTGAGATAAATCTGCAGGGTTTTAGGGTGGTGATGGAAATTTTGGAGTCTCAAATACTGAAACGTCAAGGGATGCTCTTCCCTGTTGATCCCCATCTTCCCGGGACCCGCGAGGGTGTTTGCTGTGGCTGGACCAGGGAGGACCAAGATGCTCGACTCGCTTCGTAGCTCACAGCTGAAGGTTTCTCAAGGGGATAGCTGCACATGCAAGGAAAAGCGACTTTATTGGGTGCGTTTCCTCCCCGTGCACGCTGTTGGAGGGCAGCCCTGCTTTATGGGCGCACGAATAAGTACACGCTTGGGGTTTGGGGCCAGCGGGGTGGTTTTTGCAGGGTTATTGGGGATTTCCTCAGTCACACCGATGGCCAAGCCAGCTCCGCTTCGCTTACACCAAACAAACCGGAGCTGGAGCGGTGGGCCAAAACGCCGGGCCGGGAAGTTTGGAGGGAGGAGACAGCGCGTCGGAGCCGCGTTCGTCAGGATGGAAATAACTGTCAGCCCCATTCAATCTGTCGCCTTGTTCCCGGGGGACAATTGCAAAACAGGATTACTGGTACTTAAAAATTCATAGAAAACGTTTCTTATCACAACGTCATAATTGTTATGACTCAGAAGAGTAGAATTGCCATTTTCCTGTGCCTTTTTTCCCCCCTCACTTTTGTTGCATACCGAGTCCCTAGCTGCAGCTGCGGAATCGTCCAAAAAAAAAAAAAACCAACCAAAAAAAAACCCCAAACCAGGGCAATGCTTTATTTTATGCTAACTGCTGCATTTGACTTGAAAATGATGTCCCACTGGGTCTCGTGGTCAGCGTATTACGGCGTGATGGATGGCTGTCAGAGCGGCGGTGGCTGGCAGATTGCGATGGGTGGAGGAGAACAGATGCCCGGTGACTTCAGGGGCTTTAGCGGAGCCCGGGACTGAAGACTGGAAAACAAAAGCAGATGGGAGAGCTCTGCTTGGGCTAACTATTCTTCTCTGGCCACGTGTCGGGGAGGAAAGCTTGTCGGGCGGCCGTGTCCCTTCTGTGCTGTTCCTTTGCGGTGAGCTGGGCTGCCCGATGAAGCGATGGGTGAGCCCCGCTTGACCTGAGGCCTGAGCCTACGTGCAAACCGTCACTGCAGATCTCTAAAGGGCAACCTTTTACCCCCCTGAAAGAACAGCTTGCCTTTATGGAGTTCGCGCTCCATTTGACGGTTCCTGTTAACCCTTGGCCCTACTGATGGATCCGAGGCGAGACCCGGGCAGGCTCCGGGGGTTGCCCTTCCGGAGGGTGGCCACCGGTGTGTTTTTCATTCTGCATCGTGTTTGTCTTTGGAGTTGTGCGGGACCACATGAATTCAAGCTGCGCCAGTGGAAGGAGGAAAGCAAGCCTTTTCCACAAGAGCCTGTTTTGAATAAAGCCCTTTGCAGGCGCTGTTCTGCAGCCCCTCGTCTGCTCCCTGTCCCGTCTCTCCTGCAAACTTTCCTACTACTTCCACCCCTGCAAAGGGCTTAGAAAAGATCCTGCCTTGCCCCGTTTCTCCACTCACATCCGTATTTCCTCATCTTTCGTCCCTTCACTCTCCTCCCACCCCTCTGGTCCATCCAAACTTGGGCAGGTGGCTGCCGTCTTCCCAGCTGGCGGTTGCCGGGGATTGCAGGGTTAATGGCAAAATTAAATTTCACTGCTGTTTTTAAATTAATTGAATCATCAGCGTGGGTAACGGGAAACAGTGGTATCATAATGTATTTGATATGGGTCTTTAAGTCAGCGTTTGCTGCAAAATCTAGAGTGCTAGATCTTGGTGGAAGCGATGGCTAACTGATATATTGCAGTTATGGCCACAGTACAAAGGCTCCTGCTACGTCTTAAAACGTTCAGGTCATAAAGTTGAGTTGGTTTATGATACGGCCATTTTCCCTGTGCGCTTCCCACGGCGCTCCTAGATCATACTCGGAAAAACGCTGCCGTTGGTGGGAGCTGGTGGTGCTCCTGGCTTGTCCTTCTGCGGAGGCACCAAATGTGTATGAAGATGCCCTTTTGGGTGGCAGAGCAGCATCAGGGTTTTGCTTCCAGGACTTTCTGAGGTTTCATCTGCTGGAGGAAGCGGTAATGGGGGAAAACATCCCTTTTCCTTAAAGAAAACAGTGGAAAGAGTTTTACTAATTTGCAGCAACATTTGGGCTTGCCATACGCGGTGGCCCTGAGGTGGCTTCAGGACCTGCCTTGGAGAGGAGAAATTACCCAGGCTGAGGGCCAGCGTCCCCACATGATGTCCCCACCGTGCTGGGGACAGAGCTCCCACACAGGCCATCATATGGGTTCCTCTTCTCTTGTCCTTCACCTGGTCCGGTGTGGTGGGACTGCATCACGGCGTGGTGGGACTGCATCACGGCGTGGTGCCTTGTGGTGGACGGTGGCACCCGATGGGTTCCTGCTTCGCCAGTGCTAACAGGGGGCTGGTGTTAATGAAAAAGTAGAAAAAAGTAAACTTTCAGCATGTGTGTTGTGGAGTTGCTTGCAGGTTTCCACCCGTGCGTGGTTCCTGCATCCACGCAGGACTCCCTCGTCAGCTCCTTGCTCCGGAGATCGCAGTTGCAGAGATGACCCCCGCAGTGTCCCTGGGCAGCGTGCAGCCATGCCAGCAGCACCGCCCTTCACGGCCAAAATCTCAAGGCTACTTAACCAACTGAAACCTCTTAGAAGCTGCGTTGATACGAATATTGATCTTCACTTTTAACTCTGCTTTTGCCCGGTTGATATTGCCCAGGCTGATGCTGTGGAGCACGAGCACGCTGCAGGACCGCAGCTGGCTTGGGAGCAGGGTTTTGGGGGCATACCGAAAAACCTCGGTGCCGAAGAGCTTGTTCTAGTGCATTGGTTTAGATTTTGCGTTAAGACTTGCTTATTATTTCTGCTAGTTATGTCTCTAATGAGGTGAGACATGCCATATGTTGTCCATAGGGAGGGAGCGCCGCAGGTGGGGTGGGGGCCGGCCCGGTGGGTAGATGCTACGTGGAAGAGCCTCAAACTGCTCCTCCGCCTCGGTGAGCCGAAACACCGGCCGATCCGGCCGTGCTGCAGGCTTTGGTGCCCACGTCACGCCACGGAGCCATCTACCCGCCGGCGGCACTTTCTTGCTCTTCATCCGCTCTTGTCTTCTCCAAGCTCCCGGCGATTTTTTCCTGCCATTCCTCCTTCCCTTCTCTTACCCCCAACAGGTTTTTGCTCCAAAAGAGCGGGATTTCTGGGGCCGGGTCCAGCCGCGCGGCTCTTGTGCCTCCTCGCAGGAGAAGCAGCTCTGGCCCCGATGTGAGCAGCCCAGGCTGGCTGCTCGGAGCAGGAATTTGAAACTAAACTGTATCATGGTAAAGAAATATTTACTGCCGAGTCCTGAACTTAATTTGAACAGGGCTCTGCTGTTTAAACAATTGTTGGAGCCATAAACCAGAAGCCCTTAATTATGGCTAATTATTTTCTGCGGTGAATCTATATGCAAGCTCATCAGCATGAGGTCTCCTCTGAAATGCACCAGTTGCGTGTTCAGGCATCATCCAGCCTGAATGTCCCTAATAAAATAAGAGGCAGAAGTGTTGCCGCTGGCCTGGCTGCCTGACCAGGCAGGAGCCTGCCTGCCTGCCTGCCTGCCTGCCTGCAGTTTCTTTAAAATCGGGGGGTTGGGGCAGGCTGCAGGAGCCCGGAGGCTCCCCGGGCAGGCGGCTGGGGACCCGAGGACAGGCGAGAGCAAGACGGGAGCTGTTTGGGACGTGGACTTTAAACTCTCCGGCATTTCGGGTTTGTTTAAAAACCAGCTAGGTAAATATTTGTAAAGCAGTTGGGATCTGGCCGCAGGGTCGGGCGGTGCTGCTGCAGCCGGGCACGCAGGTCTCCGGCCTCCCACGGACCCCATCCTTCCCACGGCAGGAGGCACGTCCATCCTCAGCCCCGTCGAGGAGATGGCAGAGGCCACACGGGGCGCTTAGCATCATCGCATGGGCCTCGTTTCCCTAGGGTTTGGGGTAAAAATGGGTGCCTAGAGGTCCATCCCTTGGGACGTACCGGCGTGATGCTTCGGTGGAACATATTTAGGATGAGTCTCCTTGGTGAGGCTGCTGCGTGCATCCCAGGGGTGTCCCTTCTGTGCCACCCGGGGCTCTTTTGGGAGTTGGTGGTGACCTTGTCTGCCGAACCTGGAGCTCCTGCCCCGTGCACCCGTGCAGGAGGGCGGCTGCTGAGGGGGGGTCCGGCTGGGGACCCACGGCACGTGCTGGGGGCAGGTGGGACCTTGCAGCACTGTGGCTTGCTGCTGCCACCGGCTTGGCGGGATGGCACGGCGAGGATAGCGTGGCAGGGATGGCACGGCGAGGATGGCACGGCGGGAGGATGGCACGGCGAGGATGGCAGGGCGGGAGGATAGCACGGCACGGCTCGGCACAGCACCGGGGGAGCGGTCCAGGCTGCTTGTACACAGCAGCTGTCAGCGCTGCTGCCTTCGCCCGCCCGGCCCCAGCCTCTTCCTCATGGCACAGATGGTTTTAACACTTTCCTGGGCCTTTTTTTCTATAATTAACTCTTGTTTGCAAGTGGGAAGACACTTCTTTCCTTTTGGCAGAGCCATCAAACTCTCCTCGGCGGTGCGCTTTTTTAAAGCCATCGTGTATCTATTCCCCAACCGCAGTCTGTTGTTTTTACCAGGCTCTTTTATGGCGCTGGGCTGCCCCCCCCTTTTTTTTCCCTTGCTCTTGCCCGGAGGTAAAATCCACAGGGATTGCAGGCGGAGGAGGCCCCAGCTTTGGGAGGGGAGTGAACGAATCCGGCCAAGGCGATACAAAAGCCGGTGCCCGGGGAGGGGGGAAGATGGAGGGGGGCCTTTCCTTGCACCAGGAGCCTTTGAACCCCCCCGTCCCCAGCTTTTTTTGCAGCTTAGCAGGGTGCAGCCTGCACAAAGGCCCCTCGTCCCTCGTGTCGCTTCCGTGCCAGAGCCTGGAAGAGTTTTCCCAGGAGGAGCCATTGCCCACCGAGATGCTGGTGGGTGCGGAAGGCTGTGGCGATGGGTGCTCCGTCCCGCCGGGACAAGGGGAGGGAGAAACCCTGCGGACCACCGGAGCTTCGCCGGCACGGCACGGGGCTGCCGGCAGCTCGGGGATCAGCAAGGTGGCCCAGGAGGGGTGGGCAGGGGAAGGGTGTCCTCTCCAGCTTTGTACCGAGGCTTAGAAAAACTAACTGGAGTGCCACCGGGCATCTTCTGCCTTTTGGGGAGTTCGGGGTCTGCCCGTGGCTCCCCGTGGGGTTTGGGGGTGTTTTGGTCGCAGGGAGACGAGGGGCAGCGGCCGTCAGAGCTGGGAGGTTGCGGGATGCTCAGCTTTGGGGACCGAGGATGGTTCGTCGCGGGGATGGAGCCACAACCTGGCACCCGTAGGCACGTCACCGTGGAGAGGAGGGGGCCGTGGGGGCCGTGCTGCCTGGTCGGGGTGTCGCGAGAGCGGCTCTGACTGCGGGGAGCGGAGGAGCGGCTCTTACTTATGGATATCAAATGGTGGACGGAAAAAGAAGGAGAAAAAGCCCATCAGGAAGTTTCCATCAGCGGTTCACGGCCATGACCACCGTCCCAGTCCTCTCTCTCGGCTCATCGTCCCCATCCATCCCTCGGACTCTGCCCACCCACTCTGTAACCAGGTTTTCCCCGGCGCTGCCAGTCTAAACAAGACCTTGCAGTGATGCTCAGTGCTCTCATATCGCTCCCTCCCCCGCTCTGCTGTCTGAAAGCCTGGGGCTAATTTTTTTTTTCTCTTTCTTTTTTTTTTTTTTCCCCTTGCTCTCAAGACTTTAAGTTTTCCTGCCTCACGTACTAGTTTATTGCTGGGTCAGGGGGCAGGGGTTTGCATGCTGGTTTTATAGGGTCCCTCCAGAGCCTGCTTCAAAAAGCTCCCAGTTCATAAATGGGGGTTTGTATTAACTGACTTATTTTGATGGGGAGGGGTGCTCCTAGAAGTGAAATAATTGATGTTTTGTAAGCTTTAAGGGTAACATAGCTTGGAGTTTCATCTAACCAAACCACTCTGTGAGCATGCAAAAAGAAGTGACTACTTCAAAAAACCCACATTTTTGTCAGAAATCCTTCCCTAGCCCAACGTGCATCTTGTCAGTTATACAACCCCAGAGGGACTTTTCTGCAGGGAAGCCCGGCAGCTCGACTGTGCCCAGACCACCGCTACCAGCGGTGCCAAAGCAATGCAGAGGTGGCATTAAGGTAAATAAAACGTGTGACCACTTTGGAGCGGTGTTTCCTATCCCAGGTAGGGGTAGGCAAGAGAGAGCAGGGTTGGAGGTGAGGAGGTACAGTGGATTCCCTCCCATCCAGTCGATATGCATCTCTTCTCCTCCAGAATGTGCCGAAATGGTTAAAACGGTCTGGAAATTAAAGTCTTCCCATTCAACCTCCTCCTCCCAAAAAATCCCAGCCTACCAGGGAAGATCTGCGCCCCCTCCAAGCTGGCTTAGCCCCTGGCTTTTTTCGGCTGTGGAGAAAGCCACCAGTTCTTGGGAATAGCACTGAATTACACGCTGGCTTACGTCAGATTTACTCCTCCCGTCCTTTGCTCTAGCTGCTCTATTAATTTTCAAATGCCTCAAGCAATTACCAGACCTGGGAAACAGTATTTTTGGGGGGCAGCACCCACAAATAACTGCAATAAACCCTGCTGTTAGAAAAGGGGGGGGGCAAATGGACACGGGGGCTGCGCTCGCCTGGGTTTAAAGAGTATTTTTGGTGTGAATTTGCATCAGAAACCATGCGTGCAGCGGTTGGGGGCATCTCCTGGGGAACTGGGGGGGGGCTTGCACCCTTTCCCCACCCATACACCGCTTTGGAGGTCCAAAGCACTGCTCCCGGGGGGGATACGGGTTCCGGAGGGGCAGCCGCGGGTGCTTCCCGGGGGCAGGTTTGGGATGCGAGGGCTCCATATGGCTGGAAGGGATTAGCCCAGGGGATTAGATGAGTGGAGAGGAGGGGAAAGTTACCGCAATCCCCCCCCTCCCCAAAACCCCTCATCTCTGACCCCGGGCAGATGCGCAGGGATGATTTCTGGGGACGATTCGCACCGCTTTTGGTTTTGGCCGTGCCCCTGGAGCCACGGCCCGTTCTCCGTGTTGCCGGGGCAGAGTGATGGGTACGGTCCGGGCTGGGATCCTGTGCCGGTGGGTGATGAGGAAAGCTGGGATTTTCCTCCTGCCGCCGCCGCCTCACACTCACGTGTTGCGTCTTCCCTTGAGCTCGACGCGTTTCAAACCTGAGCTGTTCGCTCAAGCTTTAAGCTCGCCCGGAGAGAGCATTGGTGGTGCTCCGTGCTGCACCGCGCCGCTCGGTCGGACTCGCTTCCCAGGGACCAGGGACGGGCGAGCCTGGGATGTGGCACTCGGGATGCTGATAAGCGCACATCGTGACCTTATCAGTGGCCGTCCGGGGCTCGTGGAGGTTCGGCACCGCTGCTGTGGGATGCAGGGGTGCAGGATGCTCTGCAGCTCCGTACCTAGGCAGTAGAACCCTGCAGGGATGCAGGATGCGCTGCAGCTCCGTAGCTCCACAGCAAAACGTTGCAGGATACTCTGCAGTTCTGTACCTGGGCAGCACTTCGCTGTAAAGCACTGCATGGAGGGCAGAATATTTTTACCATTTTTAAAACATCGCCCTGGAAATTGTAGGAATTGTGCTGAGGTGTGATGGCTTTTCTCCATCCACACTGGCAAGGGCATCGCTCAACTGCAAAACCCATCTTGCTTGGGACCGGGGTTTGCCGACGGCTTTCCTTGTGCCATCCTGGTATTGCCGTCCCTGCAAAAGCTCACGGAGGACCAGGTCGGCTCTCGGAGCACGACTGCAGCCTCCTAAAGGAATTCCAAGTCCATACTTGCTTCTTGGGATGCATTAAGCGTGCAGAAACCTGGTGGGCTTGTCACGGCAATGCTCCCGGGAGGGTGGGTGCTGCTTGGGTGATGGGGAGGACAAAAGCCCATAGCCATCATTGCTGCCAAATACAGCAGTCCTCAAAATTTGCAGTGAAGTCCATTCCTCCTGGTTAATTTAGGGCTCTGACTGGCCGCCCTGGGTCTCACCGCAGCAGTGCCAGCTGCTCCCGTGCAAAGTCCACCGCTTTCCTCCCCATCCGCCTCGCCAGGGTTTATACGAGGTGCCGAACTTTGTACCGGCGCAGCAAGTCACAGCCCTTACTTAAGTCAGCTGCCACCTCCGCCTCAATTTAAGGCATTTCCATCCCTCCACCAGCACATTTAATGGAAGATGCTATGCAGAGAAGATGCTACAAAGCATCTTCAAACATCAACGAAGCCACTTTTGTTTAAAATGATGATTTTTCTTTTTGCTGACCTGCCGCTTTGTTAGAGGAGGGGATTTTATTATTTTTATTATTACTATTGTTATTGTTATTATTATTATATTTTTTAATTTGGGGTTTTTTTAAAGGCTTGTTTTGGAAAAACTTTACTCTTCACAGATCAGCAGGCACATCCATCAGGGGCCGCTGCGAGTGGGGATGGATGCTCGGCCGCCTCTGTAGGTACACAAAACCCGTTTGAACGCCTGCGAAAGGTTACGGCGGCGTTTTTCAAGCGCCGCCGTAACCTTTCGCAGGCGTTCAAACGGGCTTTGTGTTAATACACGAAGATGGTGGCCGTCAGCATCTTGTCAGGGACAGGCAGATGGCGTTCACCTGCTCCGGACCAACTTCTTTCGCCCTTTGCCTTTGGTGTCGGGGAATAATACCGGGGCAGCTGCTAGCAGTAAAATAGGCTTAAGCAAATGGGATATTTTGGCATTCAAGTGCATGACAAGAATGGGAGTATTTGCATTAATTCCCTCCTCTCTTTCCCCGCGGCGGGAGAGGATGGAGAAAACCGGGATGTTTTCCCGCAGGGCAGAGTCGGGTCCTGGTCTTCTCCGGCTGGACCGGGGGTGGGAAGTGCTGGACGCTGTGCCGGGGTGTGGGTGCTCTATCCCACAGCATCCCGCTGCCCCAGCAATGGAAATGGGTGTTTTTCTGGAGAGGGCACGGTGTTTCCCACTGCACTGCAAAGGCAGGCGCCGGGTCTGGGTCTCATCCCCTTCCCTGGATCCAGAGGAAGGTTAGGTACTGGCCATCACTGGTTCCCCACGCAGACTCGCAGCTTATTTTGTGTTATTTTTGACTGCAAACAGCAACCAGTGAGATCTGCTAGCTGAAACACAAGGTGGCAAAAATAAAAAAAAATTTAAAAAAATTCTAATCTGCACCCATCTTTAATGGGGAAAGCACTGCCAGGCCCTGGATGCCCTCAGGGCGTTTTGCGGTGCGTCGGCTAGCCGACGGGATTGGCAATATCCTCGTTAGTTGTTAGTAAATCCTTTGGACAAGTTAAAACTATGTTTTTTCAAATGCACGTGGTGCAATGGCGCGGCATTTTTCTAAAGCTGCGGATTATTTTTTTTTTTTTCTTTTAAATTAGATTACCAATTTAAATCTAGCTTTTCTTAAAACCCCTTCCAAAATTCGCTTGGCAATTTCAATCTGGAAGAAGGCAGAAGGCAGAGGAGCAGCGATTTGTACAGGCGCTGGGAAGCAGAAGTCCGGCTGCCAAAGCCAGCAGCTTCCCTTGGACCTCATCACCAAATTATTACTATTTTTCTGAGAGGGAGGCAGTATTTTTCCTTAATTTGAGCTTTTCAAAGGTCGGTAAAGGAGAGGACTGGATTTCAGCTGTGATGCTTAAGGCAAGGATGGAAGGCGAGCCAGTGCACGTGCCGACGAGCATCCAGCCATGCAAGCCCACATAATTATACCCCGACAGCAGCAGCGCGAAGCGAGGGGCATCACGGGGAGTCAACTCCCATCTGCTTTAACCGTCGCAACTTTGCAGAAAACTCTGGCGCATTACCTCTCCCAGCAGGTTTGCTTGCTGGGGCTATTTCCCTTTTGGTTTTAAAAATAATAATAATTTTTAAAAATCGGAAATTAATCCGTAAGCTTTGCATAAAGCTTGTGTAGGTCCATCGGGAGCAAATCCAACGGGAACCGCCAAGTGTCCAGTGCAGGAGAAAATACAGGTCGTCGGTGCGAGGAGCTGTACCGCTCTACCGGGTGGCCCTCGGTAGAGCCGAGCATCCTGTGCTGATAGATGAGCGGTAGATTAATAGTCCTAAGCAATTGCATTATCTAATGAAAATTTTATATAATTATTTTATATAACTTTTTTGGCAGGTGGACCCTGAAATGGATGGTATTGATTGCTGGAAAAGAGCCTGGCCTGTCTGTTGCTGGAATTATTAGAGGAGAATTGATAGTAATTAATACCTGTGTATTTACAGCACTTTCCAGGCTGCTAATTGCACGAGATCCATTTGAGCTGTTTGGCAGTGGGAAGGGTTTGTACACCGATTTTAAGGCGTAGGCTTGACGTGGGTCTTGTGCCGGGGAAGACGCCGGCAGTGGGAGAGCCAGGACCCTCGGCTTCACCTTCGCTCCCAGCTGGGGATGGGGGACTCGGGGCTGCCCGTGGCAAAGCATCCCCAAATACCAGGGATGGGGTGCATCCGCGCGCCTGACCACGCAGCGTGAAGCCCCGGCGCGCTTTCCCCTGCAAAGCCCTTCCTAAGTCAGGGAAAGCACTACCGGCAAGCCCGGCTTAACTTCCCAGAAGTTTCCCTTTGTAAACCTTTCCGTACACACGCGCGTGCAAAAACGACCCTATTTGCTTTTGTTTTTTTTTCCCCCCCCTGTCTTTTCCCCCCCCCCCCCCCCCCCCCCTTAATTCGGTTGCTGTGAAATTTTTGCAGCCCTGCCAAGTTATTTCCTTGGGATATATTTAGAGAAAGCCAGCTCAGCAGAGCGCGCTGGGTGTTTTCGTAAGGATGTTTGTAAATGTTAGCAGGAACGCTGTTGGGCTGGCGGAGCAGATGTCCGCGAGATGCTACCAAGAGCCTTATTTACAAACTTGTAAATGACTGAAGGGGTTTCCTTCCCGGGGATAAGGGGGACGCCAGCTTAAGAGATTAAAATCCTATTGTTTCGTGGCCGAAGCTGCTGTCTCAGATTATCCTTTACAAGGGGGGGGAAAAAAAAGAAAAGACCCGTATTAGCTTGAAACACCATTCAACTGTTTTGTTTTTTTTTTTTTTTTTTTTTTTTTGATAAAGCTCAGGGAAAATACGGGGCTGGGAGTTGTTTCTTTTTAAAGGAGGGGGAAAAAAGTGGCCGAGCGTGGCTGTTCCCGGCTGGGATGTATGCTGGCGCTTTGTGTGCTGGGGCTTCCCATACCAGGCGGCTCGCAGGTGATGTATTTAAAATAAGCACAAAAAGCTTGTGCTATCATAGAAGTATAATTACGCTGAACTTGTGTGCACAGCTTGGTGTCCCACGGGAGCGCGGTGATGACGTTTGGGTGGTATGGTGATACTGCTACAAGCCCATTTAATCTTTTTTTTTTTTAATATATATCTTCCCCTTGCCAATACGCAAAGCTTCACCCCGGTCTCCTTTTACCTTCTCTTACCCTAAAGTAAACCAAACCCAGTTTGTTTTGTCTCCTGGAGCATCCAGCCAAGTGGCTTGCAGCAGAGGAAGCAGGACGGTCTCCGGTGTACCGCGGCTGGGGAGCACGGCGTGCCCCAAAAACACCCTGAGCCCACCCGAGAGGCTCTGCAAGCACCGTGGTTTTGAAGCGAGCGCCTCAGTGGGTGCCCGCTGCCGACACGTGGGCCGGCGATCGCGCTCGCATCAACTGCAGCGGGCTGGTGTTTTATTTATTTTCATGCACGTTGACGCAACCCAGATGCTGGCTCCGACCCGCAGAGGGGACTGATGCAGGAGAGCATCTGAGGGCTCGGTCCGGAGGAAGCGGTCGGCGTGCCGTCCTCCCTGGTGTTAATCGGGTTACTGCGAGGTGTGGGAGGGTTCTATTATTAAATTTAAAACCTGGCTATATAAGATGAAGGCAGCTTTAACGAGATGAAAAGGCTTAACTGGAGTCCAATTAAATTCCGTATTACCTGTTTACGCAGCCTGCTTAAGTCCTGACCTGCACGCTGATTTCTTCCTTAGGCTCCAAAGCCTGTGCTCTAGGCAGAAAAATAAAATCAAAGGGGACAGATAGATACCAGATCACCAACATGTCCCAAGCATCCCCGCACGCTTGTACCGGAGCTGCCCTCGAGTGCCTCGTGCTGCTGCCGCTGTAGCTGGGAGGTGTGAGATGCAGCCAAAATTCTCCAGTCCGCTCTTCTGGAGAGGAGAGCGAGGGCAAAACCGTCTTGAGCCAAAAAAGCAAATGTCCAGCCATCCTTAGTTTGGTTTTAGGTCTGCGCCATGAAGATATTTTTCCATTCCCCATCTCGCTGCCGGGTTGATGGAGGCTGGGGCAGGCAGAGTGGCTGGTCCTGGTGGTGTTTCCCACGAAGGGAGCATCCTCTCTGCTGCCTACCAGCGCCTTGCACCACTGTTTGGAGGTTATTTTTATTTTAAAAAAAGGCATTTGGTGAAAGCCAGCCGCAGGATGCTGGGGCAAGCTGCGCAGCTGCCTGCGCGACCCAAAGCTGCTCGCCCGGAGCGTGCGGTGGGGACACCGGCTCACGTTTAACGGCAGAGTAAATCCCGCCAACGGGAACCTGTTTTTCATAGTTAATAGAAACCATCGCTTGTGCCGGTGAAGCGTGGCAGGTTTGGGCGGGTGGCAAACTGGGGCTCGGCTGATGCCCTGCCACCTCCCGGGGTATGGTCTCGCCGTGGCGCTGGGAGCCTTGCAGGGTGGGATGCATCGGGCTGCGGCGCCTTAGCCCAACTTCGAGATGCTCTTGGAGGCGGCTCAGGCTTGTCCAGCAACGGGGATGAGGAGGAAGAATCCCATTGCAGCATCCCGAGGGCTGCCGTGCGGACAGAGCATCCAAAAAGCTCCCCGGCTTCCCAAACCTGCCCTTGTTGGGTGCTGCCTTTTATTACCAGGGGTTCCCCGGGGCCGGGGGCAGCGGCGTGCCGTCGGCGGCGATTTCGGCCCGCCGGTTCTGCGCCGGCTGCTCTGGTTTTTCAGTTCAGCCCCCGAAACCCTTTTTTTGGCCTCGATGGTGCCTCACAGCTCCTCTCGGGTCGGGTCTGCCGCAGGGCGGGGGGCAGGAAACGGCTCGCCGCACCCTGCTCTCGGCAAACCTTCACGCCTAGCAAAGACCTAAACTCTGCATTAAAGAGGGTAAATAAATAAAAGCACCGGTCCGCGGCTCCTCCCAGGGCTGTGGGACGAGCAGAGGTGAGTCGTGTTCCCGGCTCAGCTGGCCTGGGAAAGCAAATTTGGGTGACACCAAAATGCTGGCGGGGCAGCTCGGGATGCTCGGGTGGCTCCGGGGACCGGGGAGCCGCTCGGTGCAGCCGCGCCGGTGCCTCTTCCCTGCCGCTCTTAAATGCAATTAATACGGCGGAATAACCTGGTTTCTTCCTAAGGATTAGGTTAAGAAAACAAGACTGTTCTAATAGCCCTTTTACATCCTACGTAGATTGTAGCTGAAAAACCTAACTGGTTTGGCAGCGCAGCCAAACAGCACATCTTTTTCTTTTTTTCCCCTGCTTTTTCCCCCATAACCTGATGGCGGTGGCCCTGCCCGAGCGGGCTCCTACCGATAATTCAAGTGCCCAGCTCCTGGCTGTGCTGTTTTGTCCGATTTCCATTGCTTCCTGACCTCCATCCTTCTTTATTTGCAAAGCTATACTCGCAGGCAGCGGTAATAAATCAATTAATGACTCTGATGAATCGTTTAATGGCTGACAAAATAACACTACAGTCAACAGCTTGGATCTCTACAGCAGTACCAGAAGACGCTGGTTGACTCAGGGTAGGGAGACGAAACAGAGACTGTTAGCTCAATTAGTGCAATTAGTGTGCGATTTAAAGGCTTAGACGGCATCTGCTGGCGTACCAAGCCGGTGTGTTAACTGAGAGCTTCGTTTTGGAAGCGAAACACGGCGATCCAGATTGTCATTGCTCCGCTGGCTTCCACCAAAAAGGGGGAAAAAATCCAATGTATGTGGGAGAAAAAAAAAAAAAAAATATATATATGTATGTGTGTGTGTATATAGCTATATATGCGTGCCCCAGGAACTGCATTTTATTTCCAACATGGAGCAAATTTACCATCTAATAAAAGGCAAACGAGCCGGCGTGCTGGCTGTGCCAGAGCTGTCCTTGCTCATCTCCAGCAGCGGTCTCCGGCGTGCTTTGGTGGAAGGAAATTTGGTGCGTCGCGTGCCAACGGGGACCTTCATGTGGCTGGACGTGCTTTCGGCTTACCGCCAGCTTGGACATGGTGGCACAGCCGGGCTTCATGCTCCTGCACCGCGCCGGTGCTTCCCGTCTCCTGCCGGCTTCCGTGGCATCTCCGTCGCGCCCGTACCTGCGCCGGGGAGGGGTATTGGGGGTTTTTTAGACATTCACCCGGTGAAAGGGGCTTGGCAGGCAAAGTCCAGCTGAAGTCTCTGGAGTCCCTAAAAAAGAGTTTCTGAGCCAAAATGGTGGAAATAAGCCAGGTGGGGAGAGCTGGAAGGGCAAAGAAGTCCTGGTTTTCTGGAAATGGCTGCTGGAAAGCCCTTGGGGTTTGGGTTCTCACCCTTGGGGTTTGGGTGCTCACCCTCGGGGTCTGGGTGCTCACCCTTGGGGTCTGGGAAATCTGTTCCCAGTGTCTTTTTTTTCCCCTTTTCCTTTCTTTTCTGGCACATCCCAAGGGTTTTGCAGAGCTGCTCCAGCTGCGGCTGCGCTCCCATCGCTTGTGTGGGGCTAAAGGTGCCTCCGTGTTTACCTTAGCGGCAGTGATGGGGAGGGGAATAAAAAAGAAATAAAATGTCACTTCGCAGCCTTGTAAATCATTCATCAAGGGCTGACCAGTTTGGCTCCCATCCTACAATATGCTCAGGGCACTTGTGGGTTTTTAATTACCGAGTTCTGCCAAGCGCCACATGTGCGAGGAACTTTAAATCCCCGTTTATGCCGCGAAGGCATAGGTGAGGTTTTGGGGTGTTTAACGCTGAAAAATACTCTGCGGTTTTGGGGAAAAATGGGCATTTGCTTCAAGATTTTCTTTGGCTGCTTTGCCCTCCTCCCTCCACTCCCTGTTGCAGAGGGAAGGAGGAGGGCAGTGTACTTTCCCCCTGGATCCCAAAATACGTGTCCATCCTCACTCCACACCGCTTTGGGATCCGTTTTGCTTTGGGAGATTCCCCCAGCAAAGGATTATGGTGTGCTGGAAATCTCTTGAAACCATAAAATATCACCTTGGCAGCTTTATTGCAGCGCTCGCCGCCTTGGGAGAGAAGCGTTTTGCGTGATAGAGGGTTTAATAAAGGAAATTCCAAATGGGCTCGCTGCAGTTTGGGTCTCGGTCTTACATATTTTTGCATTAAGAACCGTCATCTGCTTTGCAGAGAAACTGCAATATGTTCATGGCCTTGGATTAAGATTTGGTTTTACTTTTATAGCTGACCCACTTGGGGGGATGGAGGGAGGGGGAGAACTGGGTTCACTCCCTCTCCCGTCTATTTTTGCTGCCGTCTGATGTATAAAAAGAGCCTGGAATGGGCAGGCTTATTTTTCCTGCCAGGACTTTTTTTTTTATTAACTGTAAAAACACTCAGATCTGGCCTTTGCTGTTGATGTGAGGAAGGCTGCTTGGGATGCCTTTTTGGGGGCACGGGGGGAGCATGGTGTGGGCTGTGCCCGGAGGCGCAGGACCCCATAGCCACAGGGGTTATTTCGTGAAGGGGGGGGTCTCTTTTTGGGGAATCAGCCCGTGCCGTCGTCTCCGGCGCTTCCAGCTCTGAGGTGCTGGGGTGGGAAAAGCAACTGCTTGTCCAGCATGGTCATGGCCTTCATCCCGCATCCTGCAGGCTGGCTCCTGCCGGAGAGCGTGATGGAGGGGGGCACGAGAGGTGGTCCCGGCAAGGCACAAGGCAGCGCTTAGTCCTTAATAATAATCCTTAATTTTCCGGGCTGCCCAAGTCCTGACACCCCGGCTTCTGCCCTCTGCTCGCATCTTGTGGTCGTCACCACATCGGATGCGGTCGGGGACCGGGGCTGGCTCGGCTGCTGTTGGGATACGGGGTTTGGTGGAGTTGGGGTGCTCTGAGCTTTGGGGTAAAACCAAAACATTTTTTTTTTTGTGGTGGACAATTTTCCTTGGCCCTGCCACGTTGTTTTAGGTGGGTAAGTGCACTGTAAAGATTCGTGGAGGGAGTAGGTCAGTGATACAAACACAATTAATATCCCTCGTAACTGCTCTGGGAATGGGGGTTCGTTTGGTGATGGGTAAACGCGAGTGCCCTTCAACGGCACGGGTACCGCTCCTAACCCAGCAGGGATGTGTGTCAGCAGGGATCTTCAGGGAAATATCTTTTTCTTACCATTTTCCTTCTGGGCAGGAGCCTCCTGTCGTGCTGGTGCTTTCCCAGCGTGGTTTGGTGCATGCCACCCTTCCCTCAGCACTGCCGGAGCTGCTCCTGGCACCAGAAAAAACCTCTTTTGTCTGTCAACATACACCACAGAGAGGAAGTAAATAGGAATAGAGGTGCTGAGCAGGAATGAGTGGTGTGTCTGGGTACCCTGTCCCTCCTTTTCAGGGCTGGAGCCACTTGGGTGGCTTGTCCTGGGGAGGTGTGAGGGGGAGCATGACCCCACAGATCAGGTGCGATGAATTTGGAAATTCACAGTAAAACTTTGGCATGCTGGTGAGGTCCGGGAGGCATCTTTTTCAGAGGACAGAACTGAACCGGTGAGCGTGTGGGGGGAGGTGAGGGAAGAGAAGCATTTAAAAAGCCTTAAAAGAGCTTCTGCCTGAAGTGACACGTTGGATGAGGCTAAATGCCTGGGTAAATGAATAAATAAGCCCCAGAATTATCCCTGGGTTTTTGTGCAGCCATCTTCTCCATGGATGAATCACAGAGGCTTGTGCCCCTCTGGCTCCGAGCATCCTCTGCTCATTCCCCCGTGGGGGGAAGATGCTCGGGGCACGGGGAGCGGTGCTCGAGGCTCTGGAGGTAACAGGCTAATTGAGTCAGTGTGGTGTGGCAGGACAGGCGGCTTTTTTTAATGTGTTTTTTTTCTCAACTCCGACTCAAACCCACCATGTTTGTCCTGGTTTTGTTCCCCGCAGAGCGCAGCTGCCGCCCCGAGTCCCGTGCTTGGAAACATTCCCCCGAACGACGGGATGCCGGGGGGCCCCATCCCTCCCGGTTTCTTCCAGGTAGGCTCCCGCTCCTCCCGATGCTCGTCTCCACACCGCGCACGTGTTTGCTTACGCTCTGGGTGTCAGCGCTGTCGTGCCTGTGTTTTTTTTTTTTCCAAGGGGATGCTAGGGAAGCAGCATGCCCGCGTAGCTGACCTGTCTAGGAATAACTTGTGTTCTGCTGTCCTTCCACGTTTGCTTTCTATTTTTTGTGGCCTTAAAAGCAAATTTTGTTCTTGCTCGAAGAGGTTACTGTGTATTTACAACTGATGTTTTTTTCCAAAGCTGCTTGGTTTGTGTTTGGGTTGGGATTGTATTTGTTCTCCGGTCCTAACAGACGTGCATAATTGAAAACATTCTGGATTTTGATTCCTGAAACTTTTTCCCCCTCCTCTGGTTAACCACTTGATTTTTTCCAAATGCAATCACTGAAAGCATTAACAAACGCTGGCTGTGGCTGCAGGCAGGAGTCGGCTCCAGCCAAGTCCCCGAATGCCGTGGAGGCACCTTGTAAGCAAATACCTAGCAAAGTCCCCAAAGTCCCCTCTCTCCTTCCTTCTCCCATGCTGAGCTCTGACCGAGGAGGGGGTAACGTATGTTTGGAGTGACGCTGACGGAAAGGATCTCGACAAGCACACAGAAAAGGAATTTTCAAAACTTGAACCGTGGGGGGTTTTAGGGGTTTCTCTGGAATCTCTTTGCACGGCGCGAGCTGCACTGGTTTGCAGCGGCGTAAGCTCTCGGTACGTTAAAATCTTCCTTCTTGAGGAAGAAACACTTGTTCGTGTAACAAATGGGATAAGAGTTGAAAGGAATATTTGTTTTGGCAAGCTGTTTTTTTTTTTATCTGGGCTTGTGATTTGTATATGGGAGAACTTCTCAGGCAGTAGACAGGCAGACTCGATAAGGCGCTTGTGATTTATTGTGGCGATATCTGAGCCCGATATCACCGTTTGTGTGTGTATGGGAAGGGGGAAGGAGGGTCCTGTCTTTTTTTTTTTTTTTAGAGAGATCCCATTTCCTGAACATGTTTCTGACAAAGTAAGAATATCCGATATTGATCGGGAACCCTAAAACAGGCAAATCTTGTAGCAGCGCTCGGCGGCACGGGGTGAAGCCAACAGCAGAGATGCTATCTCGCAGGTCATAGCTGCTGCCAGCAATTCGAGTGCCAAGCTGCTGCTTCCAAGAAATGTGTCTCCAAAAGTCCTGATCTCGCCCTGCGGCGAAGCTGACTGTCCTTTGGGGCTCCTGCTTCACGCAGAGCTGCGAGGGCTGCAAAACTGGCACGAAGTTAGGGCAAGGCTTCAAGAGTATGGGTTGGCTTTGCCCGAGAGGGGAAGGTGAGGAAGAGGAGTCGCATCTCCCCAGACATGCTGTACATGCACACACAGCTCTTCCCATGGACAGCCTCCAGGCTGTCCCCCCTGCTTTCCTTTCTGCCCTCCCATAGCATTTTTGCACTGAGGGTCCGATGCAGGAGCAAACAACCCATCCTAGCTCCTTACCTCTCGTGCGGCTGGACCAGGAGCCTCTGGGGAAGGGGGTCTCGAAAGCTTTCTTAGGACCTTCGGGGTGGGGGGAGTGTCCCGAAAACCCAGCAGAAGTAATGGCACCCGTGCAGGTGTCGTGTGCGGGGATGCTGCCCATCCCCGGAGCTGCCGGAGGGAAGAGAGGACGGATGCCGATGCATATGGCTCGCATGTGACATCTCAAGAGCCTGCCTTTCCTGAAAGCCCTCCAACATCTGGTTTCTCCTCCCAGCCCTGGGGATGGAGGGGAGGAGGGGAGAAGAAAAATCCCACCTTTTAACACAGTCTGAACATCGCCTCCATGAAAGCCCGTCTGATTTATTGCGGGTGCTGGAGCTCATTCCAGCTTCAGGAGGTGCTGGAGACCAGCTCTTGCAGAGGTGGGCTGGAGGCTCAGCCACGAGCTGGTCGTGGCTCGGGTAATTCCCTGTCTCTGTAGGAAATTAAAGCGCTGAACTTAAGAGGGCAAAACCAAAAAAGGTCACAGGAGATGCAAAGGACTTCTCCCTGACCTTGGTGTGCCAGCCCTGGGAGTGAGTGAGGTTCCTGGTGGTACCACCTTGGATGGTGCCCTCCTCATGCCAGGAGACCGGAGGATGGAGAGGGCTCGGGGGTTTTCAGCATCTTGCTCTCCTGCACCATATTGCAGGCAGCAGGGACCTGCAAGGGATATCCCTGATGGCAGAGGGCATAGGCAGACTGCTTTTGAGAAGCTTTAGAGGGCCTGATCCTGTCCTGGCATGGTGGGGCACCAGGAGATTAGAAGGGAGTCACCGGTGAAGCCCCGTGCTGCTGCCCTGGGGGTGCATGAACCCTCCCCAGCCCCACGCATTTGGATGTGCACTGCTGTTTGGCAAAGGGAAAAAAAATGACACGGACCATTCCTGGGAGCTAGTGGCCCAAAAATCCGTGGGAGTGAGCTTGGAGGAGAAGTGATACGCTGGGAAGGGGAGAAGAGAGGAGGAGTCCAGGCTGCAGCGCCCGTCCGCAGCTGCTGTCTTGCAGGGAGAGTCCCTTCCTTGCGCTGGGGCTCAGCAGCGACCTTCGGGCTGGGGGCCAAGGGAACTGCAGCCTGCAGAGTCTCCCAAAACCTTCCCAAAATGATGGGAAAGGAGAGGCCCTGGGCGCCCTTGGGGTGCCGGGGCATCGCGTGGTGCCAGCCAGCGGCACGGCATCGGGCTGCGCTCCGGACAAAAGGTGGCTGGGTTGACGGCCGGCGTGGGTAGATGCTTTTATTTAAATCTCTCTCTTTGTCCCATTGAGATGAGCAAACAAACCCTTTGCTCATCCTCCTAAAGGTCATCAGAGGCGTTCCTGCTTTTGTTTTGAAAGCTGGATTGATGCCGGGGTGCAGATCCCTCAAAGGAGGGACGGGGGGGTGGGGGGGTGCCAAGGAAATGTAGGAAGGAGAATTAAAAATTGAAAGCAATTAATACCACACCTTCTTAAGACTAAATAAATGGGGAGGGGGGGCAGTCAGCAGCCCCCCACCGCAGCCATGCCTCCTCTCCCCAGTGCAAACTCCCCGCGCCGCCCCGTACCCCGCGCGCTGATGAAATGGAAAGTTGACCATAAATCAATGTCGGCGGCTGCGTTAGCTATGCATCAGCGGCTCGGCGCCGAGATGCACCAAAACAAAGCGCCGGCTGCTCGGTGTTCCCACACTGCCCCCTAATGCAGAGAGACCTCGGGAACTGGGGAGGACGGGGGGCTCTGGAACTCGGGGGGCTCACCCCCCCGACATCCCCTGCCCTCCCTGCCTCTCCTCCCTGCACCCCGAGGCACGTCTCTTCGGGTAAGGTCGCCCACCGGGGTGAGGATGGGAAAGCCAGGGGCAATAGGAAGAGGTCCACGTTGTCCTGCTCCCTCCTTGGATGCCACCATTTTCCCCCTGCTCGGCTGCCCTGACATCTCGGTGGGATTCGCCACCGCTCCGCGGGTGCCGCCAGCTGTGGGCAACCAGCTCCGGCGAGGTGGCACGAGAGTCGCAAAACCAGGTTGCCCTTCCCAAAATCCCAGGGCAGAACTCGGTATCAGCCTTGCACCAGACAGGGTTTGAAGGAAGGTGGCTTACGAGCTGGAGGAAAGGAAAAGCAAGCGTCGGAGAAAGTTTTTTTTCTGGAAGTTTAGTAGGATGCCCGAGGCTTTTGTACCGAGCGTCTGGAGCATATGGTGGGATTTGCAGTCAACTTTCTCTCGGGTGCTCCAGCCAGATGGAGGTGACTGTTCTTGGCTTCGGCTGACATGGGTTTGTTTCCTGAAGAGCTTGTGTTAAACATATTCTTTAAAACCAGGCTTCTGCAGTTGGGAGCCCCAGCTGCAGGCGAAGCAGAGCTCCTGCCCACGGCTGCCTTCCGCCGTCTGCAGGGGAACTTGGCCCGCCTTGCCTTGCCTTGCCTTGTGTTGCCTTGCCTTGCCTTGCCCTGCCTTGCCTTGCCCTGCCTTGCCCTGCCTTGCCTTGCCTTGCCTTGCCCTCTCTCGAGAAGGTGCGGTTGGGTCCTCACCCGGCACCACGTGCTGGAAGGCGACCGGGTTCCTCTCCGAAGGCACCTGGAGCATCTCTCCAAAAGGCTCCTTCAGGGATATCTTATTTTTTTGTTGACAACTTGCAAAATTTCCCTCTCCTTCGGTAGAAATAAAGCTCCTATCCAATAGACCCAGGCATGTCTTTAATTAATCTCCATCCAATTTATTTCAGTATTTTCTAATGTCAAAACCAATAGGCAGGGGCAGGTATTTTACAACACAAGATGCCTTCCTATTGCTAACTCTAAATTGTCGGTATCTCGTGGCAGCGATGCTTTGCCTTCTCATACCATCCTGCATTGTTCTGCCACCCCCAGAGGTGCTTGAAAATGTTTTTAAATAGAAAAACTCCCCCATTAGCTGAAAGTATGTAGCCCATAAAACATGATCCATTTGTGGTGAATTACGCTGGAAACATAAATTGACACACGCAGAGCTATGATAGCTCGTGCCATTTTCCATCTTTAATATTTTACAAGAAGTTTGAGGAGTCGACCTCGTGAAAGACGGAGTGGAAATAACCTGATCACCTGGAAGCTCCCCGTAGAAAGCAGCAGCAGCAGCAAACTTCAGTCGTCTGACGGGCCAGGTTGGGCTTTTAAAGTCCCTGTAGCGTAGAGGGGAAAAAAAAATGAAGCAGAGAGGAGGCTGGGGCACTGAGAGGTGTCGGAAACAGTTTCCTCTAACGCCGTTTTAGCTGTTTGGGGTTCGTCGTTGGGGGTTTTTTTGAGGCAGCTACAGGAAGGTGAAGAATAACCCCCCGTGCAAGGCACCCAGTTTGGAGGAAAAAAAAGAAAAAAAAAAAAAAGAAAACTTGAGAGATGATGGGGTTTCTCGGGTTGGGGAGAGCGCTGGTCTTGAGATGAGAGTGAATTAGCTGCAGAGCGGGTCCTGCTCGCCCGGCGTGGCGTGTCGGATGAAGCTCTGCTGCGGATGCGACTCCGGGGCGTTTGGGATGTGGAGGAAGCGGAACTGCGTGCCTTCGGCCTCCTCTTGTAATAGCGCTAGTTAATAACTGCTAAATACAGATTTTTTAAGAAATAAGGGTTGTTCTGTTGGTTGGAGCCCACATGTCATCTCTGCAAAACACTTGTCTCAACCGCCGTGATCCATCGGGATCATCTGCCGCTTCCTCTGCAGCGAGGGAAACCCGTGCGAAAAAGCAACCGATCCGGCAGGCATTCCCCGCTGAACGCAGGTCCCGGCCCTGAAACATCTGCAAATATTTACGGAGATAACAATATCCAGAGGGTCTGCATTTCTGACGGAGTGGAGCAGCCGTGCCGCAGGGGCGCGGGAGGGGGCCGTGGCGGTTGCAGCCCGGAGCAAGCATTTCGGATGCTGCTGCTCGTTGCTGTTTTGTAAAAGCAAAAAGAAAAAAAAAAAAAAAAAAAAGAAAAAAGCTCCTTTCGGCTCCTCCCCGCCTGCCGAAGCATTTGCACGAGCCGGCCGTCTGCAGTCAGGTTATCCAGAAGTCTCTGCCGGGAGCGGTACCACATGGGATAAGGCAACGGCGAGGATGCTGCGGCGCTGAGCCTGGAGCATCCCGGAGAGCAGCCGTGGGGCAGGACCACGCTCCGGAGGATGCCTTCAGCAGCACAAACAAACCGATGCTCTCTGGATCCGCTTGCTGGGGGGGGGGGATTTTCCTCTGGCGAAAATGCCGCCGTGTCTTACAGACTTCTTCTACGATAACCAAACGTTGCTTGGTCTGAAGCTCTAAATGCAGACCCAAAGCACCACCTCTGATCCCAGCCGGGGTGCGTGCAGGTGGCCGTGTCCCCCTCGCATTCGATACCAGTTAAACCCACAGCCTCACACGCTGGGGCGTGCGAGAGGGAGGCTGTCAGGAGTCTGATAACTTCAAGATGGGGTCTGCGCGCCTGTCCGCTCGGTATCTGGATAACAGTGAGCTCCTCCTTGCAGCGCAGCGAGGCAGGCGTTGCGCAGGACCTGTTGACTCTTGCGTCGATGGGACTTGAAGGTTGGCCTCTGCGAGTCCCGGGTTTGCTCCTCCGCTTGGTTTCATCGCACGTTCGCCCCCGCCGATAATCCCTACCCCAAATCCTCCAGCTGTGACGTGTAGGAAGGGCTTTGGTGGCGGCCAGACCTCGTCGGGGGCTGCTGTCCTCCACGGCCCCGTGGTCTTCTCTGCTCTGGTGGGACATGGATGGAGAAGGCAGTTGGGTTGGCACCGGGAGGGTTGCCCTGAGGTGCCGTGACCGCTTCCAGCCAAGGTTCGCCGGGCATTAGGGGCAGGGGCTGGTTGCCTTCAGCTCCTGGAGAATAAACGGCGACGTAAACAGTGGGACTTCGTTTCCCCGCGCGCAGCGGCTGGAGCGGAGAGGCTGGCAGGAGGCTGTTGGTTTAAATCCGCTTGGCTCCATCTCGCTGCCGAACCGTTCAAATAAAAAAAAAAAAAAAAAAAGAGGAAAAAAACCCACCCTCTTACTTTATTTACATTGCACTCAAGTTTCCACCGTACAAAAGATTTGCAGGTGCAAATATGTCCTGCCTTCATTAACTTCCCCTCCCTTTTTAATTTATGTGATTTCAATTTTCCTTCCCTGTACTGTTAATTAGGGGACCCTCTAATCAGTACCATTATCACAGTGGTATTCATGTTTAGGAAAGCTGCTAAACAAATGCTTGCAAAATTGCTAAATGGCTAATTAATGTCTGTTAATTAAGAAAATTGCTCATGGTAACAAACCATGCCATTGCTGGCAGCAGCTAGAAGGCGAACACTTGTTGAAATTAGTAACGAGGCAGGTAGAGAACATCTGCTCCAGCGCTGGTCCTGGAGCCTGCCGTCGCTTCCCATCACCTACTGACAAAGCTCGTTTGCTTTCTCTACCAATTACACCTCCTTTGACTCAAAAAATCCATATTTTTTTTCCTTACGTTAACACGCACCGGTATATTCTTGCACCGAGCTTGTGGTTTTTCCAAGCAAATTTTCATTTCATTTTAAGGAAAATTTAAAAAAAAAAAAAAAGTGGGCGTTCAAGCCCAAAATGTCAGCGGCTGCTGCATTGCAGCCTTAAACCTGCACCGACTAATCTCTCCTTTTTTCCCCTAGACATCCTTTCTTTGCTCGCAAGCCATTTTACTCGCATCCTTAGGGAATCCACCTCGAGGAAGGATGTTGCATCCGTGCAGTCTGGCGATGCAGCCCCGGTTGTGCCGGCCAAACGCTGCCCAGGCGCGAGCTGGGACGTGCTCCTCGTCCTCTGCGCTCGCTCCAGCACCTCCAGTGAACCACGGTCAAAAAAAAAAAAAACCCAAACCCCGGAGGTGTTTCCAACCTTTGGGATGAGAGAGGAAAAAAAAGATATTTTTTTTTGGTTTGGGGGTGTTTTTTGTATTTCCCCCAACCTCTCTGGTCCTCTCCTGCATATTTTTTCTTCCTCGTTTCACGCCCTTGCAAAGTGTTTCCCTGTGTGTTTATCATTGCAGACTTGGTTGAACTACCGGACCGTTTACCGTCAATGTGGCTGCTGTATTTTGACAGATGTTCTGATTTTTAATTTTTTTTTTTTTTTTGCATATATCATTATTCATTGTTCAGCTACAAATGAATAGAAACTCAATTAAAAAGAGGAAGAAAAGAAAAAAAAAATTAAAAATGGGAGAACTGACTCCCCGACAAAACAGGTCCACCCGTCAATCCTTTTTTTAGCTCTTTCTGCGCTTTCATGTGCTAATCTATAACCTCCTTCTACTGTCTGACCTCACAGGGACCGCCTGGGTCACAGCCCTCGCCACACGCACAGCCTCCACCCCACAATCCTAACAGCATGATGGGACCCCACAGTCAGGTAAAGACACTAGCGATGGGTAGGGCTGTGAACCGGGACGTGCGCTCGATTTGCTTATTTTTTTTTCCTCTATAAGCATGCTGGGCAGCGGGTACCCGCTCCCCCGGGGAGCATCCCCCCGGGCACCCCAGCTCCGAAGCAAAATGTTGGTTTTTTTCCCATTCTTTTTCTTTTTTTTTTTTTTTTTTTTTTGGATGTGCAGTTGTCAATGGACTAAGAAGTCAATCGTGGGTATCAGACTGTTTTACCTTCCCAAGGTAGCCTGAGAAATTTAACTTGATGTGGGTTTTTAAGCTTCTGTTAGTAGCAGCAGTTGTAAAAAAAGTAACTTTAAGTCTTTCTTCTTTTTTTTTCAGTACTTAGCGTTGGGGGTTTTTTTGTGTGTGCGTGTCTGTATGTGCTTATTTGCCACTTTTTTTAATATATCTCTATATATTTAAACTTGAACAGTATCTAACACTCAGGGTTTCCCATGCACTAATTTTAACAGCCTCACCTAGTATTGCCGATGTCAAACGCTCTCAAACAATAAATCTACAGAGAAAATGTTAAAAAAAACGGACTCCGGACATCTTTTTTTTTTTTTTTTTTCCCTTTTGAAACCTAACTTTTTTTAAAAAGGATGTCTCTAGAAAAAAAAAAAAAAAAACCAAAAACAAAACCAGTGTGTACAGTCTAACCGGCGTGCGTGGGGAGCGTGCTGCCTCCCCGCAGCTCGGCCCTGACCTCCCTTTTGTGTCCCCGCAGCCGTTCATGTCGCCGCGCTACGCCGGAGGTCCCCGGCCCCCCATCAGGATGGGCAACCAGGTACTGCGCTCCCGGGCTCCGCGCCGGCGGGTTTCTTGGGGATGGCTTTTATTCGGGGAGGGGGACGAGGGCCACGTGTCCTGCAGATGCTCCTGGGGTTTGGATGGCGAGCGTCGCCTCCCTCGGGCATCCTCCGTTTTCTTAGTGCTGGACCGTCGAGTGTCACGTAACCCATTTATTTTACTGTTTTTTTGAGGTTCGGGCATATCCAGGGTGTAAACGGCGGTGGGGCGTGTGCCGCTTTTTATTTGTGGTGTTTTCAGCACGGCCGTGCTGCGGGCTCGGTGCCCAGCTGGATTTTCCCTGCAATCGCAGAAAATTAAAGTGATGGAGATAATCCTGCTGCTGGGTTGACCGAGCGCTTAGATCAGCGGCGGGGTCAAGCGGGGCAGGTCACTGCTGAATTTTTTGGGTTCGGTTTATCCTCTTATCCCAGCTTAAACAAGGGCAGTTTGTTTCTGGCCTTACGGATGGAGGCTTCCACCCCACGCGCTGCCTGAACGCGTGGCCTTTGGTTCAGGAATTCATCTCGTTCCCAGCGATGCCGTGCAGATCCATAGGGTAATGACCGAACCAGAGGTTATTTGTCATTAAAGGGAAATTAAAGGAAACCTGTAATTCCTTTGAGTAGCAAAGGTGGCTGTGCAAAAATCATCTCGGGAGCTTGTTTTTTGGCTAACAACATTATTTTTATATAGCTCTTATTAGCAGAATGAGCAGGATAGTCAGGAAATAGGATGTAGCAGCTCGCTTCGTGTTTGTGCTTGCTGGATTTGAGACTTGAATCGCTGGAACTTGCAAAATGACGGTGAGACAGCTGAGAAAAACTCAGGGGGGGCTGATGTAGGCCCCCCCCAAGCCTGGATGGGCTGGAAGAGCCTCCCACCCAAGGCACTGGTGGCTGTTTTAGCGAGGTATTAATTAACTGCACCTCTTCACGGGACAGTTTTAACAGGACCTTGTCCTGCTGTGGTCCCAAGCTCGTCCCAAGCTCTTCTGGAGGTGAACACAGTGAGCTGGGGCAGGCGTGGGACCGGTCTGGGGAGGCTGCTCTTGCAGCAGGGTCAAGCATCCAGGATTGGGTAAAGTTAATTAGAAGGATTTAATTTTTTCCCCCCAAACGCCACGTATAAAACACCGTTTTGTACCTGCCCAGAGCTCGGCGAGGTTGTGGTCACATCCAGAGGGACAAGAGGAATAAATAGGCAGGCAGGAAGGTCAGGCAGCAGAAGTGTAAATATCCATCTCTACAACGCCCTTGGTTTATCTTCCTCCTGCTGCCAGCTTCCAGGCTGCGAAAAAATCGGGATTGGGCAGATTCTGCCTCGGCACGGCCATGTGCACCCAGTGCCTGCGCTGTGCTCCAGCAGTGGGATCCGTCTGTGTCGGTATTCAAATAAAAGACAGCGCTGTAGCAAAACTGTTTACAGTTTGCTTCCCCCGGGCAGATGGTAGCTGCGTTTTTCTCCCCCTTTATCTATTCGGAGCAGCCTTTGAACTTTAAATAGCCACGTTGCCCAAGCAGAGCGTGGGTTTGGGGAGGGGGAGCATCCGTCTCCCCCTCTGCCTGCGTGGGGACGGGTCCGAATGCTGGTCTGCTGCAAATGGAGCATCTCTCCGCCGGCAGCCGATGAATCGCTGCAACCTGTGTGGTTTGGCCCTGGCGCTGTGTAAATACCGGGGAGCCACGCTGCCCGTCTCCTTTCCTTGTCGGCTTTGATGCCTCTGCCCCGTGCAGCCCGGGCTTTCCCCCCGGCTCCCCTAAAATACGGCAGCCGGATGGCACACAGGCTGCGGGGAGAGGAGGAAGCGCTGACACCTTGTTTGGTTTTCTAGAGGGTGGTTGGGAAAGGAAAGGGGAGGCAAACGCCCGGAGGCTGTTAGGAAGATGCCCGGGATGCAGCGGGATGCTCGGGCAGCTGCAGGTCGTGCTGCGGCAGGAGGGGTGGCGCACCCTGGGGAGCACACCAAGGAGCCCCCCTAAAGCCCCAACCCAAATCTATCTCTTTAGGCTGCATTGTAGCAATTACTATTTTTTTTCATCTTCCTCCCCTTGTTTTCACAGCCCCCGGGTGCCGTTCCCGGTACACAGCCATTGCTGCCCAATTCGATGGATCCCACGCGACAGCAAGGTAAACCCAGCAGAGGAGGGACGAACGGTTAACGTTTCTCGTTAGCTGTTAAATTTGGGACCCGAAGTGGCTGCCGTGCCGCGTAACGCCCCTGCTTTCCTCCCAACAGGGCACCCTAACATGGGCGGCCCCATGCAAAGGATGAATCCTCCGCGAGGGATGGGCCCCATGGGTCCCGGTCCACAGGTAAGCCCAACGCCAAAGAGCCTCTTACAGCTCGGCAAACGCCGCGCACCATCGAAACGACCTCCTGGGGCGCAAAGGCCTGGGAGTTTCCCCCCCCTCCACGCCCTGTCCCCCCATTAGTGTTAATGCGTTTTACATTAGTGTTGCATCTGGAAATCCCTCCTTTTAACATGAGCGAGGTCTTCAGAGCTCGTTTAAGGGTATCGCAACCTCCCTGTTGCCCTTCCGTCAAAGGGGATGGCACTTAGCGCCGCGCCGGAGCAGCCTTTGAGTGCATTACGCTGCCTGCCTGGGAAATAGTTATGACCCTAACAGCAGGAAGGGGAAAGGAGGCTTGCATTAAAAATAAATAAATAAAAAGAAATGGCAAAGATCCCTTTAGCAGGGGAATAAGGCTTCCCTCTGCGAGGTTCCCCTCCGCCCGCCCCTCCTGCTGCCTGCTTGAGCTCTCTATTTCAGCAAAGGGGACTAAACTCTTGAAATTAAGCAGATCTGGGTTAATATATGCTGTCTTTCCATTGATTCGCTTTACGGAGTGGCTTGTTGTTGACTCACTCCTGTTTGTTCCTTCTACGAGACTTCAAAACCAGATTACCATATTTTGGTTGGAGGTTTATCCTCTCTGCATCGTCGCCTACGTCAAGTTTGTAGTGCGAGGATCAGAGTCTGTCAAGAGACGAGCGGGTGCGCTGGAGTTTTGTTTTGTTTTTCCCCTGGAGACTGTTGAGATGAGCGAATATTGTGTAAAGAGGGAGTTGTGTCATCCCTTTTTAACACCAGCCTGAGGATGCTGCTCAGGGATGCCCGGCTGTCTCTGCAGGCACCCGGATCCATCCCAGGGCAGGAGGTAAAAAACCCGCATGAGCATCGTTTCCCAGACTAGCCCTCCGATAGCGCCGCTGCTCTGCTTAAAATCCTCCTTTCCTGGAGGACTGCACCCAAAAAAAATGGCATTTGTTAGCATGGCCTGTGCCAAGGAGAGCGGCGGTGGTTTGCCTGGGGGAGGCTGCTCGCTTCCCACTTGCAAAGCACACCGCGAAACTTGGAAGCCGCGAGCGCGCGTTCAGCGCCGCGTGGGATGGTGGCGGCTCTGGGAGCCGGCAGGAGTTGTGA
Organism: Haliaeetus leucocephalus; assembly: GCF_000737465.1. Taxonomy (NCBI): domain Eukaryota; kingdom Metazoa; phylum Chordata; class Aves; order Accipitriformes; family Accipitridae; genus Haliaeetus; species Haliaeetus leucocephalus. The sequence continues at coordinate 3,569,571 of NW_010973284.1, forward strand.
AATGTTCAGAGCTTTATTTTTGACTCCGCCGTTCCCTGTGTACGTACATTAGGGAGAGGTTTTTTAAAAGGCAGCCTTCCCCTGGAGAAGTGCTGGGCTTCCCAATCTGGCACCCGCGGGGCGCTGCCTCCCCGCAGCCATCCAGGAACCAGCGCCTGTGCAGGCAACCACCAAAAATACCCAACCAAACCCAGCAGCCTCTCACACCTCGCACGCCCAGGGCTTTTTTTCCTTTAACCTTTGCATCGGGACCTGCCCGAATACTCCTTAAATTATTTGAAAGGGCTGCCGAGCGTCCAGCCAGGACATCCCGGCATCCTGACAACAGCTGCGTATTACATACCAACGATGAATCATCCCTTACAGCTGATCACCGCTGCCTTTTTCCCTTTAATAGTCGCAGTTTTAGCTCTGCAGAAGCCAGGGTTAGCTTTGCCGGTGCCTGTATGAAGAGGGTTCGTAGCTCACTGGGTTTCGGCAGCATCTTGCCGGAGCCCAGCATCCAGGTTGCTCAGCACAGCTGCGTTCCCTCTCCACCCTCCCTGAGCATCTTTCAGACAGCTTCGTTTTCCAGCCTTTCAGCTCCAATTAAAAATGCTGAGGCTTTTTTTTAAAAAAAAAAACAAACAACAAACCAAGGGGTTTGATGCTGCTATTCAGTGTAAATGGCTGGAATTTCTTTCAATTAAGGACTTGCTGGTAATTTGTTTGGGGAAAACCCTTTTCTGCCTCTTCAAAACAAACTTCGATGATGCCCTCAGGAGAGCACCCTGCTCCGGTGCATCCACAAATCCAGGGAAAAATCGACAGCTCTGATGCATTGCACTTAAAATCCAACTTGGAACGCTCCGAGGGGCTGCAAAACAGGAAGCGGCCAGCCATCCCCCCCTCCTGCCTTAGCAATTTTTTTCTTTAAACGGCAGAACTACAGCCCAAAAAGATGCATCGTGGGGGGAAGGTGGGAGGGGAGGAGCGTCAGCGCGACCTAAATCCGGCTGCACGTCGCCCAGAGGGTACGGGGAGCAAAGCGCAGACCAAATGGAGCGCGGCATTCGGGAGATTCCTCTTCCTTCGCTGCCTTGGGCTTGGCTTTGTACTAGAGCTGGTTTTAGGAGATGAGGGATGCAGATCTGAGGCTCCCGGTCCCAGCTGGAGGCTAAGCCAGGGTGGAATAAGCCAGGAGAGGAGCCCCAAGGGGCTGGCTGCGGACCTGCTCCGGGGGACATAGCAGAGAGCTGGGAAGCAACGGGAAAACGAGCCTGGCTTGGTTTTCCCTACTCCAGCTGTCATCCTGGGAGCAGGGGATGCTCCGTCTCGGGGGGAGCTCGTGCAGCCTTTTCCCATCCTTACGCTGCAGCAATAACCTTCCAAGCGATGCCGCCTTTTCTCCTCCTGCCCCTGTTTTCTCCTGCACAAAAAAACAAACCCAAAAGGCTGTTGTTGGCGCCTGGGGGCTGTGAGCAGATTTGTCTCCTGGAGCTGGGAGGGGGCTGTTTTCTCTCCACCAGCATGGCATCAGAGATCGCCGGGGGGGGGGACGACTTTGGGGCTCAGCCTGGCTCCCTTCCATATTCAGCCGCCTGGCTTTTTTATAAACACAATTGCTAATTGCCCCTACGTTCAGCATCGTCTAATATATTTTTTTTTAAAGCTCATTTTTGCAAACTAACCTTCTTGTTTTTTTGTTTGTTGTTGTTTTTGCTGGGTTTTTCCCTTCTCTTGTCTTCTCCGGTTTCCCTTCCCGTTACGGTAGACTGACCCTTGGTTATCGTTGCAGAACTACGGCAGCGGCATGAGACCTCCACCCAACTCCCTAGGTCCCGGCATGCCCGGAATTAACATGTAAGGCAAACCCGGCACGGGGGATGTTTGGCCGCTGACTCGGGCTTTGCGGGATCATATGGATAAAAAAAACTTTTTTTTTTTTTTTTTTTTTCCTGTTTTAATTTTGACCCCAGGGGGCCGGGAGCTGGCAGACCGTGGCCGAACCCCAGCAGTGCTAACTCAGTGAGTATCCCGCGGTCCTTGAAGCAAGAGCGGGGCTGGTTGGGAACCGTCCCGCAAATGAAGCCGTTCCCCGTTAGCTGAATCCTGCTAACGAGGCGGGGGTCCCCAGCCTCTTGTTTAGGCGCTGCATCTGAAGCCTAAGCCCTGCTCCCGTCCTGCTCTCCCTGGGGCGGCGTGCAGCCGCGGGGGCTGGTGGGCCCTGGGACCCCCATCCCGGCCGGGCTGGGGGGGCGGCGGGGGCTCTCGGCTGTGCCCCGCGGCTGAACCTGGCTCTCTTCTCTCTGTTAGATCCCATACTCTTCTTCATCACCTGGTACATACGTGGTGAGTCCTCCTGCTCCATCTGTCCGTCCTGTCATTGGGGTGCAGAGACGTTACGGCTCGGAGAGCTCGTGTGGTTTTGGGGGGAATCGGTGCCGGGGTGGGGAGGGGGGGCCAGGCTGGGTTTGGGGGTGCCAGGTCCGGCCAGGGGAGGTGTTTGAAAACGTGGGGTGGTGGGCAATGCTCATGTTTGCATGGCTGACCCCCACTTCGTTTCTCCGCAGGGTCCGCCTGGTGGCGGCGGTCCTCCGGGGACACCCATCATGCCCAGTCCCGCAGGTACGAGACCCCCGAAACCCCCGTCTCCCGGGCTCCTGCCCCTTCCCCTGCCGGGAAACCCCCATCCCTGGGGCCGTGCCACCGAGCGCAAGCAACTTCTGCCCAACTGGCGAAAACCAATTTCTGTAGCTTTTGCCTTTTCGGGGAGCGAGTGGCGTGGGCTGCTTGGCTTCGGGATGGCATTTGGGGATATTCGTATATGCATCTATGGATTTGGATGCTGCCGGGGCTCGGGGAGGTGAGGAGTGCTACATGGCGAGGAATTACCTCCCCGTGCTTCCCAGCCAGGAGTTGAATTATTTTTCACAGTTGAATTTCTGTGATTAAAAACTTTGTGGATCTTCATTAAATACAAATTAACCAGAAAATGGTGGTACTTAGAGGGAATTTTAGGTGATAAAATACAAAAGAATGAGTTCAAGTGGCATGAGTTTGTTTTAATTAAGAAATGAATTAATCACCCGACTTACTGGGCTTCACTGTTCCACAGATTCAACAAATTCAAGTGACAACATCTACACAATGATTAATCCAGTACCGCCTGCAGGCAGTCGATCGAATGTAAGTCTGCTTTCTAATAATTTACATATCAGATACCATAACAAATCATAATTAACTTCATCAGTTGAGAGTAAAGCAGTTTAATTGATTTCAGCCATTTGTTACAAAACAGAAATAAAACAAACCATCAAAAAGCGATTAACTCTTTGGCGACTTTGTTAATTTTTTATGCTTATTAAGGGAGCGGTGGTCCTGCTGCTCCGGCCGAGGTGGTGGCAGCTGCGTGCCCGGCGAGATGCTGTGTTTCGCGGGATACGGGCAGACTTAAATCTCTTTAAATACTAGTTGGAGGGAGTCCTCCGCGCTGCCCATGGGTCTGGGTCTGCCCGCACCCGTCCGGCCAAATTTTATGGGTGAACCCACAGGACCGTGAGCCCCCAGACATGCCCCGCAGCCTCGGAGGGTGGATGCGTCCTGCTCCGGAGGGATGGCTGGGGAGGGGACGGTCCCCAGGAGCTGCCGTGGCCGTGGCAGACGTGCGGGGTGGTTTCGTGGCTGATTTTGGTTTTGTCTCCTTTTTCTTCCGCAGTTCCCGATGGGCCCCGGCTCCGACGGCCCCATGGGCGGCATGGGTGGCATGGAGCCCCATCACATGAACGGATCGTTAGGTGAGCGCCCGCGCGGGGGGCTGCGGCTCGGGGGGCCCCGCCGTGCCTTCACTCCCTGGGCAGAGCATCCCAGGGTCAGCCCCCAGTTCGGACCAGTGCTCGAAGCACTGGAAATCGGAGGGGGAGTCTGGAGGGGGGGTGGGGAGCAGGGCAGGGGGGTGCAGGGGCCATCGCTGCATGCTCAATAAGGCTGTTCTCCTTTTGTGTGTCCCCCTGCGCAGGGTCAGGAGACATAGATGGACTTCCAAAAGTAAGTGAGTTGCAGAGCGGGTGTGTGGGCCCCCCCTTTTTCTCGGCACTGGGGTGCCGGTGTGACCCCAACGGATGGGGACACGTCAGGGGGACGTGAGCGGGGCAGGCAGGGCTGCGTCCTGCCCCCACAGCGTTTCGGGGAGCGCAGGGACCTGCTCACCGCCTCCCCCCCATCTCCTGCAGAATTCTCCAAACAACATAAGTGGCATTAGCAATCCCCCGGGCACTCCAAGAGACGACGGGGAGCTGGGAGGCAACTTTCTCCATTCCTTCCAAAATGACAATGTGAGTGAGTGAGTGCGTGCCTCCCTGGGGACGGGGGGGACGGTTCCCGGGTGGCTGGTGGGTGCAAGCTTGGGTCCTCAGCGGAATAGGGGTGTACCGAAGGAGAGGAGAGGATCCTGCGGGATGGAGGAGGGAGGATCCCGCAGGATGGAGAGGAACCGCTGCAGATGCAGCCAGCTGTGCTGGCCTGGTGATTTGAGGCTCTGTGCGTGGCTGCAGACATCCCTCCTCTTCTTCCTCTATTAGCAGCGTATACACGTGTGCATGTTAATTATTTGTTTTAAATTGCGTCTCAGCCCATACCGTTCTGCTGATTTTCTCCCCGGAAAAGCAAGTTAGAGAGCAGATTACGCCCTGATAAATTGGAGTCTCCAGCATATCCTCTCCTCCTGATTTATTAGATCCAATTAGGTTGCTGTGTAGTTGTCATCAGCCTCCTTTTGCACCCCCGCTTCAGTGTCTGGGAGTCTGGCCCGCCTGGTTTCTCACCCTGGCTCTGTCTCTCTTCCAGTATTCCCCCAGCATGACGATGAGTGTGTGATTTCCCTCCCCCTCCTCCTCTCCAGGATCAAGAGAGTCAGCTGCCGTTCGGAGGATCTCAACGAATTATGCAAGAAGAAGAAGAAGAAGAAGCTAGGTGTATGGGCAGGGAGACGCGTGGCGGGGGCCAAAACCCCAGGTTTAGTTTCATGCAATAAAAAGGCTGAACTTTTTATTCCATAAAACATGAAGGACAAAACTTAAAATATTTCAAGACATGACAAGACCCTTCTTTGTGCAGAAGGGTTTATATATGTACATGACACTTCTTTTTGGAAACAAACGGAAGCCTCTAGCACCCAACTCCGATCTCTTTGCTTTGTTCTTTTAAATAAAGACAGAAACCGAACCTGTTGTATGTTTGTGCCGTGCGACACCAGGAAGCTAGTCTAGATATGAAATCTCATGTTGTCTCTGTTGTAGTCATTTTTTTAAATAAACTGGACAGTTTACAATGGTGGTTTTCGTTCAGAAGGCCTGTTTTGTTTTGGTTTTGGGGGTTTTTTTCCCTTCTATTTTTGGTTTTTTTGGTTCGTTTGCAGCACAACGCTTCCTCCTCCAGTTAACAAGATCTGCTTTGGGGAAGAGACTCCACCACCTCGTTATAAACTTGTTAACGCAGGTGACCCCTTCTAGGATCACATCCTCGAATGAATCGTGATCTTGCTCTCTGTGACTGTGGCATGCACTGTGTTAGTCTTTCCCCCCCTCTCTGAGTACCAGAAGAAATCTCTGTCCCTCCCTTCCCCAGAGTCCTTCAGCTGGTTCACTGCAAAAATTGATTTTTTTTTTAATTTTTTTTTTTTTTAAATCCACCAAAAGAAAGGGTTAATCTGACCTGGGACTTTGAAACTGTGATCTCCAGCTAACTTTGGGGTTTTTGGGGGGGGTTTCTTTGCTTTGGGGGTATTTTGGGGGGGTTCTTTTCTTTAGAGATGTGCTCTTGTCAGGGTTTCACTTATCTATGATTTGGAACTGGATGGAGATATTTTTTAAGGAATTCTTGTTGTTAAAATGTAACCTTGCTATTCTGTAGGCTCGCTCTGTAATAAGAAAAATAAAAATTAATGGCAAGCATCGAAGGCCCTTCCTTCTGGCGGGAGAGGAAGGGACGAGCCAAGGCGGCGGGTTGGGATCTCTGTACATGACACTACCCTGTAGTTTGGTCTTTGTTTTTCTCCAGCTCCCATTTCTGCTCCATGTATATCATATTCTGTAAAATATTCTCTCCCTTGGATTTGACCTTTGTGCGGATTATTGAAAGCATTGTATCTTGTTTCAGTGTTTTTTCTTACCTTGTAGTCTGGTTCGAAAATTACCGAGAGGGGAAAAAAAAATAATTATTATACATTGTAGTTTGTGTACGATATTTGTTGATAATGTTTTATTAAAGGGATGTCTTTTTTCCGCACCCCTTCATTGAAATGTTTTTCGGGAACATTTGGCTTGTTTTTATTATTCTGACTGCAAGACATGAGATGACAAAACTTTTTTTTTAGTGTGTAATACGAATATTTTTTTTTTCACGTTTGCCTTCTTTTTCCTAGGCATTTTAATTGTGCTTTACCTGTAGAAAGTCGCTGGGGAGGGAGGGGTGGGTGGTATGGGGGGGTCTGAGGGTGTCAGTCTCATAGTTACGGTCAGGTTAATATTTTCCAAGTTACACTGAGAAATAACTGAACGCAGATTTTTTTGCATCGCAAATATACCCGGGGGCTCCCCAAGGGGTCAACTTTTTTTCCTTTTCCGCTTTACATCTTGTTCAGGGGGTTTTTTTTCTTTTCCTTTTTTTTTTTTTTTTTTTGTTCTGACGTGAGGAAATGAAAGGACCGGTTTTAATGTATTTTAAAATGAATAGCTAAATTATTGTCTTCATTGGTATGGGATGGTTTTTTGAATGAAACGGTTCTCCCCCCTTCTCCCCCCCCCCCAATGCTGTAATAAATATCAACATAAACATTTGATTTCGGTGCTCTGCAGTTTGTTCCTGGTGTTTGCTGCCAGACCGGGGGGGGGGGGGGGGGCTATTTTTTTTTTTTCTGAGTTTTATTTGTCGAGGACCAAACCGCAGGTTTGGGATGTGGGAGCGGGGGAGATGCAGAGCTGAGAGGTGGTCAGCGTTTGCTGGGGGGGGTCTGGCTGAGGCTGGGAAGGTGGCCAGGGATTTGGCTGCAGTGCGGGACCTGGGAGAGGTTTGGTTTAATGATCCTTCCTTGTTTTTTAGGGAAGGAACACAAGTGGCACCTTCAAAAAAAAAAAATATATATATATAGGTTTGCAAAGGGGTCTACTGACTTCTTTCTCGAGCAAGAGCTGGCTGCAGGGCAGGATGGGTGCCTGCACCGTTGCAGGATCAAACTCAGCTCCGGGCTCTGAACCGGCTGCTGGAGATGGAGAAACTCAGGCAAGGCTGACCTGCCTCGCCGCCGGGCAGCATCAGAGGCATTTGGGGAGAAACTGGGGGGGTTTTAGGTCTTTAGATGGTGCTTGAAACGCTCCCGGGAGCTGCTGTCTGAGACTTGTTCTCTGCCTTTGACTAGTTTGGGCAGGATACGGCTGGCTGCGATTTCTGCAGCTTCTCTCCCTCCTTGCAGGAATGTTCAAGAGGGGGCTGCGGGCTCGGGGGGGGCTGCGAGCCATCCTGGAGCTCTGCTGGTCCTGTGGGATGCTCCCACCCGGCACCGGCACCCGCAGCCACGTCACCGCTCCAATTCCAGGAGCGAGCACCGTGCGATCACGGATGCTCCGGGAGCAGAAGGGCGAGGGGCCAATGCGTTGGATGTCTGCTGGGTTTTGGGAACCACCCAGAAAAATCGTCGCGCCTGCAGAGCCCGTTAGCATGTAATTAACGGCGGGGCCAAGGAGCAGTGTGTGCTTACACCCTTTGCTACCTGTGCAGGTTTGCCCCCGGGTTAACGCCACAGCCATCCTCGTGCGGGTTTTGGTCCCCAACGCGGTTTTTGGTCCAGGCAATCACGTCCCTCTGTGCTTTGCAGAAAGTAGCGTGCAAGCGTTGTCCATCGTTTGGAAACGTGACCCCCAAGGGTAATTAGGTGACGCTGATGAGGACCTCCTGCCCTCCCAGCTCCCTGGGGCCATCCCTACCCACACTGCCCATCCAGGCCCTGCTCGGCTGCCCCGAGCAAGAGGCAGCATTGCCAGGCGTAGAAAAGCCCTTCCCGTTGGTTCTTGTGGGGTTACAAGCTAGTTTTACTACACACCGCCATGAGAAACTGCCAGGTTCCCTCCCCTAAACATCTCCTCAGCCCAACCTCAGGGATAATTGTCTCCCCCATTAGTCTTCATTAAATTAAATGTGGGAGGAGGTTCTGAACAACCAGGGGCTCCAGTCGGAGCACAGCCTGTACTTGCTGGCACAATGGGTGCAGCCCCTGGAGTGGGATTTTGCACAGGGAGTGGTTCAGGGGAAGGTCGCATGGAGCAGCGGAGCCCAGACGGCACGCCGTGCATCATCCCCCCCCAGGGCGGGCTGGGGGCCTGATCCTGCACCGGTGGCTGCAGAGCTCCTCTCCTGGCAGCCGGGCACTGCCAGGTCTTCATCTCGGACTCCAGCCACCCCGTTCTCGCATGTTCTGCTTCCCCGGCTGCCGTTCATTAAAAGTTAATGCCTGGCTCTTGGTCCGTGCTGAGGTAATGCCATTCATCTGCTGACAAGCCTTTATAACTTATTGATGCCAAACCAGATGTGCCTCTGTGACCCATCGTCCTGCTCTCGGTCCCACCTCCCTCAGCTGGGCCAATTCCAGCGAGCCACACTGGAGGAACGAGCGGGTGAACCGAACCACATGCAGGCTGCTTGGGAAGACCAGCGGGACACCGCACACGGGTGCAGGGCTGTCCGCGGCGCGGGGGCCGCTCTGCAGGGGCTGCCTGGTTCACGGACCTCGTACCTGCACCACAAACCCCAGCATCCATCCCAGGTGCCAAGCTGGGAGCCCCGCTCTGCCCCCCCCTTGAGTTCCCCTCCTGGACCTCAGAGGAGCTTACCCAGCACGAGGATCAGCTGCTCCTTTCGGCAACACTGTGAGTACTGCTCCCCCCCTCACCGCAGGCGAGATCAGCCGTGCCCTGAGCAAACCAGGGACACGGTCTTGCACGCTTGGCTATGGTCCCCTCATCTCAAGTGGCTTCCTGATGCCTCTTGTAACCTGCCGAAGCCTCATTCCCCTGCTGACTATCCCATGTCTTATTGCTTCTGCCATTTTTCAAAATTGCCTTTGTTCTGCCTTTGTCCATCTCTCCCTGTGTTCATGCTTTGTTTCTGCTCAGTCTTGGAGACAATGGGACTCCAGCTTCACTTAGCTTCTCCTCTTCTACTGCCTGTCCTAATAGAGATGTCTTTGTTGAGAGGTAAAAGCATCTAAAGAGACTTTGGCTCTGTCCCATGTAGACCATCTTCACAGATTCCCACATCTACTGGAAGCATGTGAGGCGTTTCATTCCTCCACGCCCCCTCTCCACCACAGCCACTCTTCTACCACACTTCCTTAGTGAAACCGCTCTGCTCCGGAACGTTAACACAGCAGCGGCTGGCTGCCCTGCAGGGTTTCCTCCTTAAGACGGTAATGACCCAAAGCTGGAAGGGTGAGGGGATGTCAGTAGTCCAAGGGCCGTTGCCTAGAGCCGTTCAGCAGGGTCAGTGTGACATAGCAGAGAGCCAACAGCCGAGAAAGAAACACCTACCAGTCTCCACACAGCATGAGTGTATTCAAATATATTCCTAAATAACTGGTGCAAATTACAGATCTGAGATTTAAAATCGATCAGCTGAATTAGGCATCCCTTGAGCAGGCAGAATTAACATGATTTAGATCAATGCCACACTTACTAGATTACTTCTCTTTCAAGCATTTTCTCCTAACTATTGAGGGATTTGTTAATTTAACTAACAAGCCGATGCATCCCAATTTACTGGGTGCAACTGTTGATCTCAAATTTGACTAGTGAAAATCTGTTTTCTGAAAGCTGCAGAGTAGAGCTGTCTGATGGACTGGAACACACAACTGGGGTGTTCATCCAGATGGTCAGAGATCACAAAGCACAGACCAGTCTCTGACACAAGACACTGAAGTGAGATGGATTTCTTGGAAATTAGCTCTTCCACACCGTAAAATAGCGCAGGCTGTCCTATTCCTTCCCATGTGCTGGAGGATATCAGTGCAGAACTGCAAAACATTCTACATTTGGCTGGAGCTAATTTAGCTTTCATTTTACAAAAACCACACTAATCCCCCCATCTTAAAAAGAATACGCTTCCTGCTCAGTTAACTCTGTGTGGCAGGAAGAAATTCTTCCTTTGTATTTTTAGCAGCGTATACCAGCTACCAGGCACCAAAGTTTCACGCTACATTCTACACCACTTTCCCAAAATGGATAGGTCTCTTCATCCAGGATTGGGGGATAAAAGAACTGCAGTTCTATAGATCCAACAAAGCAATCTCACCGATTAAGTGCTTTGGGAACTAAGCGCAGGGCAGCACGACACATCCCAAAGCAGCCAGGAGTAAAACAAAGTAAAAGCCAGGCAGAATGAAAAAGGCTCATGTCTCAGGCTCCCCCCTTGAAGCTTTGTAAGTCTCTTCCACATACACTGCATTCAGAGGTACTCAAAGCAACCTCGGAAAATAGGTTTGAGTCTAGCTCTGTGCAAAAGCACACTGAGAGCAGAACCTGCACAGAGGAATAATGACTGGCTTATGTTCTTTCTAGGCAACGGTGGAAGAGTGCAGGAGGATGCATTTGATGACTCTCTCTAACCCGAATCCAGAGGTGAGCCCCTAAAATGAAAGAGTTTCTTCATGCACAATTTAGTTTAAAAAAATTTTTTACTTTCAGTAACAATATAATTTATTTTTGAAAGTAAATTAATCCACCTTTCTTTAATTATGTGATGGTTCTGGCAAAGAAAAGCAGCAGGTACAGTTGGTGAAGTATTTTCATTTGAGCTGAATTTCACACAGTTCCATGCAGATACAGTGCCAGAAACTTCTTGAATGTGTCTGGCTGAAAGCCATATATTCCAGCGGGCTTCTGCAGAGAAAAAGACATGGATGCTCAGTTTGCAGTGAAGTGATTAATGCAGACAAACAACGGCTTTAAATACACTTGAATAAGACTTCAGACGTGGTAGCTTCCAAATTGTGCTCTCCCTCCCCAGACGGGTTTGTCTGTGGGTACTTCGACTGGTATAAGTCTCAAACAGCATAAACCCTTTGCCCATCAAACCGAGACGCCCTCCCAGCGTAACCAGGGCTGACAGCACTGTGCTCTATTTACTCTACAGCGAAGCTGACAGTTGCATGTAAGCAATTCCTTCATCAGAGCACGAGTTGATTTTAAACAAGCATATTATGAGATGGTAGATTACAGATGGGTATATCTTTATGTAGGAGTTCGTATTAAGCTTGGCATGTGGCTTGCACGCTATGCGGTACATCAGCACTACAAATACTCCCTGTCAGTAACACCTGCTTGAGTAAGAACGAGGCGAGCGCCTGTGTCAGGTCCCTTCAGCTGGTTTAAAACCCGCACTGCAGCTCTACGCCAGCTGCCAAACCTCCAACAGAGGTGAAAGGGTACTATTTCCAGGACCGTTTCCCAAGTTTTGCTTACCGTAACAACTCTCTTCTTGACTTCTGAAATACACTGGGCTTTTTCATACAGCTTCTGATCGGAGTCAATCCAGACTAGATTTTTTATGCCATCACCAGAGACAAGGTCTGTTGTATTTAACTGGAACACCATGAACTGGAAGAGCTGGCCATCTGTGCCAACGCTTTGCACCACTATTGGCTGCTCCAAAGCCTTGGGATCATTCTAGGAAAGAAGGTGGGGGGAAGAACATTTAAAAAGCCAGTTACCACAGAAATTGTATGAGTACTTGCTGATGCTGCATCTTCTACTTGGTTTAAAGCCAACATTTTAATAAATGTATTGTTACCTTGCCCAGAAAATTACTCTAGTCAAACAAGTTTTGAATGTAGATTTTGTATTTTAATTAGAATTTCTCCTTCAGCCAGCAATGAAGTATCAATTTACATACTGAGCTGTGGGATGGGTTAAGAGTTTTGCAGCTGAACCTACTCCCTTGTTCCTACCCATTACCACTCCAATGCGTGTTACATCACGAACACACTCATTGCTGAGTGGTGGTTTTCTGGATCAGCAGACATCGGTAACCATAGCTGAAGGTTACAGTTAGACAGACCTCTGGACTGGGAAGCTCAGATTTGAAAACTACTCTAACAGGCCACAGCAATGGAATTTCACAACTCTTTCCACTAGCTGCAGCGCTAGAGAGACAACAAAGGCCTAGCAAGTCAGCAGCAGTCTCCGATACCTACCCCATACAGCACCTTAGCCTTTGCCAGCGCATTGCCAAAAGCAAACATCAGCATTTTAGCACGAAGTTGTTCTGGTCTGAACCTGTTAGGACGAATGTTGGCCGATTCCAGGAAGAACAGAGTGTGAGGATGAGAGTACGGATAACCATCTCGAAAACCTAAATGGCAGATAATCATGTCAGAAATCGCTCAGTAAGAAACTACACAGCCAATGTTTTCTCCCGTATCTTCAGGAACTGTTAAAGTAACGTGCCGGGATTTAAGTTCTCCACAGTCCTGCTTAGGCCACAATATACTTGCCACAGGTCTGGAGTGCTTGCACTGCACACCGTGTGCCCGGCTCCTCTGTCCCCTCATTCCCATAAACTCCCTACCACAGCTGTCTCACAGAAGGGCAAGGACTCCAGGTTAACCTGAACACTTCGTCTGACAGACAATTATTAATGGCTAGATTTACCTGTACTGTTGAGCTCTTGGTACACATTCACTTCCTGCAGATCAATTGTAGGAGAGATGGGATAGAAGGTCTCCAGAACATGTTCTTCAGTGGCCAGTATCTCCTCCTTGGAGGCTACTGGTGGTATTGGGGCCACAGAGTTCATAAGTATTCCATTCAGGCCACGGACCTGAAGGAGAATGGATTCTGGGGAGGGAAATTAGGCTACATTCAAACATTGCTGAAGTAAGATTAGGGAAAGAGGTACGTTTCCTTTTGGGCAGCAGCATTCTAGCAAGTCATTGTTCTGCAAGGTTCACTCTCTCCCCCTCACCTCCAAACTCATCGTAAATAGTAGCTCAGCTGTAGGTTCTTCTTCTAAAATACCAACCTTTATTGCTGGTGTTAGTTTCTTAACTAAACATACTTCGAAAAACAACAGTACAGACTTTGGACACAAAAAAATAATCAATCAGTTCTAAGACAGTGGTTCTCTTCTCCCGCCATCTTGACGATATTGTCTAACACCCTAATAATCTCCTCAGGGCAAGTATCCTGCCATCATCCAAGGCTGCCCATGCTTACAGCACTATTTAAAACTGAAAGAATTACTTGGTTCCAGAAAATGTTTCATTTTCTCCAAGTCCTCAGCCTTAAAGCTAGCAGCTTTATTACCCCTCTTATATTTTATTACCCTCTTATATTAATGAGAAGAGCTAAATGCTTCCACCATAGCAGCAACTAACCTCTTTCCCACGTAGCTGCTATCTTGTAGTTTCTAGCCAACATTCTTTTAGTCAGAGAAGGATACTTCACAGACATTAACCGACATAAATGTATCAAGTCTTCAAACAGTACTGGGCTTTAGAATGAGAAAAAAAAAAAAAGTTATGTAAAAAAATGTGATCATAATGGCAGGCAGATGCTTCTGGGACATGAATGCTGTAGCATTACTGTATGTAAAACATATAATAGCTTAACACTGCCGAACAGTTAACACAGATTTCGGAATAATATCCAACACACCAGTCTTGTTCCTAGTTGGCAGAGGTAATGCTTACCGTTAGTTATTTAAAAAATTGACATTCTGCATCAGCTAGAAGTAGATCTCAAGCTGAAACACAGGCCTTGGCCTGAAAGAAGCTCTGAGTATGTGTTTACATCGTTACTACTATCAGTATTCAGAATTGGGGGTTTTTTGTTTGGTTGTTGTTGTTTGTTTTACAAGTTGACAACCTGATACAAAGGGTCAAACGGTTTTGCACAGTAAGTGAATCTCTCAACAGCAGATCTATGGATGGATTTTCCTTGTAGCGTTAAAAACTCTGGTTCTCAAGTTACCTGCTTGATGACCGGCTTACGCCAAAGCCATTACACAGCAGAAAGATTTTTCCCTACGACCAAGGACTTACCAATAATGTTCTCTCTTGGGAATAGCTTCTGTCGTGTCCCAGAGCCGCGCGTGTGAGATCACACGCTTTACCCTCTCCTCATAGTCCTCGAGCTGGTGAGCCGGGTCGTCAACGATGCTCAGCACCGACGGAGGCAAACCTTCCACCAGCTTCGTCTTGGTCAGCCACTGCGCTTGCCGAACTCCTTGAAACACAAACCGAGAAAACACGTATTACCGAGACAGCCGGGCAGGCTGGCGACAGGGCCGACCGCACAGTTCGCTCACGAGGCAGGGCAGGCTCTTCGCCGTCTGTGGGTTTGGGGTTTTTTTGCACTATGTGAGGAGAAACCTCGGCTGGCGGTGAAGGGCGAGTGCTTGGATGTGCTGGGGGGCAGGGCTGGGG
>NW_010973284.1:3584029-3584394 GCF_000737465.1 Haliaeetus leucocephalus
TCCTCCCTCCTCCTCCTCCTCCTCCTCCTCCTCCACCGCCTCAGCGCCCGCCCGCCGCCATCTTGGCGCGCGCAGCACGGCGGGAGCGCGGCGGGGGGGGCCCCACCCCCCCCCCCCACCACCACCATTCCCCTCTCCCGGCTGACTGACGGCGGCGGCAGCCAATAGCGGGCAGGGGCCCCGCGGTAAGGGAGGGTCGGCAAAGTGCCTGGCGGTGGGAGCGGCGGCAGCAGCGGGGCGGGGCGGCGGTTGAAGGGTAGGTGCCATGTTGGTAAGTCGGGAGGCGGGCGGGAAAAGGCGCCTCCTCTCCTGCGGGGCGGGGGGCGGCAGTTGAGAGACCGGCCCTTGGCGGGCGGGGGCCGCCA
>NW_010973284.1:3584404-3607846 GCF_000737465.1 Haliaeetus leucocephalus
CCGGGGCCTGCAGACCGGCTGTGTGGGGCCGGGGTCCTGAGGGGCCGGGGCCGCTCTGCCCGTGGGGCGGTGTGCCCAAGCCCCCGGGCACGCAGAGTAAGTGCTCGAAACTCTATAAAATGTGGCCAGCCCCGAGCCTGGGGGCTCCGGGCTCCAGCCGCGGCCTGGTTGGGGTGCCCCTCTTGGTAGCCCGTGGAGGAGCTGTGGGTGCTGAGGGCCCCCCCGAGCTGCTCAGGGGGCACGGCACCGGTGGCCGCTGTGGAAGGCAGGACCACTTGCCTTTTGGTTCTCTCTTCTTCCCCCGTAACGTTAGAATAAGCGTATTTGTGTTTCAGGGTGAAGGTCAGGTAATTAATTCACCTTGAAAATGAAGCTGCTCTAAGTGCTAAGTGTTCTCTTCCTCAGCCTCGTCACCCGTGGCTTTATAATTTCCTCTGGACCTTCTCTCGTTTAAATGATAACAGATACAAATGTATTGGGAACAACGTTAAACCAGGCATTGTGTAAAAATAGCAGAGTCCCTGAGAGGTCTGCATCGTGATTTCGGTTGAGGAGCATTCGGTAGGTACAGCTCTCTCTGAAGCGAGGGTAGCAGTAAGGGATAAAAGTCACACTGCCAGTGCTTCTTGCCCTTTCCTACATGTCTGCGTTTTAGAGCCAGACTCAAATCTGCTCATAACCAAAGTGTTCGTTTGCTTGCCTGTGACTTCACCACGTTTGCCTCTAGTCTCTTGGCCCTAAACCCCACTTCTAGTTCACTGTCCTCCCCCCATTTTAAAGCTGTGCTCTGGCAGGCCACATCTTGGTGGTTGGGGTTCGTTACCTGTTCTTACAGACCAAGCTGCGGATTTTTAAGATGTTTCTGCTCCGGGTGACCAAGCCACTCTTGTGTAGGAAATCGCCACGGCAGAACGAGCAGGAGTAAGGGTGTGCCTGCTGCTGCTGGAGGTTGCTTTGGCTGGGACGCAGAGCCTGAGGTTGGGCTGGAATCTGCTGTGCAGCTCTTGGCCGGTGGCTGTGATGTCTGGCGTTCCCACACCAGATAAGGCAGAGGCGGCGAGCACTTGAGCGAAAATGGAGCGTTGCAGGCACCAGATCGGCTCACAGGTTTTCGGTTTTCTGAGTCCCTGAGACAATCATGCAAGATGCTCGAGAGAGATTTTCTCAGTCCTTCTCCAAATAATGCTCGGCTGATGAGCACGTGCCCCTCTTCATCGTGCTGTTTTTGATGCAGGGCTTGTGTTTTGCAGACAATGAGTGGAAATGAGCACGACTGGCTGGCTCTCAAACCCCAGGAACCTTCCCCATCCCAGTGCTGTGGCAGCGGCTGCAAACCCTGCATCTATGATGTGTATGAGAAGGAGCTTGCACAATGGGAGAGGGCCAAAGCAAAGCAAGACAAAAGCCTCCTCATGGAAAAGAAGGAGCAGGTCAATTTATCTTCATCACATCCTAGAGCCTGTGCTTTGATCGTACTTGTTAGTGTGTGGGGTTGTGGTGATGGGCGAGGGATGCAGCAATAGATTAAAGCAGTGCCTTAAGAGAAGGCTGTAAACGCAATTCCCCAAACTCTGCCTTCACAGCCACCCTCCCCCTTGCCCGCTCTCTCCCTGCTGTAATGGGATTTTCGAGTTCGCCCTGGTGTCGCATTACAGCTCTGGGTCTGCAGTTTCTCCTTGCCGGGGTACCCCAGCCAGCCAGAGCCAGCCTCTCTGGAAAGTGGGAATGGGTGAAAGGTACAAAGAATCACAATTTTCTCTGACACTTTCCTCAGAGAAGCTCCATTTTCCTGACCTGTTTTTTAGACTCTCATTTTGAGGATGAAAAAAGCTGCATTGTGTGCGGTGGAGTAGTTGTCTTCAGAGCATAATTTTAAGCTTGTCAGTGCCCTTTTACATAAGATTTAACTATGCTGGGTCAAGCAAAAATGATCAGTGTTAAAATGGCTAGCAGTATTTCCTATTCGCAGTGGTCATCAGTAGGTTTCAAAGTTGCCCCCAAAGCAGCGCTCAGCTCTTTTAGCAGTGTTATTTCTGTTTGTTTCCAGACTTGAGAAAATTATTGCAGTGAGTCGTAATAGGATGACCTTGCAGTAAGGTGTAAAAAATGTAATTTGAAAAGGGGGGTTGGGGGGTTGGGGAATGCAAGATCCCAAAGTGCGTGCCACAGAACATGATAATGAATCAGCAGAGAGCTGAAATTTGCGCTGGGCCCCAGCATTTAATACACGTTCTTCTGGAGTCCTGAGTATCTCTGGCACTAAATGAGCACACATGTTTGCTTCCAAAGAAAAATGAAATAATAAAAGACACCATCTAACCAAGTAATTATTTATTGTTGTTCTTGCAGAGCAATAATTCAGAACTGAATCCAGATACATTTACTGCATTCAACATAAGCTCAGTGGAGCAGCTAACAGAGGACACCTACCAGTACAAATTTGAATTACCGGGAAATAGCAGTCTGCGGTTGAGTTTAGGACAACATATCGTGTTAAGGTATTGTTCTCTGTGCTAGTTAAACAGTCTGCATTATGTAACCGAATACGTAGGTTTTTGTCAATAGACAAAGGCTTCATACCAGGCAAATCATAATTTCTATACCTCCACAATGTCACAGATGAAAGAACTTGTGAGCTTGCGAGCTCTACTAATTATATGCTAAAAGCCATTCCAAAGCCGTATTTTTCTTCAGCATTATCCTTGTGTCGGTGGGTCAGAAAGAACTAGGTGTGATTAAGAAAATCCATTTGCCAAAAGAAAGACTCAAAGAATGGATGTTACAACAGATGATTTACTCCAGCATGTTGGAATGAAGACAATGAGCTGCACTTACCCCAGAGCTCGGTATTTTAGGCCCTGTGTCTCGGGGTAACTCAGCACCTGGGGTGTAACCCCACAGTGTCCAGGCATTCCTGACTGATTTCTAGCAAAACAACCCTCCTGTGTAGTTTATTGCTTGCCAGAAAGGGGCCACTTGGGAAAAGTTTATGTCTTTCTCAGCCATCTGTGGTGATCATTGCCAGATAGAAAAAGTCATGTTATGATACCATTGATCTGTATCTGTTGACGTTATTTGTACGTTAACAGCTGATGTATACAGCTGGCTGGCTGCTGAAAGTACATGCTTCTCCCTTCAGCCATCTCTCATAATGCAGCAGAGGAAAAGGTTTGGTCCCTTCAATCAATTACCGCAGTCAGTAGTAAAGAGCAGGGTGGATATATTCTATGGAAAGAGAAGACTTAGAGGAAAATACAGTGTATATTGATAAGACCTCAGGTCAAGGCTGTGCCCTAGCTTTCATTATTTAGTTACCAGATGCTGTCCGAACTCAGAAAGGAAGGTAGACCCCAGCCCAAAAGGGATAGCAGACTTAACCATGAAAGCATTTTCTCTCCCCTTTGCCACTCTTACACGTTTGGCCGTTTCTCACAAAACGGCTCAAACATCCTTCCAGGGATGTGTCCAGAAGCTGAATGTGTGGTACAGCTGGGGCCACCACCAGGAAAACAAAAGGTGCATTTAGCCATTATGTTCCCCCTGGATTTTTACCTCGGGAAGGGAAATGTTCTGCATCTGTCCACAGGCTGGGCCACTGGGAAGAGGACCTGCTGCCTCCCTTGTCTCCCCAGAGAACTGCAGAAGTTTGGTAATACCAGTCAATGACCCAAGTCACAGTGGGTTCCTATATTTCTCTCCTCAGAGGAGTGGTGAATGGTTTGGAGGTCCAGCGAGCCTATACTCCGATTAGCCGAGGGAATGCAGAAGGTTACTTTGAAGTTTTAATGAAAGTAAGTAAGCCTGTACAATGTGGATTAGAGTCTAAGGTGCTGGGGACTGTTTTCTTTAGGAACCAAGCATGCTGTCAGCACTTCAAGTGAAACTCTCTCAAATCCCTCATGGACTGTTTCTGTGTTGTTCTGAAGCAGTTGAGCTTTGCTGATAAAAATTGCAGTTTTTCCCACAAAACCGAAAGCAGAGGAAGGTGGCACGCAGACAAGTGCTTTGCAGCATAAGCCCTCTTAAGTGCTTGGGAGAGCCTCTCGGGAGCCCTGTGGTCACCAGTGTGGAAAGAGGTGCCCATTTCACTTCCCCAATTTCATTTTGCCTTTTCAGTCTGTCTTTGAAATTGTACCCAGTTGTCAGCCTGGTTGAACCACTGATTTTGGGAAGTCTTTACCCAGCCATTACCCTCCCCCCTGTATTTTGCTTTAAGAACACTCCTTAGAAAAATTTTTCATTTTGTTTACAAATGTGGATGGACAGTAGGTGGCTGTTTCTGGTTTGCGGGCAGGGCTCTGGAGCTGCCTGCAGTCTGAGAGGATCCCCGTGGCCCACAGGCACAGGCTGCACCTATCGGGGTGGATGGGGTGGCAGAGCCCCATTTTGGACGAGTGTCCTGGCCCTTCTGGAGGCCACCACAAAATGCTGGTTGAGTTCAAAAGGATTTTATAGGAGAACTTGGCTGGAAATTTGTCTGAATAAAGTCTGCAGGGCCCTCATAAAAGATTACTTTGTGTGGAGGATATCGAATTGAAGAAGATTTTTCCAATACTGCATTTGAATGTCACTAGTGATTCCTCAGGGCAGACACAGACTTCAGTATAGGTGTGAAATTCAGAGTGCTGGGTACCCCAGGTGGCTTGCAGAGAATGACCACTTGTCCTCTGCCTGTCTTCCAGGATTTCACATTTTTGGAGTTTATTATGCATTATACGTTCAAACACAAACCCTGTTCTTTACAGAAGTGTACAGCTTCTATAGGACACCTGTGGGAGGGTCATTTCACCATTCTTGTGGCAATTGATGTGTAGTAGGGGAGAGAAGTGTTGCATTTGAGTTGCATTAATAGGATACATTCACAGGATGACTGTGAAATTTCATGTATACTTGCTTATTACTCACAGGTTTTGCATTTCAATAATAATAGTAATGATTGTAATGATACCTTTCCTTTATATAGAGCCTTTCATCCCAAAGGGAGCTATAGTTATTCTCTGGCAGTGACAAAAGAGGTTGGTAACACCCAGTGTAAAGCAGCCATTTTTATAACTCACTCTGTAGGTTGTGGTATATTTCACACTATTCAGACAATTGTGGAAAGTACTATATTATTATTATTACTATGCAATCCAAGCACTGTTCAAACCCTTCTGTCTCCTGTTACTATAGCATTGCATTTGTGATACTACAGTTAAGAGTGAGGGAGTTGCCATTTACAGAGCATAACCCTCTTTTTGAGTGATTTTATAATGTTAGGGTTTCTCTCCATGTAAAACTGGGTGTAGAAGTTTTCCCCCAGGAAATAATTTTTTTTTTCTTTTTATTTAGAAAAATACATTTTAAACCCATGCAATCACTTCTCACTTCAATTTTTGGAAATAATTTTGGTGAAGGAAGGATTGGTTTAGTTTCTATTACCCTGGTCCATTGGGAATAGGCAGCAAATGGGGCTGACTTTTGTGCTCTTGCCTTGCGTTTCTATATGTATTTGAAGAAGGTAGGTATAAAATACTGCACCTTTGATGGAACTGCACACTCTTTGCCTGAGACTTAGTACCTGCCCAGAGCCCTCTGAATGTAAAATGTTTCTGACAGTAACTCAGAGCCTGGATGTGTGTGTATGTTATACATTTACCTTTTGAATGTAACAACTGGTGCTAATAGTTCTTAATACTTCAGGTATCTTGTTCAAGTGAGGCTGTTAGGAGGGGAGGAGCATCTGTGTTCTTTATTAGCTAACACTGCAAGCACAAGCACATGCTCGCTCACTCACTTTTTCTTTGTGGTTCACCAATTTTGTTTGCCTGCAGTGCAGCTTGGTGGCCAGCCAAGGCACTGGGGTGTGGAGCTGGGCTTCTGTCCAATGCGCATGCAGAAAATACCCCAAAATACGCTTCCTTCATATGGGCTGGAGTCTTCGAAGACTTAAATCACATCTTATCTTTTTGACCTCTGGTTGTGTCGCTCCTCGTCAGACTTATCAGTGGCATTGGTCTGTGCGAGACCAGTTGTCTGCCGCAGCTGTTGGGCTTGCCTGCTCTTGCTGTTTGGACCAGCCCTTGTTCTCCAGCCAGATCCCATACGCTGTGGCCGTTCTTCTGTGCACGTCTGTTCTCATTAACCATAAAGTGGTCTTACATATAGGACATACATATAGCACATAGCAACAAGACTGCTTGGATGAGCCCTTCATTTTCCAGCCTCTCTTTGCTTCTCTGTTTCTAGCAAGCACCAACCCTTTCTCATCAGTCATGAGTGAGGTTAGCATTCCTGCAGGCAAAAGCCTAGATAATATGGTTTGTGCCTGGTAGAAAGTAAGGCAGTTTTTTGCTAATGTTTTTCTTCTATGAGGCCCACATTAGCATATTTTTTTGAAAACGTGAAGGCATCCCTTAGCATCCAGATGATCTGTTCTGAAAACAAGAGTTTTATAAATGAGAGACCTGACTTCGGGTCACTAATTGTATCAACACAGCATCTGAGAGACTGAAATAAAGCAAGAGCTATGCAGTGTTTATATAACTATCAGTACCCAGAGGGCATTTCCAGACCCCATACCCTGAGATTTGGAGAACACTTGAAGGCTTGGACTGTGCTTTGCATTCAAGACACTCTTCTCTGTGTGCTTTGTAAGCAAGAACTCTGATAAGCTTTTTCCAGTTTTGGAAATTCAGACTGCATGAGAGTGGGTTGTGTTTACTTTATAGTCAAGCTGGAATGGATCCAATATGATTTAATTTAAATGTCTTTGTTTTGGGTATAACTTTGAGTTATTTTTCAAACAGAATGATCTTTCTTTCTTTTTAAACGCATGAAATGGTTTTTTGTCCCCTTCTTGTTTAAATGTAGATAACTTTATAATTGACTTTAAGCTGGGAAACTTTCCAACAGAGTATAATTATTCTTTTCTTTTGTGCAATGTTTTTTATTAGTGCTATGAAGCTGGGCTAATGTCACAATACATAAAAACGTGGAAAAAAGGAGACATGGTCTTTTGGCGTGGGCCGTTTGGAGGGTTCCCATATCAACCTAATAAGGTTAGTTCCCTAAGAGACACAGGATGTTTCAGCTTGTGGCAGCTAGCTTTGTTTAACACTCTAAAGGGAAGACATCAATTTGATTACTGTTTTCATTATTATTTTAGGGACTTCCTGGGTTACTGTACAGTGCTGCAGCATTAGCAGTCAAGTGGAGAAAGTACACCTTACTGAACTGCAGAATATTTAAGAAGGAAGAGGAGAGGGAGGTGGACAGGAGATTGTGGAAAATACTAGCAAGGCTCTCCATTCATCACTTGCATTAGAAGTTCCTGATGTGTTTAACAAAGTGAACTTACTTTGCACCAGCAATGAGTGTGGATCAGTTTTTGCCTTGTTTGAATGACATTGCTGTTTTGTTACTGAGCATGAGCGAAGGGGAGGTGTTGAACTTTTTCTCTCTTGGTTATTCCCTGAACTGTAGCAGCTCCAGTGAGGTGTCACATCACCCAACCACTCTGCAAATGTTGATCCCACCTGCTGATACCAGGCTTGCTGCAAAGAAAGGCAGATCCAGTTTCAGGGGAAGGCTTCTCACATACTAATTTGGTTACTTAATTCTGACCTTTCAAATGAGGAGCAAAATTGAAACACTCGTCATTAAGATCTCAAGGCCTTGGTTTTTTCTTCTTCTTTTTCCCCATCAAAAATAAGGCTGTAAAATCCCAGTGGCTGAGCTCCATGCAGACCAATTGTGTTCTGCCTCCTGAAATACTCTCCCTGCTGTTTCAGGCTACTGTTCCCTTCTCTTCTTAAAAGCTTCCAGATAATCATTTGGGACAGAACGTGGCAGTCATGCCTAGAAGTGGCTGCGTTCAGGGGCTGTCTGGGTGATCCATATACATGCAGTTTGCAAAGCACCTGAGCAATCTTTGAAACAACTTGCTGTAGAAGAGCTGCTTATTATTTAGGAATTATAACAAAGGTCTCAAATACTAGTTTCATAGTCAAATTTTCTTTTATCTCTATTTGCTGCCAATAGAATAGGATTCAGATTCAGGCAGATCAGATCCATTCACAATAAACTGCCCAGTCAAAATGGAGCACAAGCAGCCTCTGAAGGCTTAATAGGGGCTTAAGTCCCAGTTCTGGCATTCGTGCACTAGCTGGCAGCTGGGGAAAGCGCTGGGAACCTTCTGTCCTCCTACACACAGCACCTTACTGCCTGAACATCCCAATCAGTAGTAGAGTGAATGTGCCCCCTTGCAGGTGGGAAGCACTATGTGCTGCTGGTAGCTCTTTGAGAAAAGTGAGAATGCATCAGGAGGATAAGGTGGATCAGGATGGAGAAGAAACCCTTTCAGAACATTCAGGATTGCACTTTGCAGCATCCAAGAAAAACACAGGGAACTTTTCCAGTGGGAAAACAACACACAGTGGGTCAGCAAAGTGTACTGCAGAACTGAAACTGAAATATAAATTAATTGAAATCAAGGCTAAAGTTAGGATAAATTATTATCTTTGGGTAAAATCCAGTTTCGTTAGATTTGATATATAAACCTGGAAGTGCTATCTGTAATCCTTTGCAGAAAAATACATTCTGAGATTTGAATTTACCAGTTTATGACCTTCTGGTATATTGTCTGTCAAGGGACCCTTTACCAGTGTGGCAGCAAGGAGGGACTGGCCATGAGCACATCTGTTTCCAGTCACCACAGCTCATTCAAAATTCTCTGGTTTGTTGTTAGCATGGAGAACTCCTCATGCTGGCGTCTGGTACCGGCCTTGCACCAATGCTTCCCATCCTCCAGTCCATAACAGATGATGAAGAGGATGAAACTTTTGTAACTCTTGTTGGCTGCTTCCGTACCTTTGACAAAATTTATTTGAAACCTCTTCTCCAGGATCTGGCTCGATACTGGAACGTCAGAATATTTTACGTCCTAAGCCAGGTGAATGAATGGTTATGAAGCATGTTCGCGTGAGGGTTCTGTGTGCTGGATGAGCCTCTGCCTCCTCTGCTTTTCCATGAGTGTGATCTTAATTCTTTCCCAGTCATTGAGGCTATTTTGTGATCCAGTAGCTGCTGTTCTTAAATCTGCTACATATTCTCACACTGCTACCATTCCAGAGAATTTCGGGGAAGCGACCATCACTGCTTGTCCCTCTTCACCTCCTTCATAGCTGTTTGGTTGGGATAGACCCACTGATTCATAGTCACTGTTGATTATTCCCCCCCACTTCAGATGGTTGTTGCTGCACCTAAACATTTGTGCAAAGAAAACTTGCCTCTGAGAGACTCACAGCAAATAAACTCTTTCTTCTTTCCTAATACCAGTGCCTTAATCTGTCCTTATCCTCCATTCATTGCTCATGGCTAAAGCGTTCTTCTTCTAGTATGTTAGCACCAACTTCCCAGCAATTATTTTTCCCAGCTGACCCATTTTTAAACTTCTTAAAGTTGTTTCCCTCTCTGTAAAATTATTTTTTCTGCCAGATCCATGGGATGAGGGCATACCTCCCAGTGGTCTTACATTTTGAGCAGTCTTTTTCATTTCCATTTGGTCCCAAAGTTGCCTGTGTTCTGCATGGATTTGTTGGTTAAAAATTATTTCCCTCCGAAATGAGGATTCATTGCAGGGAGGATATAGAAAGAATTATTTATGTTAAGGGAATGAATCCCATTGCATTTTTAGTTTCTCAGATGAATCATTTTTTGTATCTCTCATAGTGGATCTGCCTCATACGTTATGTTCCGCATATGGCCTCGGCAAGTTGAGATTCGGTATAGGGAAAAGTACTTGTGACTTAGGCACCCCCTCAGCTGTTCTATAGGAGTGTAACTGGTAATTGTCTCTGGTGACATAGCTTAAATACCCTTTTTAGGACAGTGCTGTCTCAAGAGCATGAGGAGGTCTTGAAATTCAATCAGTGAAGGGCAAGAAACCTACCTGACCCCTGTCAACACTGTCTGCCCTGTGTGTAGATCTCTCCCTTTCTTCTCTTCTCTTAGCAGGTTTGTTGTAGTCCAGCACTGACTCGTGCATCCTCACTCTTAGGATTATATATCTGTCTGTCTCAGTATTTCACTCTGCTGCCTGTCACCACCACATGTGAGCACCTTCTGCTTCTAATTAATAGCAGTAGGGGAGTCCCCACTGGATCTAACACCACGGGATGTAACATTTCTCATGGTGTTTGGAACAGTGCTGGCTTCTTTCAGTTTTGGTCAAGGGAGGTGGGACTGAAAGAGACTTGGGAATGGGAGAGGCAATAGAGAGGAACAGACTTGGGATTTAGCACTTGGGAATAGAAAAGGCACGGTGGGAAGTGGTTCTCAAAGGAGAAGGTTCTGCTGCATTTATTAGTGATAGTTACGCTCTGGTTTTGTTGAGTCTGCTCTGAGTGAGTAGCTAGGTCTCTCGTGACAGGTGAAGATTTGGTCTGGGCTATGGAAGAGGAACGTAGCTCTTGAGATGGGTCAGTTCTACCCAGATGGAGTCACAAGGGTGACAAACGTCCTGTGCAGCACTCGGAGGGGAAGAGGGAGATTCGGCTGTAAGCAATCAATTGTCCTTTTTAACATGGCATACTGCAAACCTTTTGTCTTTTCAGGAAACTTCGCTGGAAAAACTTCCTTGGAGCTATCAGGAAAACACATACACTGGTCGTCTCAATGAAGACTTGATGAAGACAATAATAAATTCCTGTCGACGAAGGCCATTTGTATTGATCTGTGGCTCTTCTGCATTCAATGAAGATATGAGAAGATACTTGAAAGCTGCAGGAATCGAAGAAAATTCCTGTTTTGTCTTTTAGGAGGATATTCCTGACCTAAGGAACTTTAGGCCGAGCCTTGGACATCCTTGTTTCTCTGCAGACATTGCTCAAATTCAGTCATCTCAATCGACTGAGTTCCTTCTGCATGTACTTTCGTAGGCCTTTGGATTTGTCCAAAGGACAAATATTTGTCTCCAGTATGATTCTCACTCTTGAGTGTTTTAAGGAGCAGGTGCCATTCCAGAGTGGCTGCCTCATGGTGTGCTACCTGCACCTCGTGGAACAGCATGGTAATTTTAATGGAAGTCTTCAAGTGCAATTTTAAGAGAGAGATCACCTAAGGGTACTAAAAAGCATCCAAGTACGCAGCTCTGCTGTAATATGAAGACCAGTGATTGCTTTGCAATCCCCGTTAGTCTGCAGTGGTATTGTGCCCTGTTGGGAGAGACTTAGTCCTTAGGAAGAAGACTGCCTGGCCAAGGGAGCAGCAGAGCACTGGCCCAACACTCTGGAGTCCATAGAGTTCATTTCGGTTGTGTCATTATCTTGCTGGGTGATGCCAGGCAAGTCCCTTCAACCTCTCTGTGCCTCAGTTGCCCCGTTATACACTAATACAGAGAAGGCAGCACTGATCTCCAAAAAGAGCCTTTGCAATCATATACAGAAGAACTATACATAAGGATGGAATTATATGTGATGCCCAGTGAGGTCTTAGGCAGGCTGTCCTCCTGCCCTAGCACAGCCTGCATTATCTACCCTGGTCCTTAACCCTTGTAATGCTGCCTGGGGAGAGAAAGAGCATGTCCTAAAACTGAGAGAAAGCAACCGGGTTGTAGCTGCTGTCTGTTGAGGAGGATGGTTGTTTGCTTTCCATGTCCCCTAAGTGTTGTGTAATAGCTGTGGTTCATTAAATTGAACCTCTTTTCAAATAAACAGCTGCTGCTTTTTGTCAAAGGACTCTCTCAGGTGCCCAGGGGCATGCCCTAAGCATACAAGAACACCACCTGAGGGGTGAAAGCTTCACGGGGCTTTGCTGGGGTGCTCTCCCACGGGGCAGGAGGCAGAGCCAAGGGCCTGCCCTGGGGGCTGGCAGCCCTGCAGCTGCGCTGGTACGGCACCCAGCCAGGGCACCCCAGCCCCTTCCTCCTCTTTCAGTCC
Source organism: Haliaeetus leucocephalus (assembly GCF_000737465.1). Lineage (NCBI taxonomy): Eukaryota > Metazoa > Chordata > Aves > Accipitriformes > Accipitridae > Haliaeetus > Haliaeetus leucocephalus. The sequence continues at coordinate 3,596,323 of NW_010973284.1, forward strand.
ACGATGCTGCTGCCTTTCCTCTGAGGTATCTGCTGTCCACTCTTTTACCTTCTTAGACCACTGTGTTTACTAACCACACCTGGAAATACAGCCTTTCTGCACACCTTTGTGTTTTTCTGTTCATTCCCAGTTCATCCTGTGTTGGGGTTTCCCAGGCTGTGACAGATGATGTTGCATTATTATTCATGCCTTATTTTTTACCTATATCAAATAGTACAACTTACACAAAGGAGATGCAGTTAAAGAGTTACTCAAAATAAGCAGTGTGCACTAAAATGGTGGCTCTGATTCATATGTTGGGAGGAAGCGTAGGTTCTCCTCGCATGACTGAGATTTATCTCCAGTTAACCAAATGCCTGGAATTAATCTTGCGTAACTGCAGCTTTTGTGTTAACTTCATCAGAGCAAGGGCTGACAAGAAAGCCATCTTTGTAACCCAAAATAGGGTTCTGGCTTTTAACGCAGAGAGATCCAGGGAAGTTGTCCATGGTAGGTCCAAGGCAAGCTCTCGACTCCCATCCAAATTCTGCTTCAGCTGCCATAAGCTACTGTGTAGTGGAGGTGTTTCTGCACAGCATGGGGCGGATAAAATAAGGAGTTGCTTTCACCGGTTGCTCTCCCGACTCGGGCCTTAGCTGGGAACACAGAGCAAATATTTTTCTCAAATATTACGTATTCTGAAAACCTTACTTGCGTACCTCTTGCTTTAAATATTCTGCCTTTCTAAGATTTTGCTAAAAATCCACCCAACCTTTTTGCAAAGGCCTGAAGTAAAACTTCACGCTCGCTTCGTAAAAGCGACGACTTTCTGCGTGAAAGCTGGGACTGTTCCTTTAAACGCAACCCCAATATGTCTGGGTATTTCAGCACATATGGGCCACCATGGTTAAACCCTACCCAGCTGGTCTGGCCGTTCTGCCGCGAAGCCTCCCGTCTTTGTTCATGGCTAAAAGGGAGGGTGGTGAGAGACGGAGCAGGCTGTGAATCCTGCAAAGGCAGGCTGCAGGCAGAGCGGGAGGAGGTGACACACGCCGAGCCGGCAGCCCAGCTCGCCACGCCGGAGGGGACAGGGGGTCTTTGCGAGACATTCTTCGTGGGGGAGACGATGTCCTTGGAAGTATGAACTCGAAGGGGCCTTTAAACCACCCGTGGGCACTTTGTTCTCTATTTTCTGCCCTTGTCTCCCTTCCCCCTCCCACCTTTTGTCATTTCTCAGGCTGGCTCTCACACAAGTCCCCTCTTCCCAGCCCGTCCCCCGTGGGGACAGCCCCTTTCAGAGGCTTGCGTGGCACTCCTGCAAAGGCAGGGATGTGGGATGGAAAGGCTTTCAGGCAGGATTTTCCCTACTGAGGGAAGAGGAGAGGTTTCCTTCCCTTTGGAGGCTCGGGAACTACCCCACGGTGGCAGCTTCATAGAGAAATGGTGGTGATGCTGTCGATTATTGGGGGGATCTGTGGAGCTGGAGGTGTGTGAGCTGCCTGCAGTGGTGGGCGGCTGCCGCCAGGCCAGGGCAGGGGCTCGTACCCTGGGGCAGGGGGGATGGCAAGATGCTCCGGTGCTCAGCTCTCGCTGCCTGTGTGGCCAGGGAGAGGGGCTTCGCTTCGCTTTCTTTCTTCCTCATGTGCAGTCTAAGTACCTTCTTAATTTCATCTCATTACTTCCTGCCTAAATAATTCCCGTTTCTCCTGGGGACTGTATTTAAACCTTTGATCTTCTCTGAAGTCTCACAGTCCTGATCACATCCTTTCTACTTAAATGAATCAAATGCCTGTTTGACTCATGATTTATAAATTTGCCCGCAGAGGAATAGAGGCAGCCCCGATACAGCACACCTCGAAATCACCCACCGTGTCTCTGGTGAGAGCCAGAGCGCCCTGGGCTGATCCAGAGCACCTCCGGCCGGACCTCCGTGCGGAATGACCTGTCCGTCTCCTCTGCCTGCTCCCTGCCGCATCTCATCCCTCCCCGCTTCCCTCCGCTCTCCCGCCCGGCTCTGCCTGCTGACAAGCAGCGTTGCCTGGGCTCGGGCCCAGCCGGGGAATGGCCATCCCCAGGTCAGGAGAGGGTGAATGTGCCGGCGGTTGATGGATGCCGTCTCCTGGGAGGGGGACACAGCTGCCGTGCTGCACAGGCCTGTCTCCCCCCCGGTCTCCTGGGGGTATCGCTGATGGAGAGCGCAGCTGGAGGGATGGAGAAGAGCGGCCGCGTAGGTACCGGTGTCCCAGACGCTGGCTCCGTGCTGGGATGTGCCTCGGCGGTGGAAGGGCTGGAGGACGGTGGGTGTTGCCAGAGACAGATGCGGCAAGGATGAACGTGTTGCTCCGCCACGCAGCAATGGAGAAGCCGGGGAGCGCGTTGTCCCCGAGCCCCGGGGATCGTGGCAGGGAGGGCTGAGCCAGAGCCATGGGTATGGAAGTACCTAGGAGATGCTCCTGCACCGCGGGCTGTGGTGCCAGGCCTCTCCTGCCTCTTTGCTGTGGTTGCTGGCCCCGCAAGTGTTGTAACAAGGCACAGGGACAGACCTCCTCTCCCAGCCCATTAGGGAAGCAGCTAATTAAGCTCTGCAATGTCCCTGGGAGGTCGGTAGATGTGCCAGCATCACAGCCATCTCCCAGAGCTTGCACCGGCGCAGGATCTCTGCGCTGTGCCCCAGGACAGGGAGGGCTGCCTTGCATCTCCTCGTTCGAACGTGCACTTATTCCTGGTGCTCGTGGGGTGACACGGTGCCCAGTGCCCCAGGACAGACACCCTGATGTCCCCCACCTCAGCTGGGCTCAGGACGGAGGGCTCCTGGCTGGGATGCCCCAATGTTCCTACCGGCCCTCGGCATGGCTCCAGTGAGGCCAGGCAGTGGGGAGAGAGCCCGTACAAATATTATTGTTACTATTACCCATAACTATATGCAGGCACTTAACGACCTTGGCATGGTGCATTTCCTGGGGATTCATGACCAGTTGGCGTTAATGGTCCTTAGCTGCACCTCGGGCCATCAGCTCCTCCCAGCCCATCGTTAATCCACAGGAAAAGTCTGAGGCATCGATCCTCATTGCTTAATTAATAAATGCAACTTGCCTCCCCGCCTGAGATTTAGAGATACTCGCTGCTTCTTTCCCCGCTGCTTTGAAGGTGACTTTTTTAGCACAGATCCCTCATGCCAGGAGGCCCTTGTGGGTTTTTGTTTCCTGGCATTCATCTGGGTGTGGGCTATGGCAGCAGGAAAGAGTTTGCTCTCCTGGGCGGGAGGGAAGGAACGGAACCACTGCTGGGCTCGGGGTTTCTCCAGCTAATGTGGCACAGCACGAGGAGCACATCTTTCCCACGGAACGCAAAGCCTTGATTACCTTCAGCCAAGTGCATCCAAGAGCCCGGGCAAGAAGAAGCATGAGCCAGCATGGAAGAACATGGTAATTCTCCAAGGCCTTAGCAGGTTCTATAATAATCGATGTATTTTGCCCGTGAGTCACAATTCATCTCTAATCTTCCTCGGGGGAGGTGGGATTTGCTATCTTTAGTGCTCGTGACTGCTGCTTTCCCGGGCTGAGCATCCCGCTGAGCCTGGGCACTCGCTGCAGGGATGCTGACCTCGCAGCCGATGTGGAGACGTTGCTGCGTTTAAATCCCATTCCGTTTCTCTAGCCTTTACCACCGGTTGGCTTTGTGCAGTGGGTGCCGCAGTATAAATCACGTTAATTCCTGAGGTGCTTTTCCGCGGTAAGTCTGAAATTCCCATTTTGGTTCACTGGCTTGCCTGGCGAACTAAATTATTTTCATAGCCCCTTAAGGGCATATTGTCAGCCCAGACTTACTGCCGTTATACACCATATCTGAAACATTAATATCTCTTCTAAATATAGTGTATTGACAAGGTATCTGGTATAGTGTAAATCCTTGGGACATTTGATCCAGATCATTAAAACTGAGTGAAGGAAGGGAGGAATAGATCAAGTTACCTTGCCGCTCTTAATTCAAACAAGCGATGAATTATTCATTCCGCTATTAATTCTACAGTCCTCCCGCTTTTTATTTATTTCTCTCTTTATTTATTTTTTTCCTCCCAGATAGACAGCTCCAAAAGGATGCTCGGGCGCTGGTGAGGGGAGATTTGCCTGCCGGAGGATGGGGTGCACGGGGGCAGGCTGCCTGGCAGCGCTGGCCCTGCTGTGCAGGGTTCTCGGGGATGCTCCCAGCAGAGGTAAGAGCCCAGTCCCAGCTCCCAGTGGGGACCTCGGGGCCGATGGGCATCCGTGGTCCCCAGGCAGGAGAGGGCTGTTCGCGAGTGCTGCAGCGGCTCTGGGGTGCGAGCGGGTCCCAGCTCTCAGCCCATGCAAGGAGAGCAGCTCGCTCAGGCCGGGAAACACCCGGCTTGGCCTGGGGAAAGGAGCCGGGATCTGCGGTCACCGTGTGCGGCGGCAAGTGCGGGACACCGCTCTCTGCTTGATTTTCTGCTTCACTCTTATGTTACTGAAGATTGCAGGTAGGGGTTGTCCTGTTGTGGTGTACAGGTGCTTTGCTGAAGGGTTTGTTAACTTCTGGAGATGCACATGCTTATATAAATATATATATATATATACACACACATATACATTTATATGTGAATGTATGTATGTTGCTGTGCATGTAATAAACCCCTCACCTTACCTGGATAAAACAACCCCCAGGACACAGGGCAGGGCAGACAACACAGTAATTGGGGGGCAAGGTGGGCCAGGTCAGCCCAGTAACCCAGCTAACGAGCAGTACCCCTCCCCAAAACCGGCAGGGCCTTTCTCACAAAAGGGCTGTGTCAGAAATCAAAACCCATCCCTGGCCTCGGTGTGGGTGCTCCTGAGGGGCAGATGGCCACCCCGCTGCCCGGTGCTGCCTGCACCCACGTGCCCTTTCTGGAGCACCCCAAGGCTCCCAGCCATTCATCCATCAAGCTGCCTGCACCGTGACCACTCACCCCTCCCGTGGGCTCCCCTCTTGGATATTTATTTCAAAAACGTTATTCCTTTAGTACCAGCCCCATATCACTTTATTGCCTATCCCTGGTAATTAGCAAGGCGATTTTAGATCTGGCCAGCTTTGCTGCTTGTGGAAAAACACATACACACACACTCCCCTCCCCTTACCCATTTGCTGTGGTGCTGCATCACATGCATCCGCAGGAGCCCCCCCCCCCGCCTCGCCAGGAGGTCACTGCACCAACGAGCGTGATGAAAAGCAATGCGCGCTGGCTGACTATTGATTTGCAATATACTTGGCCCAGATTGATGGCGGCGAGCGCCCAGCCTTGCTTGGGAACCCGCATGTGTCCCCTGGAGGCTACACAGGGTCTGCGTCCCTCCCAGACATGATGTATGTGCCCGCTATATCAGCCCCTTCACCCCAATCCTAATCAGACCCCGGGGCAGGTGGCAGCCGCCCCCCACCCCCCCGCCTTATTTTATAATAACCATGTCTCAGTATAAAGATTTCATTAGAAAATCGATCCCTACATGCATAACTCATTGTTAAGCGCATCGAGCCCTTCACCCCTTTTTCTCCCAGCTTGAATTCGCTGATACCGCCATTATATGGAGGGAGCATTGTCAGTGGGAGGCACAAAGCTGAAGGGCTGGGCAGCCGGGGCACCGGCAAGGCTGGAACCACCGAGCCTTTAAAACTCACTCCCTACTTTCTTTTTCCCAGCAAGAAACGGATGGGGATGCTGTGTCGTCACCGGCAGGACCAGCTCACGGGCGCGGACGAGCCCTGCTGCAGCCACGCCGCAGGGCAGCACAGGGGCAGTGGGAGGAGAAGGGGGATACGTGGAGGGATGAAAGGTGATGGGGGGGACATGTGTCCTCCAGGGAGAAGGGGTGGCTGAGCCCAGCGGAGCTCTGCAGGGCACTGGTGTTTTGATAGCGCCAGTGGGGGGATGGAGCCGGTGCTGTACACCCCGACTCCATCCTATTAGGCTTCCCCTGGAAAAGGGGACATCACATCCACTGCTGTGTTCCCCCAGGCATCAAATGTGGGGGGGTGCTTTCAGCGCCCTACGGCAATTTCTCCAGCCCCAACTTCCCAGGGCGGTACCCCTACGAGACGGAGTGCACGTGGCTGATCGTGGTGGCCGAGGGCTCCTCCGTCCTGCTCTCCTTCAGCCACTTTGAGCTGGAGTACCATGCCGCCTGCGCCTATGACTACCTCCAGGTCTACAACGGGGCTGCCCGGGACCAGGGCAACCTCCTGGGCACGTTCTGCGGCCGCAGCCCCCCGCCACCCTTCTCCTCCGCCTGGCACGTCATGGCCGTCCTCTTCCGCTCCGACCGCCACGTGGCCAAGCGCGGCTTCGCTGCTGCCTACCGGAAAGGTAGCGGGGAGGGATGGCGGTGGCAGAGCATCCATCCATCCATCCATCCATCCATCCTCATTATCCGTGCTTCCTCGCAGACGCCTGCGGCGGGCAGCTGACGGGGCTGTCGGGGGAGATCACCAGCCCGCGCTACCCCGAGAGCTACCCCAACAATGCCGAGTGCCGCTGGAGCATCGGGGGGGGCAGCGGTGGCGGCCCCCTCACCCTGGTGTTCACCGACTTCCAGGTGGAAGGGGGCCAGGGCTGCGGCTTCGACTACGTGGCCCTTTTCGACGGCCCCACCACCGCCGCCCCCCGCCTGGGACATTACTGCGGCAGCACCCGCCCGCCCCGCATCGTCTCCTCCGCCCCGCACCTCCTCATCCTCTTCAAGTCCGACTTCAACATCGGCGGCAGGGGCTTCAAGGCCCATTTCTACTCGGGTGCGAGGGAGTCGGGGCGGTGGGGAGGTGGGAAGGATGTGGGGACGGGTCCCCAAGGTGGTGGTGGTGGTGGTGATGCTCTCCCTCCTGCAGCAGCAAGAGGAGATGATAGCGGAGGGGAGCCCTTTGGGGAGAGCTCATGAGATGACGGTGTGAAGTGTAAACTCCCACGCAATGCAAACGGCATCCTTGTGGCTCTCCCAGGCCCCGGGCTGTCTTTCTCTTGAGCAAGAGCCATCCTTCTCCCTTGCTCATGTCATTCCCTGGGGATATGAGATTTCCCCATCTGCCCTTGTAGGACTTTGGCCACCTTGGGTGTTGCCATCTCCCCAAACTGATGGGTGTCCATAGGCCAAACACAAGGCTGGGGAGCAGTGTGGTGGAAGGCAGAGTATGCTTTAGCAATAAAACAAGCGGTCGCTCATCCGCCAGCTCATCCACACCCAGGGGGCTTCGGGTTTGCTTTCATTTTTTCCTTTCCCCTTTCTCCCTGAGCAGGGGAGTGCCAGGAGGTCTTCACTGCCATCAAAGGGAATCTCTCCAGCCCTCGGTACCCCGAGTTCTACCCAAACAACCTCAAGTGCCAGTGGAGCATCCAGCTGCCCCCGGGCTACCGGATCAAGGTCTTCTTTTTGGACATGGAGCTGGAGGGCCGGAGCAGCCTTACAGGCGGCTGTGACTACGACCACTTGGCCGCCTTTGATGGTGGCACCGAGAACGGGTCCCTGCTGGGGCGGTGGTGCGGACGGGAGAGCCTGGCGCCCGTCACCTCCCGCAGCAACCAGTTGCTGCTGGTCCTTCACACCGACCGCAACACGGCCAAGAGGGGCTTCTCCATCGCCTACGTTGGAGGTAAGGTCTCGCTTGGGTGTTCCGCAATGCTTTACTTCCATCGGGACATGCCCGAGACCACGTGATTTCTGGAAGGACCGTGCGGTGAAGATACCTGTCTGCAGGAGCAGAGCACGTGGCTCTTTAGGGATGGGGTGGAGAAGACACGGCGGGTGAGCTCCAGCTCTCGCAGAGTGCGAGGCGCACATGCTCCACGTCATGTTTAGTATTCAGGAGATGCTTTCCAGCTTCTCCTCCCCGCACCTCTGCCACTGCCATGCTCCTGCTTCTCCCTCAGGGCACGAAGCAGAGAAAACCCAGGGGGTTTTTAGGGGACCAAAGCCCCAAGGGGAGGTGACCAGCTCAAACATCACAACCCTATTCCCTGCTCCCTGGGATGCTCCAGCCCCCCCAGCACACAGCTGAGCAGGCAGACATGAACCGCATCCTCTCCTCCACTGGCAGCAGCACCAGAGGGACGGGACCCCCAGGGCACGGCGGTCCCAAATCCACCTGGCCAACCCTGCCCGGCACGTCCCCGCCACCGACGTGCCCCGTGTCCCAGCCAGTGCATCTGCAGCTGGTGGGAGGAGTGGTGTGCAACCTTCCTCATGTATTTGCCAACCTTTGCACCTCAAAAGCCAGCAAATTTATGGCATTCGTTGTATTTCAAGATAATTACATCTGAGCTGACCTGTGTGTCAGGGATGATTCAGACAGGGGCAGCCTCACCGGCGGGCTGGAGCCGGAGCAGGTCTGCTGGACTGGCGGCACAGGAGCTGGGGGTGGCTGGCCCTAGGTTTTTACGAGATTTTATCCCTCAGCAGCAAAATCGTTCTTCATTTCCAGTGTAGCAGAAGGGATCTGGGGGTATGTGGCTCTAGGAGTAAGAGATAGGATGGAGTTTTGTCCTGAGCCTCTGCAGCCTCTGGAGGGAGAAAGGTTGTACCGGACATCTAGTAGGGCTTTAGTGTGTATAGCAGGTCTGTCCCTGTCCTTGTCCTGCTTATTTCTTACTGTTTTACAGCAGTGTGCAGGGAGAGAAATCTTGGCCTCACTGTGTCTGGTCACGGAGAAACCCCATTCCCGACGGAGGAGCTTGCAGACAGATAGATGGGGTGCTAGCTGAAGAGCAGGGGGAAGCCCCATCATGGAGAGGGACGTGACTTCTCCCAGCTGCCTGAGGCTCCTGCATCCCCCGGTACATGCCGCCGGATGCGTGTTGGGGGAGGACAAAAGCTTGGACATGAAACTGAGCCTCCCTCCATAAAGCCAAGGCTGCCTGCTATGTTTGCCCAGCAATTCGGGCATCTGCTTGCAATTAGCAGCCTGCGTGGCACATCCAACCACCAGCACCCTGCCAGGAGAGCGGCTGCTCTCACCGGGAGGCACCGGCGTCTCCCCGCCACCGGCTTCCTCGGGAGCCCTCGGTGGCAAAGGGGCACCTCAGCCTCCACGGCCACATCCACATTTCTTCAGCCGTGCAAATGCTTCCCTTTCGACCTCCACATCCACAGCTCTTCAGTCATGCAGATATTTTCCTTACGGGACCACGAAAGGGCATGACTTGGGCTGGGCACGTATGATTTATGGCCATTTGAATGAAAGCCTTCACGCCAGGAGAGAGGATCCATTTTCTCCTCCTCTTGATCTAATGCACTTTAGTTATTTGGTAAATCTTCTAATGGTTTTATAATGCACTAAGTGAAGCAAAGTGACACTATTTTTTCATACTGATTGTATTGCGTCTTACCGGTTTCATAAGGCCAAGATTCAGAGGGAGCTAGAATAATTCAATAATTCATACTGCCCAAGTGGTTGGTTCAAGCTGAGCAAGAATTCAGGAAGGGGGGGCCTTCATCTCACCATCACGGGCAGCTCAACAGCAGCTCCCTCCAAGCACTGTTCACCAGCTCCCCATCAAAAATAATGTTCTGGGGGCAGTGGAGGGCTGATGATGCTTGGGACAGGACCTGGGCTGGGCCATCCATCCATCCCCAGGAGGCTGCCCTGGGGCTGGGGACCCGGCTCACCCTTCCCCAGGGACCATGTGGCAGCCGCGCAGCTGCATTGCTCCAGGGCAGACAGACGTGGGGTCCCCCCGAGATGCGTCTTCTCCATTTCGTCGCTCTAAGAGTGTCTCTTGCAGGGGTGTCGTAGCGTGCAGGGGAGCTCTGTGCCCACGGCAAGCCATCAGCAAAGCTCTCGTGGTCTAATCCTGGGCAGCAACTCAAATGTTTCGCTGGCTTTGCAGTGATGGAGAGCGGCTGCTCTCACAGGGTAAATACTTCCTTGCTTACAGCAGTGACAGCATGATGGTGTTGGCTGTAATGGCACTCGGGTGTCACTCAGAGAGCTGGGAAGGAGGATGAGGCTCAAGAGGGTTGGTGGTAGGGTCTCTCCCTGGGGCAGAAAGCAGGGCAGTGCCTGGGAGCCATCCATGCCTGACCTGGGCACGGGACAGGGCTAAAATACTGATACTGCTTTCTGCATTTCGCATGTAGCTCCTTTTTTTCCGGAGAACTCATCACGTGAGTCTTACAGCAGCAAAGCCAGCTACTGTGAGATGCATGGCAAACTCATGAGGCTGATGTCCCTGCTACTCCTGGCGTTGTCAGTCGCCTGCTTCGTGTGTGATGGGGACAGCGAGCTTTGAAAATGGCTGTGGCTCTGCACGAGAGTTCCTGCAGCCACTGCAGCCTGGCAAAAATCCCTTCCCGATGGATCTTTACATGTTCGTTGTTTTCTGTCCCGACAGTTGTGCCCATGAACGTCAGCTGCACCCGGACGGACTTCCACATCCAGATCCCCGTGCAGTCCCTGGCCCGGCTGGAGAGGAATAGGATTTATCTGGGGACCCCCTCCTGTGCAGCCCAGGTGGTTGGCAGGAACTTCAGAATACACACCAGGTTCGACACCTGTGGCACCGAATCCCAGGTAAGCAGTCAGCAAACCTTCCTTTAAAGCAAGCTGAGTAGATGGCTAGCCCTGTGCCAGTTGTACTGGTTGCAGAGAGGAATTCCCAGTCCCTCTCCCATCTTCCCAGTAGATGCTAGTCTGATTCGTGGCCAGCTGCCCTCCAAACCCCTGTGAAAACGAGTTGCACAAAGCCCCGATGAGCCACAACCCTTGTCTTGCAGAAACGCAACAATACATCCGTCATCGTCAGCACCCTCTACATCGATTTTTCAGCGGGCGACCAGGAGGACATCCACCAGTACGAGGTGCAGTGTGAGCCGAAGAAGAAGGAAGCCTCGGTGACCCTCATCGCCGGCCCTGACCCCTCCAGGCTCAGCCAGGCAGAAAACCTGGTGGATGCCCAGCAGCGGGAGGGGGGAGTGACGTACGCCCGCGAAATCAAGAGCCAGGACACCAGCGACATCGTCTTCATCAGCATCTGCATCCTGGCTGGGCTCCTCATGGTCATCGCAGTGGTGGGGCTCGTGCTTCTGTAGGATGCTGCTCCCTGAATCTGCGATGCCAGCCCTGCTCAGGGTGGAAATGCACCCCCAAAACCCACCCTCACCCCAGGTTGAGCACTAACATAGCTGCTCAAATGGAGACACAGCTCCCAGGCCCCGAAACAGAGCCTGAACGCAACCTCCACCTCCTCCCAGCGCCTGAAAAATCTGGGCAATAGGCAGCCGTTTCAACTTCCCAATTTGTTTTCCTCTGTCTCAATCTGTCCATTTGGCTCGGAAATGGAATTCTTGCGCTTCCTAACTCTTCCCGCACCTGCTTCAATTTGTTTTCCCTCTGGTGCTGCTGCTTTCAGGAAAGTAACGTTGTTTGCTGATGGCTGCAAATCATCCTGTCAATTCTTTCTAGCTGAATTCTTGAAGGTACAAACCATCCCCAAATAGAGTGATATACCAAACAAATATTTTCCATGCTCCTGCCCGTGCTTGGGGGGGGGGGGGGGGGTGGCGGCGGT
>NW_010973284.1:3607856-3655924 GCF_000737465.1 Haliaeetus leucocephalus
GGGGGGGGTACTGTAGAGCTGTGTTATTAGGTATCACCACTTAGCAAGTATAAATTTAGCACATGTAGATGTGCTAGGAGGTGTTTCTGGATGTCCGCAGGTGATGTGATGAGACACATTTGCCTGGTGACCTGGAGCTCCTCGTTTGATCTTCACATGTCGTCTAACCCACGCGTTGCTCGCAGGACTCACCTGAGTGCTTCAGCCACCAGCAGCTGGAGGGAAAGAGAAGGATCTCTTTTCTCTGTGTTTTCCTCCTTTCCAGCATGCCTAGGTGTCCACCACTGTGAGCTCCGTACCGGCATCGCTCCCAGAGTCTGAAACCGTGGGCATGGAGGTTTCGGTAGCCTTTTAAAGATGGCCTCAGCAGGAGGGGCTGGCTCCCCAGGGCCTGACACCTTTTTTGTTGCTTCCCTCAGTGACACCAGACATCCACCCTCGGTCCTTGCAGAAGGTGAGCTCAGCAGCTGAGAGCATGAAAATAGGAGTCCTGTGGTCACCTGCATTTCCAGAAAATTTGGGTTCCTCCCCAAGAGCCCCAATGCTACTGACTGCTGGATGGCCAAATAACCCCCGCCTGCCTCTTGTGCCGTACCAACGCAAAGGAAATTCCCTTCCAGCATCACACAGGGGGTGGCTATCGCAGAGAGGCTCGTGTTTGTCCTGGCATGGTCGGATCCAGCGTATGGTGAAGCCAACATGAAATCTCGCTGCAGAAGCAGGGTGAATGCAGCCCTGGGAGCCTGGCGTAGGAGCCACCCACCCCAGCCTGTGTAAAACACACTGCGGTGCAGGGAGAGATCTTAAAATGTCCAAACATGATCATTCAAGGGCAAAAAAATTGAAGTTGAGGGCAGTGGTTAATCCAGGAGCCCTTTTTTTGGTAGCGCTACCTCCCAAGGGGAATCCATCCTAAGGAGGGCACCGGCTATTCCCGTGACAGCATCGCACCACACAGCAAACTCCTCTTGCTGCTGAATCCACCGGTGGGATTTTTAGCAGGGGCCGACAGGACAGTCCCGTAGGTGACACGTTTTCCTGACTGACGTCCTGCTTCCCATGCCCGCTGGGACGGGTCTGTACCTGCTGCTGAGCATCAGAGGAAGCAGCAGTAAAGGAAAAGGATGATGATCAAGCGGCTTTTCCTCCTGGTTTGCACCAGCCCGTGGATGCCTAAGAGGGTGTCAGGGGAGGGAAGAAGGCACAAATCTGTGCATGCCTCCTAATGAGGAGCCTTCGTTATTGGAGCCTGGATTGATTTGGTGTTTGTTGGTGCAACACGTTGGCAAATGCGAGATTTCCGAGTGAAATATTTGCCAGCACTGTTAAGCTCCATTAAGGCAACGTTTTGAGAGTGTGTTGTGTACATAGAAGAGAAACAAGGCCAGACCCTCCCTGCTGCCTGCAAAACCTTGCTGCCAGTTAATTGCTGGGTATATAACTGTCAGCTTGAGACGATAGCTACAAGATTTGACAGCTGAAGAAACTTAAAGATATAATTAACCTTCCTGGCAGCCCAGATTTTGCTGAAACAGGTGAAGGCTGCAGCCGCTCGTGCCTGGCAGGGAGCCCGCAGCACCCAGCAGCATCCAGCCCCTCGCCCGCAGGATGGGCCCCTCCTCCCCCCACCAGAGCCTCTGGCACCCTGTGATTTGCAGGGAAAAAGGCTTTTCTGGGTAGCTGTTGGTGTTGTGCTCAAATAAGGAGTTGGACCTGGTCACAGAGTCCAACAGCAAAATGGACCACTGTTGCACTCGCCTCAGGGAGGGTTTCCAGCTCCGGCTTCGGTTCGAAGCTGCCCGAGCATCCCTGGGTGCAGCGCTCACCTGCGTGCATTCCTACGGATGCAGGGCTGGCACCATGGGAGCAGCTCCGCTCCCCCAAGCCAAGGGGGTCCCCAGCACCCCCGGCCTCCCCAGGGCGTTTTCTAGGGGCTCACAGCCAGGATTAACGTGACTTGAAGGCTTACAAAAGCCCTTTGCCGGCTTGTTCCTGGACGTGTTCACAGCTGCATCTGTGACTGCTGCCAGCAGTGAGCCGCTCCAGCTGGTCATCCTCCTCGGAGCAAGGAAAGCCTCTTCCCTGATATACAGGGCTGTCCCTTTCTATTCCAAATTCAACACCCTAGGAAGATGCTTCTGCAAAAAAAGGGAGGTGTCACCACCAGCGCTGGCTGGGAGTCCTCTGTGCTTTCAGATACTCAATACCACTGAGCTTAAGGACCCAATGAGTGCCATGCCGGCAGCGTGGGACAAAGGGGGCATCATGGGGACAGAGATAATGCTTGAGGCCCCCACTGTGCTCCCAGCTTGGTGGCCAGGATGTGGGAGCACCACCTCTCCCCAGTTAATCCCCAGCAGGATTGGTTTCCAGCCAAAATAGCAATAGCCAAAAGGCTCATGATGTGCCCCTGCGCTGCTGATGATAACCCCCTCTGGATTTCCAGCCCAAACGTGCTCCCAGCTGGTTTATTCTGCTTCCCTCTGCAACCCCAACTCCCCAAATCACCCGGTAGCTTCCTCAGCTCCTTCCCCCCCACAGTATGGGGGTGTCCCCCTCCCCAGCACCCCTTTCTCAGGGACTGCAGGCAGCCCAGGAGCGGGATGCCGCTGGCTGAGACGTGCTCGCAAAGCGCGACAGCCCCAGCATCCCACACCGGTGCACAGAAAGACCTGGCAGCACCGATGGCACATCTCCATCCCTGTCCCCCTCACACCCGGGACAAAAGCTCCTTGTAGCCGTCACTCTCCCAGCCTCGGGCGACCTTTCGGCCGTCAGTGGGGCTCTTCGTGCTCGCCCAGATCCCAAGCGTGATGGGGAGAGGTTGTACTCTCTCCTCCGGGGCTGGGGCTCACTGGCCCTTTCCCATGGCACGGCCGGCCCCTGTCCGCAGCCGGGTGTGACAGGGACACCCGGCATGGAGCGGAGCTTGGGGAGGCACTGGCTTATTTGTCACCAGGATAAGCAAGATGATGCAAAACGTGCAGGAGCTGCAGAGAGAGCTAACAGAAAGGGGCCAGGAGGAGAAAGGAGAGGGGTAACCAGGGGCTGGGGCTATTCTGGCCTTGCAAATTAATTCTAAGAAGAAATCTGTGTTCATCTGATCTTCTCCACCATGCAACCAAAGCTCCCCGGGAATGGATCAAGGGACATCTCTGTGGCCCAGAGGGCTTCCCTGCCATCGCTCATGCTGCTGCTAAGTGTGGCCGTGGCATGGACCAGAGCGGCACCCACAGCAGTTCTCCTTCAGCAAGCACGTCCGTCCTCATCCCTGCGGGTTAAGACCCCAGCAGCACAGGAGGTCGCATGGGGACAGCCGGGAGGGGAGAAGATCCCGGTGAGCCGGTGCAAAGTCCCCTGGCTGGGCACTGCCCTGCCTGGTGCAAGCCCACAGCCTGGAGAGAGGGACTGCCTGGGTCATTTTGTGAAATAAACCCTTTTTCTCACATAAAAGCCACCCAGATGAGTTGCAAATGGATAACAGGAATCCATCACCAGCGCTCCTTCCCTCCACCATGCCCATGGTCCTCACGCATTGGGCCTCAGTTTCCCTCCTTAGCATTTTCCCAGTGCTTCCCAAGCAGGCTAGGAGAGCGGTGGACATAGGCAGCGCTCCTGTTACTCATCTGATTATTTATTTAGAGCCTGATGATTTGATTGTGCCGGGCTGAACGCAGCCACCCCATTTCCTGGCTTTGCTTATGGACGTGGAGCGGCGTCTCTCTGGAGCAGACAAAGGCTTTGTTGTTGTGCGGGAGGGAGAGCCTCCCTTATCTCTCTGCAGAAAGTCTGCATGCGAATCCGGTCGGTGAAAATCGTAGATCATAGAAAACAGGACAGGAAGAGCCCCCAGGAGATCGGTTGGTTTATTCATCTCCCTCCCTTGGGGAATCGCTCTGACCAGAGAGAAGCTGGGCTAAAATATCCTAAAAATCCCAGCCATGCTCTCCGTGTTTTCTCTATTTACCAGGAAGGTTTTCCTAACATGTCACACTGGTGGGATGTGCTGATGGGGGATGCGCTGATGGGCGCTGTGCTTTTGTGCTGCTGCATTGGACAAGCGCAACGATGGTGGAAGTGCCCCAAAATGGGCACTGCTGCTGGCACGGGACCCTGCTCCCCCTGCCCAGAGGAACAGGGCCAGCCCTGGGGTGCTGGGCAGGACTGGGCATCCCACTCCTGCTTCCAGCAGGTACATGGTGTCATGATCCACAACATGAGGGTCTGGTAGCCTCGGAAAATCCCATTGCACCCGAGGTGACCCTATTCAGGTGCAGCTGGTCATGCCGTGAGCAGCCCTGAGGAGCCTGAGGGTGGGAGGGCTCTGCTGAGGATGGAAACTCAACACAGCTGAACCCCATCTTGCTCAAAATCTCTCTGATGCCCCCAAAGCCATGGGCGGGCAGGTAGGGCACTGTGGGGCTGGGAAGGAGTGTGGTGCAGGTAAGGTGCCAGTTTGCCTGTACTGGCATCACTGGTTTCCAGTCCTCTGGAGCTACCTGGTGCGAGGGAGGCGAGAGGTCAAGCAGTTTTGTAGCTGGGTGAGCTCTGGGGATTGCTTGGGACTGGGTGACCCCTCGGTGGCCATGCTGGAGCCTACCAGGGACACTGGTGTGTCCCTGCAGCGCAGGGTAGAGCTCGGGGGCTCTTCAGGTTGCTCGCGCACGGCTGCCTGGCTGCACACACCATCAGGCTGCTGGTGTGGGGAGAGGGACAGGACCCCTCTGGCTGCGGCGCTGTAATTAAGAAGCAGGTGCTCGACTTGTCACGCGAGCTCAGCACACCAGGTCTGGCCCTGCTCCTGCAGGCAGATGGCTGCCACTGGTCAGGGGCTGCAAACCCAGCCCTGGGGGTCGCCATGCAGGAGCTGGCTGTTTGAGGGGCTTCTCCTTTCCAAAGCAACGCTTTGGCTGTGACAGGTAGCTCGGGTCCCTCTCCTTCCAGGAATGCTTTATAAACCCCAGGTTTCCATGCTTGGAAAAAACAAAAGATGTCCCGATGCTTTCTTAAGCAGAACCGTCACATGCTCTGCTCACTTGAGATTTATGTGGCCCGAGGGGCGCAGTGAGGTTCTGCTGACTCATGTATTTCTCTGAAAATGAAAATAAAACAGCCGGTGTGTTACTTTGGTGGCTGCAGAAAGAAAGAGAAAAGCTTCCTGAGCACCAGCTGGGTGCTCACCCTGTACCAGGCAACTACCCTTTGGTGGTTTATTCTATGTAATACTCAGTAAAGCTTTCTGCGGTGACACCGGTGGTGCCCGGGGTGGGAAGGGGAGCCGGGACCGGGGTCAGCCCCGCTGCCGTGGGGTGCGTGCTCTCGCTGTGGGTGCTGGCGGTCCCCGAGCTCACGCTGGCTGGGGCACTCCACTCGCTCCAGAAGCCGTTCCCCTCTGCGCTCTTGCAACGAACCATCAGGACGTAGGTAGTGTCCGGCCTCACGTCGTAGATGTGGTAGCTGGTCTGCTCCCCCACGTCAGGCTCGTGCTGAGAAAGAGGAGGGGAAATGTATTTAAACGACTCTCACAGCTCTCCTCTGGTGGTTTCTTCCTTCTCCCCCTATTCCTCTGCTCAGAGGGTTATTTGTGTATTTTCAGGTTTTATACTCAAGTCCCACAGCCTGGGACCAGGGTGCAGAGAACTGGCACGCTTGTGACACCCAGGGAGCCAGTGCTGGAGCTGAACCCCATGTCTCTGAGCAGCGCTGGTGGTGTGCAGCATCGCACCGCCTCCATGGGCACAAAACCTGCTGCTTCGGTGAATAGTTTGGGGGTCTTTTCCTTCTTCCTACACGTACCCCATGGCTGGGAGCATGCCCTGTGTCCTCCATCCTCCCTGAAATCCCCCAGCTCCAAAAGCAGTGGTGTGAAGACCTGGGAAGTGGCTGATCATGGTGGAGAACTACTTGAAGGTTCCTTGCTCCCCACGCAGGACACGCGTGACGTGGCTCCGGACACCGAGGTTAGTACCACCAGCAGCCCCGGCGTGAGCGTGCCCCTCGGCAGTGTTTCCCAGCCAGCCCGAGTCCCATGCCGGAGCACGGCTGGGGACCACCTAGCTGGGAAGTCCCGCTCCCATCCTGCTTTGGCTCCTTACCTTATTTTTCCCTTTCCCCAGGAATGCCAGGAATGAGGCCGGCTGGGTTCCTCTAATCCATTCTCCTGGCTCAAACCTGCATCCTCTCCTCAAATGGGCCTTTATGGTTAATTTAATACCAACTGGCCCAGGAGCGATGGCAAGGGCAGTTTGTGGGCTTGCACCAGGCACAGCTTTGCTGCTCCTCAGAGTAGTTTTCTCAGGGGTTTGATGTTTAAGGCTGGAAGACCGCCAGCCGCTTTTGCCACCGAGCCGGTCGCAGCTCCCCAGGACCTTGGCACGGATGGGTCGGTGGGTGTTGCACCGAGAGGGGGTATGCTCAGGGAAGGACAGAGGACTCACCACCCACACGCTGCTGCCCACCTCCCGGTACCGCAGCTGGAACAGCAGTGGGAAGTAGGAGGGAGCGATGCCCGGCGGGTACTGCTAGTCCACCGACAGGTAAGTGCCCCCACCGCTGGCCGTCACGCCCCGGGGGGGGTCCGTCTTGGCTGCTCCGTTTGGGAGAACAAAACCACAGGGTCGGCGTCAGGTGTGGGCAGCAAGGGGCTGCTCGGCAGCTTCCCCCAAGCCGCCGGTGATGGATGGAGGACAGGGGTTTGTGTCGGGGAGGGAGACCCCCCCACGCAGCCCACACCGTTAGGTGCCACCGGCTTCGCACGCCTGCTCCCCCTCTTCCCTCCCAGCGCAGCAATGGACTCACCGATGTCCCCCGTGTTCACCACCAGCCCCTCGGACACCCAGCCCTCTGCCTCCACCCAGATCTCGTACGTCAGGTAGAGGCAGAAGTTTTCCCGGCTGAAGTAGCAGGAGTTGGGGCCGGCGGTGACGTAGTCTTTGCACTCTTCCACTTCTGGGGCTCCCCTGCACCCCAAGGAGGTGTTGAGGATGCCGGCAGCCCCCTCCCTCAGCATGCCCTGGGGCTAGTTGGTGCCCCCAACCTCCCAAAACCACAGCGGGTACGAGACGAGCGGCCCCATGGAGGTGGTGCTGCTCTGCTCCCCAGCATGAAGCCACCCCCGCAGCCTCCCCTTCTATTTGTGGGTGGAAAAAACAACTCAGCAAATGCCTCTCCGAGCCCTGTTACAGGGAGGGGGTGATTCATGGCATTTCGGTACCCCCTGAAATGCAGGTGAGAAGGAAAAATGCCCCACACCATGGGTTGAGCCATGCCATCCCTCCCCTCGGCTGCTCCCACTCACAGCGGCTGGTGTTTCACGGTCAGGATAAGGTTTCCAGGCCTTCCAGGACTTACCTCATCCTATACCAGAGGCGGAGGGAGGTGTTGGCCGGGGCTCCATCCCGCAGGGGCCAGCGGCACCACATATGCTTGGGGTAGAGCAGGATGCAGCTCACACCCGGGTGGCCGGGTACCCCTGTGGGGACAGAGGGGACGGGGAAGGGGGAACCATCAGCCCCCTCCATAGCACCGTGTTATGGTGCCTGAGCGTGGGGTGGGTGACAGCCCTTGCCGGGTCCCAGTCCTGCACCTTGGAGACAAGGTGGGTGTCTGCCTAAATGGAGATGGGTCTGGGATGGAGCACATTCCCTTGTCTCCCTGTGTGTCTCGCCGTCCTGTGCCGGTCAGGGCGAGGAGCCCCCACAGACTGGGATGCAGCAAGGTGCTTATTGGTCCCAGTTGCCCAGGCTACCTGGCCATCCTCTGGACCCAGTGGGAGAAGGCAGGCATAACTGGTTTGGAGCTGGTTGGCATATTGGTGTGAGCAGCAGGGTTGGCCACCAGCAGCCTGGGAAATGGTCTCCCTCTTTCCCCTGTTGCTGTGATGAGGACCACGACATCTGCAGAAGAGGCAGATGGGGACAGAAGCCGCGTCGGCTGTCTCAGTGAAACCCGCCAGGGGAGTGCAAAAGCCTCTGGGCTGCAGAACTGGGACTTGTTTTGGCTCCTGAAAGGAGCTTATTTGTTTCTAGGTCTGGAGGAAGCATCAATGTGTTCCTACACTGGAGCATATAAAAGCCAAAGCACAAGTAGGATTCCAAGTACTTTTCTGCTCTGGCTGAGCCCACAGTTTGGGCAGGTCGCTTTTGCTTGCGTCCGAGTATGTAAAATGGCAAAGTAGCTTTGGAGAGCTGGGACAGGGGAGCAGTGGAAAGCCCTGAAGTTATTTTCTTAAGCCATGTGGCTTTCAGACCTTGCTCCTGGGATTCTTTCCTTCCCCATCAGTGACTTGCACTCACCCTTTGACCATCCAGTCTCCTACAGGATCCCTGCATGGACTGAAGTCCCGTGCTGCAGACCAGCAATAAGGGAAACAGGACCCTCCAACCCCTTTGGCCTCAGCCGCAAGCAAAGACCCCCTCCCCGGCAAACCAAAGCCCCGCTCCGCAGGGAAGCGGCTAACCCTGCCTCTTCGGATGGGAATGCCAGCCTGCCGCGGGGGCATCTCTACCTTGGGGATCCAGGTACCCGCTGGAGACCCCAGCCGTGGCGGCACAGATGAGGAGGCAGTAGTCAAGCAGCCCTGCCATCTGGGAAAACATAATGGATCAAGCATATGGACAATTAAAAATGCAATGACGGCATTTACCGGGGAGTTATTTTCCCAGCTTATTTTGAACAGCGATCGCTCCCATTTCCCGGCCATCGTGGCCCCGGGGACAGCGAGGTCCTCCTCCCCGCTCGTGGGGGTTTTGGCGTGCGGAGGCTGAATGGGGAACTTGCTCCGTGATGGACAGGAGAATTTACAGCTGGATTTTGAGCTTACAACCATGCCTCTGCAGCAGATTCACGGGTTGTGGATTTGACCCTGCCTCCCCTCTCCAGCTAGCTCTGCCCGTTGCAGCCCTCCTCCTCCTCTATCCATCCAGGACAGGAGTGGGGTGTTTGCAATGTGAAAATTTCAGCTTAGGCAAAATATTGGCCACAGCAGAAATGGTTTTGGCTTCTGGGGGTTTTTTTTTGCCATTGGGGCTAGCTGTGCTAGAGGAACAGCGTTTGTCCATTATAGGAGCACCCTTTATAGGGAGATAACTGCTTGCTATATAATAATATATAATTAGCAAGGATTATCCCATAATCTAGTCTAATTGACAGAGACTGTGAATGTTGTTCAGTGGACTGCCAGCAGAAGAATTGGAGCATCATTAATTGCAGTGTAACCCTGGCACTGACTTCCCTTTTTTTGCATCCTGTGGCATGTCAGAGTCCCTTCGTGCCTCAGTTTCCCCTCCTGTGAGATGCCAGTTCATCCACCTGAACAGAGGGATTTATCCTGCAATAGCAGCACTTGTGCAGAGGGGTATTTAAACAAATGTAGGAGGGCTCTCCAGCCCTTGTGGTATCCTCCACAACATGATCTCTGCTATGGGAGGCCTCATTCCTTAGCATTCAAAACACTTAAAAAGTGCCACTCCCACAGCAAGGGAGATTCAGCGCTCCTGGTGCTGTGCGTGCATGGAGGAGCAAGGGTTTGTCGGCTGCAGCCCCACATGCTGAGGAACTCCCCAGCGTTTCCCTCCCTCTACCTCTTCTTTTCTGCTTTCTTCCATCCTTCTTCTGCTCCAGCCCCCAGTTTCTGCTCTGTGTTATGCTCCTGCCCCGTGGTGTGCTAACATACCTTGGGAGGAAAGGAGGAAAGTTCCTGGAGTCTCCTTCAAATGATCAGAGCTCCAAAAGACATCTGTGGCTGCTCCTTGCCTTAATGTCTCTTAATCCAGGGCCAGCCTAGCAAACCCTTCATATTACAGTGATGCCAGGGAAGTAAATGAGATCTAAAAGTTTGGGTTCTTTGTGGAGAAACCTTTGAAGAGCCTCTTAAAAGATGAAAAATGGTGAGCTGCTGCGCACTTTCTTTTTCGAAGGACAGGGAGGGTCTTGTCTACTCCCGTCTTCTTTCGTCCAAGTAATTTGCAGCAGGACAAAGCTCTCCTGAGCTGTGCCTGCTGACAGGGAATGGAGCAAGGTGTCGCCTGGTGCCTTCTGAAACTTGCTCTTCAGAAGCCAGCTCTGGCAGGGGTGAGTTCCCCTTCCATTCATCCATCCTGGTGCTGCCCCAAGCCCACCCTGTATTCCCTAAGCACCAGCAGCACGGGCAGGGGAGAAGAGCAGATGTCACTCACCTCCGGAAAGTGCTTCACTCCTCTCTTTGCTGGCTGCAGCAGGTCTCTATAGGTCTGTTGGCTTTATCTACTCTTTTGCTGAAAGAAATCTGTGGGCTGGGCTTAATCTGGTAAGAAAAGGGAAAAAAGAAGAACCTTTTCTCCAGATTGGGTGCCTCCTTCATTTAATGTTTCCCCTGTAAAAAGGGAACTAGCTATTTCAAAGGCACCATGCCAGAGAAACCTAGCACAAGGGAGCCACCGCTCAGCCCTTTCATCCTCCCTTTTAATCTAAAAGGGTTTCCCCAGGGTGAAGACAGGAGCTTGTGGAGAGTCCCTGCCTTCATAACGTGTCTTACCGGTACCCTGTGGCTGGTCTGCACCGCGCTGCGGCTACCAAGGAAAATTGGAGGAGAAAGAGCAGAATTCAGGAGAAATGTATGCCTGGGCCAGTGAGGCCAAACTTTAGGATGTGTTAGGGAGCCCTTCTTCCCCCAGCCCAATGTGTAGCCCATGTGGCAGGGGAACCCAAGCTGGTGAGGGTCCTGCAGGACCCCCTGTGAGTGGGTTTGCCGCAAGCAGACTATAGCAGATCAGATGTTTCAGAGCCAGGCCAGCCTTGGGTTCAGGTGCCTGTGCCCTTCCAGACCTTCTGTCTCAAGGGATTTCCAGAGGTCACACAAGCTACAGCTAGTGCAGAACGGCTCCCAGCACTGGGAACTGGCCGTCCCTGGCCTCCTGCTTTATCCACCAGCCGCATGGCCCCAGTCTCCCCACCGGCTGCATCGCCCAGGGGAGGGAAGGAAGAACTGAGGAGCAGCAAACTGGTTCAGTAAGTAACCTAAATCATAAATAACTGCAGTTGTGCAGGTGAAATATTGCTCAAAGGCGGGGGGGATCTTTATAGAGTAAAAACTTGATTACCGTCAGGTATTAAGTATCCTGTTGTCACATTCAGCATAACCCTTTGGGAAAAATGAAGCACTTTTTGGCCTATTGCTTTTTCATCTCTGTTTTTGTCTTCCTTCCCCACCTTCCTTTCTGTTTTTTTCCTTAAAGCATTTCCTTGTTCTCTGCATTCCTCCCATCCTGTGGGTCTTGAGTCCAACCCTCGGGAATCTTTTCCAGTTCCTCCAGACAGTTTTATGCAAAGCTGAGTCTGTGAATGGCTTTAACATCAGGTTGCAAGAGCTGGACCCAGAGCTATACGCTAAGGTCCCTTCAAAAACAAGTGGGGCAAAAACATATGAGGAAATTTATAGGAGAGTTTTCTCTTTGTGTGCAGTAACTTTGCATCCCTGAAATTAATTTCCAAATGAAAAATACTTGGCATGTATTGAGAATGAAGTAAGAAAAATCTCTGCAATGCATGCCCTAAAGAGCTGAAGGTATCCAAAATAGATTAAAAAAAAAAAAAAAATCTCTGTTCCCTGAAGGCTCCTCAGAAAAGGAAGGTGTCAGGGACCAGGAGAGGGCATGGAAAAAAGTCACCTGGAAGAGATGGGCCTGGCAGACCTTTGCTTAAACCCTGAAACAGTCTGACGGCATAGGACAGACTGAGCTTGTAGTTTGTGTGGAGTAGAAGAGCTCACATGCATCTCTAAGTTGTTCCATGCTATCTGCGGACTTGGGGAGGAGCTGGCTGTCCCACGCTAACCCCAGGTGATGTTTGGACAGCCTGTAAGGTTACAGCAAACGGATCTCAGACAGGCCTGCTGACAGCAGCTGGTATCTCTTTTGGCTTGCACCACTTCAAAAGGGATGCACAAAGGAAGAGATGTGGTCAGGTTGTAGTTTTGCTTTTTTTCTAAATACACCTTGAGGACAAGGCTGGCATTCCCCACCATCTTCCCATTCCTCCACACATTACAAAGAACACAGAGGTACTCTGGACCATGGCAGGTCCTTGTTTATATCTATGTTGGTGTTGCTTTTAAATTTTACAGTGCTGTGTCATGAATGGCATCCCTTCCACAGGACTGTTTACTAATAAGAGAGGAAAGAATCATCCACATCACTTTCCCTTCTCTCAGTTGGTTCCCAGGGCTAAACTGTAAAAACAAAAGTGGATCTCACCAAGTT
This sequence comes from Haliaeetus leucocephalus, assembly GCF_000737465.1. Classification (NCBI taxonomy): domain Eukaryota; kingdom Metazoa; phylum Chordata; class Aves; order Accipitriformes; family Accipitridae; genus Haliaeetus; species Haliaeetus leucocephalus. The sequence continues at coordinate 3,620,093 of NW_010973284.1, forward strand.
GCTGTTTTCAGAGTAGACCAGCCATTGCTACAGAGCAGTTCACTTTCAGACAGCAACTGTCCTCGGTTGTTACCCACACTGTGCATCACAAACAATTTTGGCAACTCCTAGACCTGTCTTGCAAACCAGTGCACAGCATGGTGTAAACTGGCTGTGTGTTCAGGTAAGCCAAAGTTCTCTGACTGTATCTGACCTGTGTAGAAAACTTGTCTGGCTTGGCTTTCATTAGAACAAAGTTCCTCATTTTAAGGATTTTTGCTTCTCACACATTACCTAAATAGAGAAAACACAGCCCAGCAGCAGAAAGCTGAAAATAAATACTGCTGGTCTTGGCGTTGCAATTCTGGAAACAAAAGCTAGGTTGTTCTTTCATCCTGAGCCCCTTCCATGACAGTCCAAGATACATGGATTCAATTAACAGCTGTGCAGTTTGAAGTTATTTAAGCGGGAAATGGAGCTGATGACTTGTAAGAAATAAATAGATGGTTTTCACATCTCTTGCTACAGCTTGGTCAATGAGTGTTAAGTCTTCATTGACATATTATCCATATAGTCACCACCCATCTATCTGCCAGTTTCCGTCTCATCCTGTCTTTGACACGCCTAACCTTAACTTTCTGCAAATGAAATGTCTGTATGCCAAAGCATTTGTTTTCAGAAAAGTCAGCTGTTTGAAGATACCTTCACAATGCATACAGGAGAAAAACCAGTCTCGCACTGGCCCAAGCAAACAAGACGTGGTTTAGATGTTTTTAAGAGAAGCTGCAATTAGCTATTTAAATTTATGGAGTTCAACACCTCAGGTAAATTTTGGGTGTTTCTTTAGCTTCTAGTGTCCACAGAAGAAAAAAGTATTTAGCAGGTCCACATAATTAGAGTCAGTCATGTTTTAGGATGAAGATCTGAATAAAGACTAATTCATAGTTTTCCCACTGCATTATTTGCCCTTAAGTGACTCTTCTGAAATAAGAGTGCTGACCACAACTGGTCAAAAGACACTTCCTTATGGTGTATTAAGACTTCAATTCCCATGACAGTGAATAAGCAGGTTTCACTCACTTGGTTCTGTCTACCCTGATAACTCAGAAAAAGGTTTGTGACCAGTCCCTTGTGTACATACACACACACAGACACACAGAGAACAGAGAGCACTTTATTACCTACCAGTAGAGAAACACTGTGCCTGTCACAGCTTATGGAGAACAGGATGACTTATGGCACTCAAGAAATCAGAGCAAATATGAGAGGCAAGATTTCCGGTTTTTAATAACTAGAAGGAATTAAAACAATAGTTTGTTGCTTAAATTTGTTTAGGCAATCATTCTGAACCATGTTCCTTTTGGAGGAAAAAAGCCTTTAAAAGGAATGTTTTCCTTATAACCTAATTTTATTTAGAAAATTCATTTCAAGTTTTTTTTCACGTTACAGTAAGAACTAGCACCAGATTTAAATCATGAGTGAGGTATAGAAGTCTGAGCGAGCTGCTCATTAAGCAGCAGAGGCATTAGATAGCACCTATACTCCAGGGCATTTTGATTTTCACCCCAGGGCTTTAGAAAATGCCCACAATTGCAGGATGACTGACCCTATGGAATAATGGATAGCAAGTTCCTGAAACCCATTCTGCATCCAACTCTGGAATGCAGCAATGGGACATCACCTGGCTTGGCAAACCAGCTTGCCACAGGCAGGGCCCAGCTACAGCAGATGTAGCTGATTTAGGGTTAACTAGAGTTTGCAGTTATCCACTAGGAATCTGCTCCCATGGACCAATTACTCTGAATTCCCAGTATTTCCCACCAGCACAGCACAGAGCTGGTCCTTTATGTTATCCAGCTGATTACACCTGAAGATCCACATCAGGGATGGAACTAAACTGAGGTATGACAAATGGGCAGAAGTGAGAAACAGGTGAGTCAGCAGGAAAATATACAGCAGAGCAGAAGAAACTTTTCTTGCAACAAGCCCACACGGATTTCTACCAAGTCAGATTTACAGCACCGCTTTCATCATTAGTAGTTCTTGTTTTCAGCAGCCCTGTTCACAGAACGGTGCCAAGTGAGTCACACTGTCAGCACTTCTGCACTCCCCTCATGACAGAAAGGGCTCCCAGTTCCACAGAGATGTAGGCACATGAAGTTCTCACCCAGGATCAAGAATGACACCTTACTTTTTATGGCTCTGTACAAACGCAGGGACAGTGAGCGTGCCAGTCTTGACTTCTGCTTGGATTTCAGGTTTGTGCTTTAATGAAAAGACAAGAGCTCGCACCGTTCTGCGATATGGTGCACTAATGAGACGGGAAGAGAGATGAAAAGCTTCTCGCTCAATATTTTCAGCCAGTGGGTGATCAATCTGAAAACAGCAAAGTATAAAATTAGATCTTTACATTTAATAAGGAGACCAACTGATTGAAATTGGAGTTTGGTGCTTTTCAGTGTTTCTTCATTAATCAGTTTAGATTCAAGGAAATCTACTTCCCATCACAAGTGTAACAGGAAGAGCAATTTAATTCCACCCTAGCAATTAAGGAACAAGGCAACATGGTCAGTAGCAGGGAACATATCCACATCTCCAGCTGGGTGGCAGTACTTTGCCATCACAACAGGAAACTAATCTGCAACTAGCTTTGGGTATCAAGCTCAACTGCAATTATAAGCTACACTGCACTGTCTCCATAAAGCTCACTTTTGATCTTGCTGATAGAAGGTACCTTGGATACTATTTTAAACTTCATTCCAACAGCAACTCTAAGACATGCCAAACACTTGGCAACTCTGCCTGGTGCTATAAAGGGAAATGTGGGCTCTCTGTGTGTAGAAGGAGGTGTAATTAAGAATGCAGAAAGGGATTTGCTAAATGTTAATTATGTAGTTATTGCTTCAACATGTGCCAAAACCTGTAATTTAGCACAGCTTAGAAAAAAATCCCCCACCCATCATGAAATGGTTTTAATTTCACTTCTGCCTTTTGTAATGGGGAATCTCCCACGCTTTGAATACAGGAGATTCCAGTATGCCAAGTAGTATTCCTCCAAGTCCTTTGCCCACTCTATTTTTGCTACCCATCACTAAATTGCCCCTCTGCTGGGCAGCACTAGAAGCCCCTCGGATTCATTCAGCCCCACCTTCCCTTCTCCTTTTTGTCAACCTCTCGGGTGTCCCTGCTCCCCATTTGCTGGACCTCTGTGGCTCCCCTGGCTACATACAGTGTTCATCTGCTGCTGTAAGCTCCACTTGCACATCTGGTGGTAGCAGCAAGCTAGCAGGGTATTTTTCCTTGCTGTGCTTTCAGGCAAGTCCTGTTCAGAGGCAATTCTGCTTTACCCAATACCACTCATTTTAGGGTGGTACCATAGCCTTTATGTCCCACAGGTTCAGACTTTACTACCAGTCTTCTCACCATGCATAGATGTGCCTTCCAAGAACTAAGCTTGACCCAGCAGCCTGACAAAGGTGAGCTCCCGCCATTCTGAGGCATTCCCACAGCAAACCATCCTTTTGTGCTGCCTCAGTAAGTTGGAGAGGTTGTTCTCATAGCTAGCAAACACGTAGCTTTGAAACTCTTGAGTGCTTATCACTTGACTTGCCATTTAAAGGATAATTAATGAATAAATTAAAAAGGATAATTATTATGGCATTTCATAGACCAAGCAAACTAGTCATTAAGCCTTACAGCAAAGCCCCGTTCATTTAGTTAAAGATACCTGAGGGATCTGGTATTTATCACCACTTTATATACTGTCAACCTTGCCTCTCTGTTTTTGCAATAGATTTAAATTTACAAATGTTTAATTACTTAAATATGAAACACCCAAAAGGTCCCAGTGTTGCTTTCACAGCTGTTAAGTAGTAGGAAAAACTATGTTCTATTAACTTCCTCTTTCTCAGCCCAACTGCAGTAGCTACACAACTATTCTGTTGACTGGTTATGTAAATGAGAGAAAATACACCTCACAATTAGCATGTTTACTTGGTTAACAACAACAACAACAAAATTACCTTCCTTGAAAACAAAGTTACTTATAAATAGGGACATGCAGCGAATCGCTGAAAACAGGAACAGATCAGCTGGTCTTGTCCCCACTCTGCAGGCAGGACCAGCTTTACAGTAGCTATGGCTGAAAAAGGCTTGTTTAATTTGTTCCTACAAGGAATAACTCTTTGAGCCAAAGACAAATGGATCTGAACGTCACCTCTAGATCCAGGGCTTCACAAAGCAGCTTCCGTGCATTCTTTCTGAAAGCCTCGGTCTTGGGATCGCTTCTGACCTCTATTGAGGGCTTGTTTGAATGGTCTTTGATGAAAGTTCGCCACTCTGTGTAAATATCTTTGGCGAGGCTGGCCACATCGTGATCTGAATGTTTGCGCATCTTATTCACTGTGTGACCTGGAAAACAATAACAGCTCCTTCACATTTGGTAGGTGGACAAAATACAATGGACGCCAGTCAAATCATATCGGTGCTAAAGCAGCCACGCACCTTTTTAATTCAGGCAGCGTCAGCAAAACAACCAGAGCATTGACACAAAGACAAATATAAAATTATTAGGAATTAAGACTGAAATTCTCACTCCTTGACTTCTGCAGCGACTGTTGCCCAAGCAATTAGCAAGGAATTGACCTATACATTTGAAAATTACCTTCCCAAGTCACCGAGGTAAGGAGCAACACTTGCGTAATACAGGGCTACATTCATTTTCTACACAGATACTAGATCTGGTGAAAGCTTGTAAGACTTGCCTACAAAGAATGCTGTTTTTAAACTGAAAACCCCTTTAAGGAAACAGTTGTTGCTGGTGATGGCTAGAGCATTTTAACACACAAACATCACGGTGACTCCAGGCAGAATCTTTCCAATCGATAGGGCCTGCCAGTGCAAAAGAGGCTTTCCTCTGAAAGGAGACAAAAGGGACCTTCTTCTAGCGGGGTATTTCTCTCTGACCAGTAGCGCTGTTGGCCAGGAGATGTCACTGTTAGGCTTCTGTGGCTCTTCCAGCCCAGCCGCATTCAGGCAGGCACTAGGAAAAATCTCGGGAAAAGCCTGAATAAGCTGAACACGGCAAATAAAATGACAGTTCAGAAGTATGGGGGAAGGGGCAGACCGCATCTCCTTTTCTAAGGCAAGGGGGGCTCTCCGAACAGAGATCCAGCCGCTCTAATGGCAAACAAAGGCCAGGATGCTCTCCATAGTCAGGAAAGGCAGGGAGCAACCATGTGGTCTCACATTATCCCTCCCCCAAGTCCTATGGAAAAAAGCCAGGCATCGGGCTGTGTCATTTGCATGGAGCTGCCCATCGTGCTGGGGGTTTCTCAGGGTGAGGATGCAGTAAGCAGTTTTGGGCCAATCTGAGAATTTCTTGCATGTTCAGAGGATTCAGCCAGGTCAAACAGATGAGCTGTGTCTCGGATGGCAAGACAGCGCTCTGCCATGCCCCTGACAGAGAGCAGGAGAAGGAATAAGACACAGAGGTGCCCAAGAAGAGTTCTTCAAAAATTTGACCACAGAAGTGGTGATGCAGTATTTGGTAATAAGCAGGCAACCTGGGAGGAATTAGAGGACAGCTGACTTTTTCAGTACAAGCTCTGAAAACTGCAGGCTGGATATCAACAATTTTTTATTGGCAGCTACACTCATTTCTTAAAAAGCTTGCAAGCTAGTCTCTTTTGTACTGACAAGCCAAGCAGACACAAGACAACCCAATATCCACAGTCTAAATCAGACAAGATGTACCTATTTTTGTTGAAAGTAACACTTCCTTGGAAGGTATTTTCTTCTTCAGCTCCTCCAAAGCTTCGATCAGATTCTCTTTTGGTTGCCCAGGAAGCTCAAGCATAGACTTCCATCGTTTTATGTCTTCCACAACCACAACTCTCTGGAAAAGAGAAAAGCCATTAGGGAAGTGGAATATTCTTATTATAAATAAGGACACTGGCTTCATCTCTGCTAATGGGGCTGTTATCAACACATGAATTATTGATTATGGTATGAACCAGAGCACAGAATACATGATGGCCTGGAATGATGGGTACTTGCTTGAGATTGGCAGCCTACTGCAAATCAAGACTGAAGTAAATAGAAAGCAAAGCAAGATGCTTCACCTTGGTCTGCCAAACTCTAGGGCACGTAACAGCAACTGTCTGCTAGAATAGAAGTGTTTTGAATTTCAGGAGTCCATTGTATAAATGTGTCTTAATAGAAAAAGGGATTAAGAGGGAGGCAGCTAATTATCTTTAGCAGCCTGGCAGAATCTGAATCCTGCTCAGATTTGTTTTAAATTTAAAATAATGCCAGCAAGGAGAGAAACAAAGCATTAGGGAACATGAACACAAACTCAAGTACACTGGACATTTGCAGGGTTTCTTGCCCTGTTTTTGCCACAGACCTTGACAGAACAGACTGCAAACAGCGTGAGTCTCATATTTTGGACAGTGAGGCATCTTACAAAGATTCAGCAGTGGTCAGACAGCTGGGGTGCTTTACGCACCATTCTTTTGCTTTCTGCCTTACACTAATAAGGTCTCTGGTGCAGCAAACATTTTCCTGTTGTGCTTCTACAAACAGGTGGCAAAGAGGTGCTCAGCTCTTACGCATGTCTTGCGCAGGACCATCATGCAACCAAGTGAAGGGCTCTCCTTGCTGGGGAGAGAAGTGAGCCAGCTGGCAGTACTGAAGCTGGTGGTGTCACCTGGCTGTACTTGAATTGTGCACCCAGCCTGACCCTATGCCACACCAAACATGCAGGAAGGAGCATCTAGCTTAGGAAACCCCTTTCAACGCAGCAGAGCCCTCTGCGCCTTTCTAACTTTGCTTCCCTGTCCTCCGTGAGGATGCCACCTCGACACTGCATAGATTTCAGTGAAGAGCTGGAACCACCGGTGGTTTACAAAACGTTCCTCCCGCTCTCACCCCATCCCGCTCAGCTCCGTGCAGAGGCAGGATGGCAGCCTGGCGAAGGCCTGACACCCCTTCTTCCCTCCAAGGTGCCTCAGGGCCAGCCCGGCTCCTCCTGGGGTGCTCCTGCCACCCCTGCACGCAGCCTCTGGGGAGCAGCGTGGTCCTGCCCCAGCGCCAGGCCTCACCTCGAAGGCTCTCCCCTCACCTCGAAGGCACCGGGCCCCGCAGCAGCAGCACCCGCTGCCGCGGGGTGAAAACCTCCCCTCAGGCCCGGGAGACCGGGGCGAGCCGTGCTACCCTCCCCACCACCACCCCCCCAGCGCCGGTGACCTGCCTTGAGGGACTCGAGGGTGGCCTGCCGGTAGGCGCGGGGGGCCGGCCCGGCCCGGCGGGGGCTCTCCGGGCAGCGGGCCCTACGCACCACGAACCGGTCCATCCTCTCGCCCGCCCTCCCGGAAGCCGCTGCCCCGCCCTTCCCGCCTTGTAGTTCCCGCCGGAGGGGAGGCCCTATGGGATGGCTGGGGCCGCCCGGCGGCGCGGACTACATTTCCCAGCAGGCACCGCGCGGGGGGGGGGCGGTGGCGGTTAATCTCGTGAGAGTCCCCCGGTGCCCGCTGCCGTCAGTGGCGGGGTGGGGGGTCTGCGGGAGGAGGAAGATGGCGGCGCGGCGGGGCGGCCTCCTCTGCCTGCCTCTCGCCTTGGCGCTGCTGGCGGGCGGCAGCGGCGCTCGGGGGGCCGGGCCGTTGCCCGTCGCCTCCTCCGAGGCTTTTGACTCCGTGCTGGGCAACACGGCGTCGTGTCACCGCGCCTGCCAGCTGACCTACTCCCTGCACACCTACCCCAAGGTACGGGCGGGCCCTGCCTCACGGCTCTCCCGCCGCGGCGGGCCCCTTCCCGGGCTCGGCCCCGCTCCCCTTCTCCCTCCCTCCCCTCCCCGGGAGCCGTCCTGCGGCTGGCGCGGCCGTCCCCGGGCCTGGCCCTCGGCCCTCTCCCCCTGCAGCCCCTCGTCGTGTCTTTTGGCTTCTTGTGCTGCGGAGTGACGGGACACCGCCGGGATTTTCTCGGGCAGGAGCCTTTTTCGAGGCGTGTCCCCGTGCGTGTGTTCTCCAGCGGCGTTGGACGTGTCTTCAAGCAAATATAAACCTGAAGGAAGCTCATGCTCGCAGTGCTGAGGGGCAGTCAGCAGCCCTGCTGCTGCTGCTGCGGTTCTTCTGTGGAGTGTCTCGTCTGGCTTAGGTTTTTGTCCCCTCAAAGCAGAGGATGCAGTCCCTTCTCTAAAGATAGATCCTGCGTTTTGAAAATAGATGGTTAGGCTGCAGCTTGCCCAAGAAGCGCCGCTTTCAAAGTATAGCTTTGTTAGTGCTGGGTATCTCTGTGGGTTTTGGGGGATTTGCTGCTTTTTTTTCCCCTCCTGTTCCTAAAGAGGCAGCTGTAATTTGGCTTAGGCTGTTCTATATTTTGGGGCACTAAAACAGTGCTGTGTTCGTGACAAGCCAGAGATGACGCTTGGATGTTGAAGGATGAAGCATAAATGATGATAAACGAGTAGCTTGTCAGAACCTTCAGTCTGTGTTTTAATTCGCTTGCATGGAATTTTTTTCCTCTCGTGATAAATACTGAAATAGTGTCTAACGGGAATCTAATTTCATACTCCAGAGTTTGCTGTTGGTTCAAGCTTTGTACAGCTTGGAACTACGAGCTTGAATTTGGAAAGTCTAGTACCAAAAATCTCATCTTTCCCGCTTCTTTCTTGGCAGTACACTTCGTTATCAGCTGCAGCTATGTAGCAGGTTGAACCCCAAATGATGGGAGCTCTTAGCCCATCTTTGAGATTTCACACGAGGGCAGCAGGCAAATGGAAGCGGTGATAATGTTAGGTAATAGGGCTTTGTCTGCTTTCTTGTGGAACTTAAATCGGATTTTGTGATTCTGTAGCTGGTACTGGTATCCCCACGGAGAGAAGTAACGGAGTTATGTGGAATACAAGTAAACTTACATCTGTACTTATGGCGTGTTTTGGTGCTTACGTGTGACGATAGTGAGGAGAAAGAACTAAACCTGAGAAATTAGGACTAAACATTATCCTAATATATTTCCATACTGTTTTGGTGCAATGCTGCTCTTGTTTCTATTATAGGACTCGTTCAAGGAAGGCTGATTATTTCTGTGCTTTTTACTGTACTTTTGAATTCTTTGTTGTGTGTTGTTGGAGCTATTGAATAATATACTCATCTCTTCCATCACATTTAGTCTTTTTTCGATTTGTCACAAAACTACCAGTTGAATTGAAGGAAATTGTTGTCATTGGAAAGTAAGACGAGCTTCATTGAGACCTCCGTGGAAGACTGCCATAGAAATCTGTCTCCTAAAGCTAATTCTGTCTGGGTATCAAATTATGAAACATGTTTTCTGCAGTAGCATAACTATATTAGCCACCTTGTCAGTGTTGTTAGAGCTAAGTTTTAATTTACATTCACAGTTTTCTACTTTTGTGCCTTTAAAGCATGTGAACTTGTGCTCTCAGAGACAAATAATGGCCAGTTAATTTACGATAGGTTATACAGTAAGGTGTGGTATGTTTGGTTTTTGTTAAATTAATGCAGAGTCCATTTTCAACCTGTACAGCAATTGGCTGCCGTCACTTGGGTGGTTATATGGTTAGTGGTTTTGATGGGTCTGATTCATGATAGGGTGTGTTCATAAGTAGGAGCACTTATGTAATAGAGGCTGTCTTTAGTTCTGCAACATGGAGAGCACTATATGTGGAAAGTGCACATCCATCCCTTTGGTATTGTGGACAGAAGAAATACTATGTGTAGGTTTTCTATATTTGCATAATTTTAATAGTTGCAGTGAGGAAGCACTCTTCCCCTTCAGTTCAATATAATGAATAAAAATGTGTGTTTGTGGAACTGGTTTGGCAAGTAAGCAGGTAACCAGGGTACTGGTATAGTACATCAGAAGATAATCTCTTATTTCTGTTGTAGTTCTGATTACAGTCTGGTAGATACATTTTAACATGCTGTCAAAATTAGTCTTTTTTTTGTCCTTTCCTGTTGGGTTCTAGGTGTTTAAGTTCTGAGATGGAAGACTACTCTTTGTGGGATTAAACATCAGTAAATCTTTTACAGCAGTATATCTTGTTTTTAAACCCAGCATTTTTTTTAAAAATGCAGTGCAACTTTGGTTGTGAGTTGTAGGACTGGAATTACAAAATAGAATTTGCTGTTCCAGGTTTGCCCCACCACAGAATGAAGAGCTCTGAAATAAATCAATAGGTATGTCAGTGTTAAAGCGCTGTAGCTTGGTTTTATTTCAGATCATCCAGAATGTCATGTTTAGCTGGCTTCTAGGTCTAGTGGAAGGAAGGAGGATGGTGCTCTGGTGGGTGGCTTTTTTATAGCACTTCCGGAAAAAAAAAAAAAAAGTATTTGTTTTCTGACAATTTAATCTTGAATTGAGGGATGCAAGCCTTTTCTTCTGCCTTTCCAGGAAGAGGAACTGTACGCATGCCAGCGAGGCTGCAGACTCTTTTCCATTTGTCAGTTTGTGGATGATGGCATCGATTTGAATCGAACCAAACTGGAATGCGACTCCGGTAAGATTTCAGTACTCCTTCAGCATCCCGTAATGTGGAGACATAACAGAGGGAAGAGCAGGAACGTCTGAAAGGGTTTTGTTAAATTGGTGGGATTACTTCAGTTGCTTTCTGGTTTTGTTTAACAATTTCTTAAAGTTTATGTACAGGATATTAAAAAAAAAAAATCTTAGGGAAAGGTTGTCTGTTCTCTGCGAGTTTCTCCTTACCTGATGCTTAGACCTGATGCTTAGTGTTGCTATTTGCCTGAATTTCTTAAGTATCGTCAGTCTCTGTAAATAAATTAGAAACACTTCATTTTACTATAAACAGTTTGTCATAGAAAACACAAATGGCTGGGAAAAAATCCTTTCCTTTCCTTTAATAATTCCATGTGACAATCAGTCCCATTTACAATTCCTGACAAACTTGTATATACAAGTGAATTGTTCAGAAGAGTAAGAACACAGATCTTAATGTGCTGTCTGCCTTGTAACTTGTGGTCTAGGCTACGTCCTGAGGTTTACCTACAGCTAAACTCTTGGGAATGAGGTACGTGTTTTGTTTGAAATAGGTCATTAAATATTGGTGACTAATTCTCTCAGTTACCTGTGTTAGAGCAAAAATTTGATGAAATATGTGTACTATAGACCAGTTAATACTGGTTTTGGAATTGTATAGAACTTTCATCCAATAATATCGAGGGAGCTGATTCACAGTTTTAGTCAGAGATTAAGTGGGACATAACCACCCAAAGCAGGAAAGCTAGGAGCTCTCCGTCTGTATTTCCAATACAATTAAGCACCAAGCCAGCACTCAAAGGAGGCTTCTATCCTCTCAGTACCTCAAAAACAAGAGGGCTAGTGGCTAGCTCAGAGAGCTGATGGAATGTACGCAAGTAGAAAGCCTGACATGCAGAGATGCTAATGTGATACAAAACTGCATTAAATACTCTAGAAATGGGCTAATGCTCTAGTCTGTCATACACTGTGACTAGCTGTGATACAGCATGTCAATCTAGTTGTCAAACCGCACATTGAAGAGTGCCATAAAAAAGGGTAATGTAGCAATAGACCACATGTAGAGGTAATTGAACAGTTGCTTACTTTCTGGTTTAACTCTCCTTCCTGAGGCTGTTGTCTTTTTCTGGCTTATGTTCTGTAATCTGTTACACTGGTTGGTACCCTGACTAAGTATTCTATGTTTGGCAAGATACATCTTGGCTGATCTGCTCGATTCTGTCTTTGGATGCTTCTTTATGCCTGCAAACACTAGTTTGGTGGCAGTTTTATCATTGAATTGCTGTTCAGGTGCTAGGAGCTGAAAACTGAAATTCTTAGCTGCTCATGCCCTGATTCCTGACAGCTTCTTAGCCTTTATGATGGTCTGTTTGTTCCTGCAGAAAACTGGGAGAGCTGCTGTCCTCTGTGTTGCTACTTGGTTTGATTCTTTAGTTCAGGTTGTACTGCAACATTGTCCACCTAAGCTTTAGAGTTTGGGGAAGAGCTATGCCCATGTATTGTCTGCCTGATTTCTCCATGGGCAGAATAATCTAAATTATTCTCTCTGAATAATTTAGATTTCTTGGCCTTTATGATCTCTAGTGAACAATTAATAGAAGCTATCTGTAAAACAAAGAGTGGGCTTCATTTTTCATTAAAAAAATATTCCATAATACTTTCAATGCAGTTTCTGTACTCGCACTAGCAGGAAAATGCTCCTTTGGTTTTCCTGTGATACCATGACTTCTGTTGTTACTTCAAAGGGATTTAATGGACTGATGGTCCCTCTATTCTTTTTAGGACTCCACCTCTGTTCTCTGAGGTAAAAATTCATGTTTTACTTGATACGTAGAGGAAAAACTAAAGTGGTAGCGGGAGGATCAATGAAAACTTGCACCCCTGAGATTGGCCAGGGTAACATTTCTGATCGGTTGCTCTGACTGCATTCAGATTTCAACTACTTCATCTGCCTAAGCTCTGATTCCTTAACCTTCATTAGACCTCAGAGCAAATGCTATCCTTGGAGCGATTGCCATATATTTTCTTGCAAATGGGATTGTCAGTCCTTTAGCTGCTGCTTTGTTTCTGATCCAACTTATACTGAAAATGTTTTCTTAACTAAAATGCAGAATTTATCTTCTCATTTGGGGAACTTCTTCCTTGCAGCCTGTACTGAAGCATACTCCCAATCTGATGAACAATATGCTTGCCATCTTGGATGCCAGAACCAATTGCCATTTGCTGAGTTAAGGCAAGAGCAAGTAAGTAGATGACATGTTTTTCAAATACCACCTACTTGTTTTCTGTTCAGTGTGTGTCTTTGCTTTTTAAAGTTTCTTCAAATGGAAAATAAATCTTCTGAGGACTGAAATCTAGATATGAGGCGAGGGGTGAGCAAGAACATGAGTTCTGTCCTTTTCACATAGAAACAAATGGAAAACCAGTTAACGTTGTGCTTGCAGTTAATGTCCCTGATGCCAAGAATTCATCTCCTCTTTCCTCTGACACTGGTGAGATCATTCTGGAGTGACATGATGGATTCAGCTCAGAGCTTCATAACATCCTCGTGGACTTTCTACCTTCAAGCAGATGATGGCAAGATTGTCATATTCCAGGTGCTTGCCTTTTTCTTTGAGATTAAGGTGTCCTGGCTGCTAAATGTTTAACTCTGCTCCTTCGAGTCACAGGAAAGACTATAAAGCACTATCAGATGTGTTTAGTTTCTGCTAGTACTTCACTGCCTTTAGGGCCAGCATAAGGGGGGAGCAGAATCAAACTTAAGCGAATGGTGCGTGTCTTAAGGTTAACTTCCGTATTAGTTCTGAAAATGTAAATGATAGATCAGTGGAAGCTTGCTAGAAGGATCTCCTAACTCCTTATTTTCTTTTAGTCAAAGCCAGAAGTACAGTATGTTCCACAGCTTGATCAGGAAACCGGAGATACGAGAGGATCCTTGTCGCTGAGTAAAACAGCCTGTAAGTTGTTCTTTGTGCTCTGGAGCAGCAAAAGCAAATGTTCCCTGTCATAAAAAAAAAAAAAGGTTGCAGGTGGCACATGAAAGCAAATTTTTAGAAAGCTGAAATATAATTGTTTGCCATGTAGACTGCACTATGTACACTTAGCAAAGTCTGTGGTGGAAACCAAGGTCTGCTGGAAATAGAAACGTGCAAGCTAGGGCCATTTTAAAAGCTTCCTTTTATGCTCTCTGTATAGACAAACTGTGCGGTGTTTGGGTCTTCTCTTTTATTGCTTTCCAAAGTGCTGTTTCTGCTGTTGTATTTCAGCAGACCTACGTCCAGGAAGTTCGCAGACATACCGAGGACTTTTTGAAGAGCGAGAAAATGACAGCTTTTTCAAGTGTCTTTCCGTGTATGTATATTGAAGAATGTCTGTACCTAGTAAGGAGGATAATGGCCTTTCCTCTGTGTGTGTGTGTGTATGGGGGCACTAGTGCAAGATCTCAAAAGTGGTACAAGTCTGTTAGGTTCAGGATGCATAGCACTTATAATTGTGTATCTGACTGTTATGGCTACTTTTCCGTGCTGGCCCCATTTGCAGGCTATTCTGCCAACTTTGATTGTCCTTTCCGTTTCAAGTAAACGTCATATTGATAATTTCCTACGCTGTTTTTTGAGTGTGTTCTGTGAACTGTTTAAACAATACTGTGTTTTGCCTGTTCTTTAGCTCTGGATATGTTTCAGGACAAAGCACTTGTTTTATATTTTGGATTGGGACTGTCTGATAGGAAAGACACTGTTATGTCTCATTTCCAGGCTGAAAATACCCAGTATCTCTTTATTAAAGATTTGCTGAAGATCAGTGTGTTGGTGGTTCTTTCCCTTACTCTTATTACTTTCTCCTTAAAAGTTTACGCAGGAAGGGTCAGTGAATTGCATCCCAAATGTGTAACAGAAAAATCTGTTTTTAAAACTGTAAGTGGGAGGATGCTTAGGGCACAATAAACAGAATCTAGCGAGTCTTCTGTGTCTTTCAAGTCAGATACTAAACAGGCATTAGAGTACCCAGGAGTCTGAAGTGGGCAGTGTAGCTGGAAGAGCTAGAGACTAATGACTCAGCAGGAAATGCAATCAAAATTGAGCCAAACTTTTTAGAGGGTCCATTGTCTTGTATTCAGTATATGAAATCTGGTAACATTCTTTTCATTTCAGAAATTCCAGTTGGATTTTAACTACTACGCTCGTCCTGTCAGTGTTGGTACTGCTCTGGATTTGTTGCGCAACTGTAGCTACAGCTGTAGAGCAATATGTTCCATCTGAGGTACTACTATTTTATAACTTACGATATTTTGAATTTATTAATTTTATTACTTTTATGTTACAGCTGTCTAGAGACTTAAGAAACATTTGGGGGGGGTCAGCTAGAAAGAGGGTTTTTTTATTTTGCTGATGTGGTTAGCAAAACAATTATGTTATTTAAAAGATGATTTTATAGCTGAACAATTCTTGCTTATTCCTGTGGCTGATTGGTGCTCTGGACCTTACTCAGGCAGCCCAAATATGATGTCTTTTGGTTTGTAGCACTCTCCTCTTGACAACCTTCAGATTACTCTTAACAAATGGAGGCTCCTTCTAATTTCTCTGGGAATAAAGCTGTACTGAGAGTTGGATGGTATAGGTGGAACGCAGTATGGATTTAATCCAGGAGCATCAATAGTGAGGACAGAAGTGACAGCATATTATCTGTGTGCACAGAGTCTGATCAGAGGGGAACTGGCTGAACTAGCATCCCTAGTGCCCAGAGAGGTCCCCCGCACTTCTGAAATAAGCAAGGCTCACAGTATTTGCAAACTAAAGGAGCTGTTACACATGCACTGTATCTATTGTTGTTCTGGCAGATTTAATACATTTTTGTTGGACTCAAATCTAGTTCCAGCCATGAATTTCAGATGTTACAGAAACCCGGGGTTAACTTCTGTTGAACGACTGCAGCCGTCAGAACTAGGAATGTAGTTGCTTAATGAAATACATTTTATTCACAGTATGGAGAGTCTTTGTCTTAAAGTAAATTGTTTAAATATTTCAGAAGCTGAGCATCTATGGAGATTTGGAATACATGAATGAACAAAAACTGAACAGATACCCATCCTCTGCACTTGTTGTGGTTAGATGCAAGACTGAGGAACATGAAGAAGCAGGACCTCTTCCTACAAAAGTCAATCTGGCTCAATCAGCAATTTAAATAAGTCTTCATTGGATCCAATAGACTAATTCTAACAGAGCTAGCAACTCCTGATTGTTTGTGGTGGTTCTTCAGATAAGAAGCTTAGCAGCCAGTCTTTAAATGCAATTAAAGTTAAAGAATCAACAAATGTCATGGGATTTTGTTTTCAACTAGTAGTGAAGATTCAGACATCTTGAATTTACGTTTGTTTCCAGACATAATCACTTCTCACTGGTGTTTGCTATGTGTCTTTTTGCTTACAAAAGCTGTAAGCATGCTTTCCATACTTCTGCCATGACACTTTCAAACTTATTTGTGTGTTCTAGGATGTAATGTGTACATTCAGAGTTAGCTTTGTAAAGGTATAAGAAATTTTAAGTAGGCAGGAAATGCCTTTTTAGTGTTGCACTTTCTGTTGTAGTTAAGAGAAAATATTATAAAATTACCTGCTGAATTTTTGTACTTGTTAATGTCCATGCACAAACAGCCCTGTCTCTAAAAATAGAAATATATTTTTTCTACAGTGTGGCAATATCCAAGATGGAAAGCATTTGTGAGGTACTATAGGCTAGAACTCAGTTTGTGAAAGATGTTAAAGCTTATGGACATATTCCTTCACACACAGAACATAACATGGTCAATTATTTTGTCAACCTTTAGCCTTTAAATCTTAAATTGCTTGTAAAGTTAGCGCCTGTGTTTTCTGAAGAAATTCTACTTTCTGTTCTTGATTAACTATTCTAGTCTTGTAACTTCATTTACAGAAACAAGTTGATTCCTGAGAAATGAGAACAGACAAATAAAATTGACTGTATAGAAAATGTTGACTATATAGCTTTTTGCTATGGTTAATTATTGACCACAACATATTCAGTATGAAAGCCTGTCTGGAGCATTCCTCTCATGGGCAATGTGACCTGATTTTGCTACATGATTCACTCTCACAACCACAACGTACAATGTCCCTCAAATTTCCAATATATTTTTTGCAGCTCTCCTCTTTGAGGAGATTACTATATGCTGGTTCCCATAGCATTTACAAGTTGGGGATGTGTGTGGTTTATTTTAAGGTCTCTTAAGTGTTTGAAAGCTGGCTAGGATGCATGATCTCTCATCGTCATATTTTGTTGATTATACAAAACCGCCTTGAAGGTTTAAACAAACAAACAAACAAACAAAAATATTCAACACCTCTTCAGGTTTTGAATTCTGGTGAGAACTGTAAAGGTTCTGGAGGACACAGTATAGTGTTCCCTCACTGTAAAAACTGGTTCAATAGTCATTCCTAATTCAGCTATAACGCTGATGGTTGGGTAAGTACAGATGATGGAGCCTTGCAAGGGCAATTAAGCAGGAATGTGCATTAAGTGGTCTGTACAGCGCTGCTGAAAACCTTAGCTTGGAAGCACTCAAGCAGGTTTTCTGTCAGTAAGGTTTAAGAGCATTAAAAGACGTTTGTTTAAATCAGGCTTCTATCAACGTGCAGAAATTGCATTTTCAAGTCTTAAATTAGTTGTACCTCTTCGTGCTAAATTCTTCAGCAGGACAACATCATAGCCCAGAAATTTGGGTGCCAGCAGCCATTGACAGGTACCTTTGTGTGTTGGTGGCGTTATTGCAAAGGCCTCAGGCATGACTTGTGAAAATCGATGGTGTGATGTTTTCGGAACACTGTTCACTTGCACAATCACAGGGGCGGGAAATCCCTCTGTTTGCAGTAGTGATTCAGCTGAGACGTGCCTTTCCGCTCATGTAGTGCAAACCTCAGTATACAGCCCCGTTTGGGTGCAGGATGCCAGTGTTCCGCTTTGAGCGGTATCAAATGCAACTTGTGCAATGGATGTTTAAATTCATTTGTAAACACGAGCTTTACTTCAGTGATTATTGCCTGTCGTCTTAGCACTTTGTTGTTCGGGATTGCCTTTCCAGAAAAGACTTTAGCAATCCCACTTTTTCTAACTGAATTACTAACATGGAAATGTTTTCAATTCTGTTAAAATGTTTTCCCTTGTGATTATATGTAGTTGCAAAAGGGAGTGTTACAGCTTCATGAAAACATGGCTGTTTGCCTGTTTCAGATGTGTACAGTAAAACCTCTGTTATGTTGATGACTCGGAAGAGAAAGTTTTGCGACATAAAAACGTTTGACTTTATTGCTTACATTCCTAGGTTTGAGTTAAACAACTAACTTCTACTTTTATTTGGCGTTGTATCTGCTTACAACAAAGGAAGAAACCACAAGTTTTACGTGTTTTGTCTTTTGTTCGCTGTTTAATGACATTTCAGCTAAGTGATCTGTGCAGTGAAGCCAGTGATTCAGTAATGTGCTGTTAGGTCACAGGAAACTGTGCCTGTGGCAATCTGTCACTTGGCACTACTGTTTCCAGAGTGAGCCAGAGTCTGAAGAATTTGTTACGTGTTGTACTTGTAAGCTCTTGTCAAAGTATCTTCCCTCAGTAAAATCAGATACTAGCTAGGCTGCAGTAATTGAACTGTTTCTCAAGATTTCTAATCTAAATGGACTATTTAAGCTATCTTGGCATTTGACTTTGCAAAATGGCTTGTCCTACTCATTTTTTGTTAAATGTTTGACTTCCTGACATCTTCATTTTCAGAGGCTGCAATTTGGGTTTGATCTCTGCCCAAGACAGCTGTTTAAATGAAGGGCCTTAAATTATTGAAATTGCAGGAGGAAAGCATTTTATATTCTCTTTAGGCACGTGTTCAACTGGACTTGTATCAGCATTTAAATGGAATCATCTTGACACAAATGAGGCAACCTTCTCAAGCGTGTGCAATTCATTGCTGGCAGAAATAGCCATGGTACATTTGGGGGGGCTTGGGTTTTTTTTTTTGTAGGTGCTAGAATTAACAATAGTCTCCTATCATACTGATATGTTGATCCATGTTCCCTGTTCAGCTTCTCTGATCTTTGGCAAAGATTTTTTTTTTTTTTTCTTTTTTCTTTTTTCTTTTTTTTTTTTTTTTTTTCATTTCAGAAGGGCTTGCTTGTGTTTGTTACCTCATTCTCATGAACTCATTTTTCTGAACTATAAGCAGTCTTTGATGTGAGGTAACTGCTCTAAAATCCAACTGCCTAGTTGGCTATAGCTGAGCTGAATAATCTTGGTGTAGGAAATAGATGATGATAGATGTCAGGTCTTACAGACATTTGCCTCTAAGAGTGGGTTTACCCCACATTTTAAACATTTCCATCGTAGATTGTTTCATGGGGCATGCATAGCTAGCCCACTTGACCTGGCTCTTACATGGGACTCTTAGCAAACTCACAATCACCTAATAAGCTTTCTGAAGGCTCAAAATAGTCCTTCTGTATCAAGTCTGATTAGAAACTAAAACTTCCTTTTTAAAGAGAAACAGGTCCGGAATTTAAGATACTCAGGTTTTAACCCTTACTCTGTCATTCTTCCATATTGTAGCAGGTGCCCAGACTTGCAGACTGTTTGCTGCTTGGCATTTGGTGTTTTCACCCCAAATCCCCCTTGGAACAGGAGAGCTTTCTATCACCAAGTTTAACGGTGATGTATTCCTGTGAGAAGCTTCTGCTTTGGACAAATTGGTGTTGCCATGCCGAAGAAGGAGCTCCTGAAAGACTATATTTAATTCCGGCTAGTCTGGGAACGGGTGAGTGCAGGGTTAGCAGACGCCCTTGTCAGGAAGCATATATTAACTTGATGTAATCGGGAATGAGTTGTATGTGTAGGTATGGGAGAGGGAAGCAGCCATAATTGTTCCTCCATGTCGGGCATTATTTGGTGCTTTGAATCAATTCGAGACAACTCTCTTGGGGCCAACGTATAGGCAATATAGCTGCCAGCTTCTCCTCCGAAGCCCTGGTAAGCTCGTTTTGCTAGTGCTTGGGGAGGAGTCGTGATATGTGAGGTGGCAGCAATTTGGAGGCACTTGAGTCCCATGAACCCTCCTGTGAGCAAGAAGAACGCGGGCTCCTCGAACACTTTATGCCGGTGCTTTTTCTGCCCCCCTACCCCCGCGGCAAAGCTGCCTGCTCACGACACTTTATCCTCGAAGCTGCAAAACTCCACTCTGCGTCTGCTGTGCTGAGACCCGCGGCCAGTTTCAAAGGCTGCAATCTATTTGTAAGTTCCTGTTAGCTACAGGCTGAGCTGCTAAGACTTAACTGCAGGCCTGGAAATTCAAGTATGCAAGTAAGAGAGAGGACCCTGGAGGATTTCCTATGCCAGTGGTTGTTGCCCAAGCAGGGAAGCTATTCCAGATGGTTGTATCCTGCACAGCTCTACTGACATCTGAACATCTTGTGGGAGTCCAGGCTGATGCTGCTACGAGGTCAGTGTCTCAGCTCTGTCTTGGGAAGGAGGTGGGCAGAAAGGAGACTTGAAGATGATCAGACTCTCTTCCCTCAAAAATTCATCATGAAGGGGGGTTCTTCCTGACCAGCACCAGGGTAAATGCAGTCGGCATCAGCTAGGGGTGAGCGTTCATCTTCCAAACTGGCGTCGGGAGCGGCAGCAGGGTTCTCGACATCCAAAATCTCCGTGTGCTTTATGATTTGCCTAATGCCCTGTTGTGAAACCAAGATGGAGCCAGGAGGAATGAGAAGCAAACCAGAAATCCCGCTTCCAACTGCAGCTGAAGCGCTGCCTTCCTCATCCTCTCCTGCTTGCGTGCCTGGGCAGCAAGCGCGCTCCTTGCTTTCCTTCCTCTGTTGGGTTTTGTATCCTGGTAACATCACTCATGCAAAGGTGCAGAAAACTCCCTGCGGTCCTTTGAGCTGCTGTGAGGGCTGTCTGGAAAGCATGAACAAAACTCACCCCCAGGTACTGTTCTTCTCTTCAGAAAAATCTTATGTGCAGCTGTTTCCTAAAGTACATGTGTTCTTGATAGTGTTGTTTGTCTGACCTCTTTATCACTGGTTTCTGTGAGATTTCAAGTTGTTTCTACTTAACCTAACTTGATACAAAAGGAAAGTATTGATATAAAGCACTGGACTTGCATTGGTGTTTGTTTTACAAATGGGTAACTAAGATTTAAAAGGTGATCTGATTGTTTGCTGTGTGAATTAAATGTGCCACGTTTCCACTGAGGCAATTTTTGCTTGTATGTAAAAATAAAGGAATACATTCTATATTCCTGGCTAAGATGGTATGAGAACTAGAAAGGCCATACCTTTCGTGGTTACTGCGTGCTGCTTCTGTAAACAGTCTTTTATTTCTTTCCTTCTAGAGAAATGGTGATGTAGCTACTTTGGATTCAACAAAGTCCTTCTCTGGAGAAAGAGGTAACGAATAAAATGCAGAGCTTAACATTTTTATTGTTAAAGTATAAATCAGTTGAAACTATCTATGTAATGTAAAATACAACCAGTATTTATGGTCTGTTAAGACTGATTTCCCTGTCCCCCTCCCCCCTTCTGTGTAGTGAAACATCCAGACCATAAAATTCATAAACTTAAGCTGTTCTTTGCTGGCCTGGAGTTGGCAGTCTTACGGTATAGTAGCATGATAGGTAATCCTTGTCTGTCACAGAAAGGCTCATAATGAACTTGCTATAGGTTTTCTATATGTTTTAATAGCCAAACTTCAGCAAATGTTGTCCTTATTAAGAAGGAGAAGGTGGGATCAAACAATCAATCACAAACCTGTAGACTGTGTTGCAACAACATTTCATCACTGCCGTTACTTTATACTCCTGTCTATTTGCAACTGTTGTGTTTTCTGGTCAAAGGTGTTGCCTTGTAGACAGAGACATGCTGTAATTCACCACTTTTCTTTCAAGCTGAAATGTTCTGCGTTTGATTCCTGCTCAAGCATGACGGAGAGGGTGGTTACTGCAGCTGGGATCCCTTTGCTGTTGAGCAAAGGCTGTGCCTTCACTTGCCTTTGCACAACACAACAACTAAGTAAATATGAAGCACAGCTAAGACAAATTCTAACTTTTTGATCAAAGCTCTTTAAGTTCAGAAATGCCAAAATCCAATTATACGTGCAGGGTTGTCTTAAGTGACGGGTTACATGTTTCTCAGATGATCACGTTAATTTTTTTTCTGTTGGTCTGGAAATAGGAAGTAATGCGAGCAAATACAACGTTGGTTTAGAGACAAAGCACTGGTGCTGCAGAGAGCTGAGATGAGGGCAGCTGGTCGGCGTTGCTTTTACGTGCGCTGCTGTTGTGTTGCAATGACTGTGGGTTTGGTCTTTAGCTTCCGGATTTGGTTTGATTTACAAACGTGACTTTCTGAAAGTTGGAGTCCCTGGGAGGCTGCTGCCCTTTGTACCCTGGAGATGTCTTTGGGGAGGGAAAGGGCTGCTCTTTGGCTGTTTCTCACCATTTTGAGCTGATAATTCAGCCTCGTTCTGTGGGAGTGTTCAAGTCCTGGTTGGGGCAGAAAGCCCGAAGTGCTGTGAAATTAAATTTTACCTCTTGAGTTTTGCTGGGGGCTCTGGGAGGGCACCTTTCCCAGCCTTATACCGGCCTGCCCCGTGTTTTGGCTGCTCTCGCCATGAAAACGGCACTGCTGTCCCACGGGGTCGGGCAGGGGCTTGGCCTCCTCCACCCTTCTGCATCCAAGTGCGTTGGGTGAGCTCCGACGGAGACGCGGCGTTTGCGCTGTTCGGTCCCACTGCTCCGTCACGGCAGCACGGTCTCTTCCACACCGCAAGCAGCGGAATTCCCTATGAGGAGGTGTTTAACATCGGAGTTCGCCTTTTAATCCCCAACTATCAACCCCTAAACCCCATCAGCCCCCCGCCAGTGCAAAGCTCCCAAAACATCACCCTCGCCGCTCCGTGCCGTTCCCTTCCGAAACACCCCCAAAATGCCACTCAGCCCCTCTGGACCCTTCCCCAGCCCTTCACCTCTCGCTCTTGCCTCCCAGCAGACGGCTGCCAGCCACGCAGCGCCCGCGCGGGCTGCACGCGGAGGCACGTCTGCGTCTCTGCCGCGGCACTGCTCGTCCTCGCTGCCGCCGTGGGTTTGGCGGTGGCACTGGGACTCCTGCTACGCCCGCCAGGTCGGTATCCCGAGAGTTGTTCTTTTTTTTGGCAAGGGAGGCAGAAAATTATGTTGCGTGAGAAGAGCCTTCGTATCAATCGCCGTGCGTGAAGTGGCGCTTCCCGGTGCGGACCGGGAGGAAGGAAAGGGAGCAGCAGGATGGTGCAGGGCTGTGCCAGCCTGTTCCTCGGCTCTGTTGTCCTGCTCCATCGGGCTGTGGTAACTCTGGGTGGCACAGTCGTGCTTCAGAGTACTGGTATAGTTATCAGACCCTGCCATGAACCTACCAGAGATTAATCCTGGCCCTTGGTTACCTCCAGAACAACAAATGAATTTTGGAAATCCCCCTTTCTTCCTCTTGATCTGTTCCTCATACTGTGAAAACGTTGGAAAATAAAGTATTTCTTGCTTCAGTGAACCGCTTCTGTGCAGCCTCCAATAACCGGACAGGCTTTTTGTGCGACAACAGAGCGACCTGCATCCCGGCCAGCCAGGTCTGTGACAGAGTCAGCAACTGCAGGAGCGGAGAGGATGAGCAGGAGAAACTCTGCGGTGAGTGGTTTTGTTGTGACCGTCCTCCCCGTGCTGGTCTTCCTGTTGTGAGACAGAGCAGCCGGTGTCCCTCTAATCCTGCTCTGCACTTCTGGCCGCTTATGTGAGCAGATAAGCCTGGTAGATCCTTTGTAGGGCAGATGCTGAGAGATGGCACTGCCCAAAACCCAGCGGGAGAGCCAGGAATCAAAGACTCCAAGCTCCTCTAATCTTTCTAGTGTTTTTTTTTGTTTTTTTTTTTTTAAACCACGGTGCAGTTTTCCTCCATTGGTTAACCTGTATGCCTATGTGGTTAATTTATTATCCAGTTACCCTGGAAAAAACCTCACTAATGCAAAAGCATGCAGCACCCGAACTCTGATTCCGGCTCAGCCATGAGCATCCCTTTCCCTCTCCAACCACAGCTTCCCCATCTGCAGCATCGTTCATGCCCTGACACCACACGGGGAAGGACCAACCAACCCCCCATGACAGCAGCCTTTGGTAGCTGCTATCCCCGTTTTAGCCGATGCGTTTGTGCCCGGCGGAGTCGAGCACGTGTCCTGTGTGTCCTCGCTTGCAGGTGACTTGCCCCACAGCCTTCCAGGATACCTGGTTTTCCGCTGCAGTAACCCCGCATACTGGGTCTATGCCGATCAGAGGTGTAACGGGATGAACGACTGCGGAGACTGCTCGGACGAGATGGGGAGCTGTAAGTCTCTCTTCTGGCTGCTGTTGGGCAAAAGGTCTTTTGTCCTGATGGATTGAAATAGGTTGTACAGGTGAGGTGCTCACTGATGCTGCTGGAAGTGCCTGGAGGCTGACATCCACTGCTGAAACACAAAATAGCTGGGGTAGGACGTGCGTATGAACCGTGCGGGCTCCATCCCGTCAGCTGCCAAGGGCTCTGTGTCAAAGCCTGGTGGCAACCGAGAGGGGAAAGGCTCCGTGCTTTTTTCCCAGCCCCAAAAGTCACTCCTCCTTTGTGGTTTGCTGAGTGTGGAGCAGTTTCATCGTGATGTGTAGCTGTAGGCAGCGGCGATCGTCCAAACTGGCCTTTGGTTGTTGGTCAGGAGATGGGTAAGTCTCTGAGCCAGGGGGACTGCGCATGCCTCGGCAGCTTCAAAGCCATCTAGATCCTTCTCTCGCTAAAATGAGCAGCAGGTTTGTTCCGAAGTCATCCCCCTGGTTTTGAGCCTCAGGCGAGACTTGCCTGTATCAGCAGCTTTCTCTAGAGTAGCTTGCTAGAAAAAAATAATAAATTGCAGCTAGGTGTTCCTCCCAGGATGGCATATCTGCCATGAAGATCATCGCAATGTCACGCTCCGTGGTTGTCTCCCACAAGTAGCACCAAGCGAGTGTCCTCTTTGGTGGGTTCACAGACGCAGGGTCATCACCAGTGGCTTTTCAGTAGCTGCCGGGGGTGAAAGGGTAGCTACCCACGTAAGAATGGAGGGAAGGGGTCAGTGCAGCAGAAGCATTTCTGTTCCCTGTTTTCCATCCCTCCCAGTGGCCGCCTGCCCCCTGTGCGGGTCGGAGTGGTGGAGCTGCAGCCCTGTGCTCTACGAGTACTGCTCCTGCATCCCCAGGAGGCTGTGCCGGGACGGCGTCCAGCACTGCCTCAGCTGGTCCGATGAGTATATCTGCAGACCGTGAAGTCTTGGCACCTGGCAGCGCTGGAGACAGCAGGGTGCTTCCTGCATCGTCACCTTGAAGCCTTGGTGTCCTCCTCCTCTGCCACCCCCTTGGGAAGCTCCAAGCCAAGCAAATCCTCAGCAGCAGCGCGCCGTCCGCCCCGCAGCGACGCTGAACGGGGGCGAAATGCGTATGGCAGCCCATGCTGCAGGCTAGACGCTGGCCGTGGGACACCTTCAAGGGTTCTCCTGTCCCGTGAGGGTGAGCCCTTTCCACGTGGGCAGAGCACCGTCTTGCAGCATTGATTCGGTGGGTTGCATGCAGGCTGCTGGAAACTGTTTACCAGCTGCTGCCAGCACAGATACCGTGTCTGGGCAACCCTGGGCGAGGGGTTTCTCCTGTACGGACGTGCTGGTGCCTTTGTAGGCAGCCAGATGAAGGTATATCAAGGACTACCCTAAAGAGCAGGAGCTGAGTGAGGTGAGCCTTTCTAGCCCTTGGGTTAGCATTTCCCTCTGACACGTCTTCACGCTCCTGATCCTTGCGGGCAGGAGGAGAAGCTTGTGTTTGTCTTCAGAGCACGTCTGCAGATGGTTTCGGGAGCAGCTTTGAAGGCTCTGCGTCGCTGCTCCCAGGATGCTTCCTTGGGGACGCTGTGCTGAGGATCACACCGTGGGGAGCTGCCGCACAAGCCGCCTCCTGCGCTCTTCTCAAACCATGAAGGCCAGTGCGGAGAGCGTAATGGCAAGGAAAACTGAAGTGGAGAGCTGTCAGGGTTTGTGGGGATAAATCACCGTGCCCCTGTGACCGTCTAGCTGTCCCTGCAAGCCAGGGCAAGGAACAAGCATGTATATAAAACGTACTTCTCTCAAGGCTGTGCAGTTTTGGAGCAGCAGTTTAACAGGTTGAGAGCAGCCGTGGGGCTGGGATGCGTTTGCACTGAAGTTGGCAAAGAAAGGAGAAATAAAAGTCGCAGCCTCGGACCAGAGCAGAGAGCAGCAGAAAACCGAGTGCCGCTCCCAGGGCGGTGTGGGATGACATGGGATCTGTTCGTTGCTTGTTTCGTTCCTCTGCCAGCAAAGCAGGATCAGGCAGCCAAACCTTCAAAGCAGTTTTCAGGGTATAGATATGGATGTGCCACTGAAATTTAGGAAAGATATGGTCTTTCTCCTTTGAAAATCTCATCGGTGTCTAAAACATTGTCTCTGAGAAAAACCCACATTTACAGTGAGTGCACTTACTTTTCTAGGCCCAAAATAAACATCAGGCAATCTTCCCACCACCATCCTGGGTCATAGGTCTTTAAAAATAAAACCCCATTCACTCATTTCCTCTCTGTCCTGTGGCCTGCAAGTCTGCATGTCACCATGACTTGTATCAACGGTCAATGTTTCTTCTAATAGGTCACTAGGATACAGCTGTAGATCTCAGATCTTTTAAAAATAGCTTTACAGTATTCTGACTCATATTTCACCTGGAATGAGATGGCCAAACTCTGCACAATGGAACCGGTACTACAGGAAACTTTTATAAGCCACATTTAATAACCTGTCCTTCTCCACGCCTGGCTGGGATGGATGGCTTGCTTTTTCTGTGCCTCTAAAACTTTACTGCAGTGCATTCAGTGCTGCAGCTCGGAAGAGAGGTTAGGAGTTTTCTAGGTAAACATTTCTCACTTGCAAGCTTCCAGCCTCAATCAAAGCCTGAAATGGAGATGTGTGTTTTTACTGGAGAGTCACAGACATCTAACACTTCAGCAAGGCTGAGCTGGGGTTGGCAGATAAAGCCTGGCTTATTGTAGTTGCTGTTGTTCCTCTTGTTTACCCCAAAGTATGTTCTGGGGCAACCAATGAGGAAGTCTTGCAGCACTTCTTAAAGGAGCTCAAGGAGGGGTGATTCAGAGGCAGCGCTACCGGGTCAGCCTCTCCTTCCTGGGGGAGAAGAGCTGCTTTCCGATTCAGATTTGGTTCAGCCTGTTCCTTGGCTTTGAAGTGGGAGGATGCGCAACAAGCGCTCTGCATTGGAGGGGGCGGGTGGGCCACGACTGCTGCACGTGTCTATGGGGCACCGGTCAAAGAAAGGTGGGAGAGGATGGGAAGAAGAATCTCATCCCTCATGATGGGAACTGTATGTAGGTAACAACAACTGTAGCTGGTAAGGAGTGAACTAATCAGCTGTTAAAAAAAAAAAAATAATCAAAACCCACAGAAATCCTCATGCTCAGCATAGGGCCCATCCCATAGGATTGGTAAAAAAAAAAAATAATCTGCTCTGTATCAAAGATATTGGGACAGCCATGACTTTCTGGAGCCTCCGATGTTTGCTGCGGCTGGGAGGAGGATGCTGGTTAGGCTGACCCATATGGCAACTGCTGTGTTCTCCCAGTCCAATATTTGCTGATGGTTGTCACAGCTAACCTCTACCAAGTTTTAAGATGCTCCCCAGGGTGAAGAGGAAAGGGTCGGGGCACGCAATGTGTGAGCATGGAGAGTCAGATGTATGTGCTTGCTGTGTGGAAGGCTGCTTCTGCACCGCAGCGGAGGTCAAGTGGTGGCTTGCCTTGGCTGGATGGGGACGGTGTTGGGATCTGGGAATTCTTACTTTATTGTGAGACATGATAAAGAAGGCGAATTCCTGGCTTCGGGCAGGAAAGATTATTGTGCCACCTTCTCTTTCCTTCAGCAGGAAGGTGAGGAAACTGAGGCAGGCTTAGAGCGCATGGAGGATATCCCTGGCTGCAAAGAGGAAACCGAACGCAGTCTTCCTCTCCCTTTCTGCCAGCTCTCAGCTTTGTAATTGAGCTGAACCACAAAGCGATGGGGTCAGGAATGTGATCTCTGCATTTAATATAGCCAGCAGGGGTTCACTGGTGTCAGAGATGCTGACCCACCCCGTACCTGCAGGGTAGAGCCCCAGCTTTGCTCTCTGGCTGATGTCCCTGTTAGCAGTTCCCAGCCAGCGCTCCTGGGAGGCCAGAGCTGTGATTAATGGCCTCAGGTTAGGAGAGAGGAACCGGGGACTCATCCTGCTCTGGATCTACACCTGTGAAGAGACAAGCCAAGAGAGACACGGGAAGCAGCGGTCCACGGGCAGCAAGACTCAGAAGCCAGCCTGGAAACTGCCAGCCCTGGAGTGGGCAGTTTAAGCAGGCACTTGGCTGAGCCTATCTATTTCAGGGTGAGTCTCCTCCTGTGGTTTTCTTTTACTGCCTCGTTCCTGGTCAGCAGAAGGCTGTGTGCCTTACAGAGAGCAATAAACAGAGACTAGTGGGTTGAGGACATAGTGGTAAGTGTGTCTAAGTCTTAGGATAAAATTTACACAGTGGTGTGTTTAAAAGAGGAAGTCTGCTGGTCAGCAAGAAACCTAAGAAAAGGAATAATTGTACCAGGCATGGAGAGCGTAAGAAACACAGTGCTCTGAGACACCTCTTGTGAAAAGGAAAGATGTACTGTATTATTTTACCAACAAGCCTGTGACCTGGGCAGACTGTTCATGTCAAATCACAATGTGCCTATTTTCCGGCTCAAGGCATCAGCTCCCAGCTGCTTTACTGATGTGAAATGGAGTATACGATTCTCCGAGACGTGCATCTCTCCGTGGTCAGATTAGCAGATCTCCACAGTGGTGGAAGGACTAGCAAAAGAAATCCGTGGTGAACCAGAAGCCAGCTGCAGGAGGAGGATTATACTTGAGCACCAGAGTCATCTTCCTCCCTGTTAGAGACGCTGTTTTGCTAAGTCACTATTTGTGCCATTATTTGTCTCAGCAGAGGGCTGATGTAGTCATCAGTGGAAGCTATTAATAGCCTTGAGTTTCTGGGGAAAAAATGTAGGGCTTGAATGCAAGTATGCTTGTTTTGTTTGTGTATAGTCCTTTTTTGAGGAAAATTCAGCAATAAAAGAACAAAGAGAGAGAGGGGGTTAGCTCTTTATGCATTTTTGAGGTGAAGCTCCTTTTCTTGGCCTCTTCATGATTTCCAAGGATGCGTTGCTTTTCATGTTGCTGAACCATGGTAAACAACAGTGTAAAGGGAAGATATCCTCTAAATAAGCACTAATAGAGGAAACCTGTAGTAAATTCTTGGCCTAAGAGCACAATGATGGTCACAGTGCCCAACTCATGGGCACTGTGTACCTCAGCCAATTTTGATAGAAACACTCAGGGCAGGAATTCAATGATAAACACACCTGCAGCATTACAGCTGTGCTCCTGGCTTCAGACAGACCACACAGAATGAGTCTGAGTGTCTAGGTTTTTTACAGCAAATATGTGTCATTTGAATTATAAACTTCCTTGAATGTTTTTAGATGGGGAAGTACTCTTAGTATATTGCAGGCATGCACACACACCAAGAATGGGTTTTAAACCACAGAATGCTCTCAAATGCAGCCTATTTGCTTATAAGGGAGAATATATTACAACTGCAGAGTCTAATCTCTACAGTAACCCAGTTTCAGCTTTCATTTCCTGGGCTAAAATGAGAGAGATATGGGACTTCTGTTCTACTTTGGATTTCTGCAGTAACTGTTACCGAGGGGTTACTGTCTCTCTGCCTCCCTCCCCTGGGGCCCGTGCTTAGCCTCTTTGCTTCCTCCCTTTGTCAGAGCTCTATCAGCACAGCCTGGTGCTTACAGGCTGAGGTTTATGTTCTACCAGCACCGTTAAAGTCCCAGGGCACTTCACTAGCACAGTGCAACTTCATTTCAGATGAGCTGCAGCGATTAGTCTTCCGCCCCTCAGGAGGCAAGAGAAGAGCGATAGGACCAGCTATTTTTGTGAATGATAGCTACGTCAGAAGAAATAGTTAAGGATGACAACAAAAACTTTATTTGAAAAAATTATTATGTATTGAAAATATACAGTAGTATCATCAACGTCCTCCTTGACTCTATCCCTCCCCAAGCGTAGGTTAACCCACAAGCATATCACAGCAACCACATTTAACAATACTGGTCTCCTTTGTTACTCCCTCTCAGTATGTCTAAATTCTGTCATCAGCAAGAAAACAACAAACAAAAGACCCACTTCTTTCTGACTCAGTAGGTATTTAACAAATCCCAGTCCTCCACAGTGAGGCACAGATGCTTCTGTTTGGAAGTCCTTTCTCTCTCTTGTTCAGCCAAAGCTCTTTTTTTATTGTTCTTTAATTCATGGCTGCCTGCTACCTCCTTTTTCAAAGGTAAATGGCAATTTTGAACTTTTTCCTTATAAAACTGCAAGTTTCCAGATGCTTTTGTTTCTGCCTCCACCAGCCTGCATTTGACTACTTCCTCTATTCTGCGTGTCTTGCCATCTACAGGAAAACAAATAAAATCAAGTTTAGATTTTGGGAAAAGCAGAATTATGCTGTAAAATGCATACCTGTGTTACAAATTGTTTTGGCCAAGCCAACCTGGAATACTGACTGCTTTGCTGAAATGTGCATAGGGAAAAACAACATTTATATTTTGGACTCAGAATTTTAAGGAGAAAACTCAGTTACTGTATGTTGCCCTAAGCATGCTGCCATGCTGTACTTTTAAGAGTTACCCAGCAGTCTAACAAATGAAAAAACTCAAATGCATTGTAATGCAGCTACACAAATGGCTGAAATTGCACACCTGAGATGCTATTTGTACTAAAAAAAAAAAAAGTATGAAAATATTCCTTGTAGAAAAGAAAACAAACTATGTGGTCTCTATGCAGTTACGTACAGAAGTGCAGAGCTGCTGTTCTGGATCTCAAGTTGTCTTGTGGCTTGATGGCCTCCATAACTGCCTGCTCCCACTGCAAAACTGTCTGAAATAACATTTGAAGGAATTAAAATATTTCTTGCAAAATTTACAGAAATATCATTGGAAATAACTCTATTCCTTGTTCTCTCCTATTCAGTGATTTAATATTCCATAAGGACAATTTCTAGAGAATAAAACAGACTTAAAACCCCTTACCTGTTCTGCCCATCCCTCTGTTTTGCAGTTACTATGATCAAATTCTTTCAGAGGCACTTTTGAGTGAACCAGGCCTATCTGCGTTTGGAGCCGCTTAATGACAGCATTAACATCCTAGTGAAAAGGGAAATAAAGTAGTCAGAGAAGAACATTTGATTACGCTTGTCCAGTAAACTTAGATGCTTTTTTACCTTGAGACCTGTCCCAGAGATGTCCAAACAATTCAATTTCTTGAAAGAAAGAAGGTATCCAATTCCCACATCTGTGATTTTAGGGTTACCTGTAAGGACAAGTAAAGCTAACTTAAGTTACAAGATGTGGAGGAAAATGATCAGAATACCAAGAAACTATTTGTTCCAAAAGCTAATACTGGCGCAAGGGGGTTTGGGCCTTTTTTTTTTTTTTGTAGTATGCTTCATGTTTTGAAAGTGAGTCAAAACTGACTTTTCCCCCCTAATGATCAAAATACAAGTATTTACAATACCAATTCTCAAACTATTAAAAATATTTATGTAAGTAGCAAGCGGCTGAGACTACAGGTATGACATGTGCCTTCTAGAAAGTTGTTGGTGAAATTTGGGGTTGAGTACTTGGGTCATGGGAATCATCAAATTATTTGTATTCCTTCAATATTAAGGAGGATAAATTCTTTTTATCAGAAAGGATACAGGTTGCTTCTAATATTAAACCATGAAGTACTTACAAGACAAGTCTAATACCAAAAGATTCTCGAGTCCCTTTTTCAATACTCGTACTGGTGCTGTCATTCTGCGAAGACCTGCGTCTGATAAAGAGTTGTCTTTCAGGAGAAGCCGTTTTACGCTGGGAGGAGAGATACAAATGCATAGTGTGTAGTCATTGTTTTAGACAGTTTTGCAAAATGTCCTAAAACTCTGTGTCAGAAGGCCGGGGTCTTCCTGTGCCAACCCTTCAGTCTACTTTGTTAACGTTAGTAAGAAGTAGCAAGAACGAACCCTGGGTTAGTAGGACTAACAAATATCTTTATATTCCCTCTGCTAGCTCAACAGAAGCACTTACTCGATCAGCTATTCGCAGAGCTCCAGTGACAAATCGATCCTAGAGCACACGCATTTGCTAACAGAGACAGTAAGGTTCTTTATACAGTGAAGTTCTTTAAACCAAGACTGCCTATCTCAAATCCACTCAAAACTAAAAAGAGAAAAACACTTGGCAAAATGGGAGAGGACAGATTTGGTAAGAGATACGGCAATGATTTTAAGTAAGCAATGAGGTATTATACTGTAGATGAACAAAACTCAGGGGAAAACATAACACTAAAACATTCTCCAGGGCACTTCAGGACAAAACCTTGACGTAAAATGCACCAAAATCTTCTAGTAACATAATAACCCCTAATTAGCAGTCATCCTGTCTATTGATTTCCAAAATTTTCTACTTTTCAATCTTTAGTATCAAACAAAATTATAAAATCTATTCTTTTGAAATGTTAATTAACTAAATATTCAACCTCCTGCTTGCAGAAATCTTCATCTGGAACACTGGTTTAGTTAAAAATTTGGCTGATAAGGTTCCCTCTTAAAAAGGAAATAAAAGTGTAAAACTGTTCCAAATTTTTAAGATGCAGTTTTTACCTGGCCAATGGAAATGATAAAAAGTTGATTTAAAAACACGAGACAGTAAATGATGTTGCACATTTGTAGGACCTTTATGTGCTTTGGATCACGAGCTTTGTGTACAATAAATTCTGTATTTTGTTTACCTCAGGAACGGTTCTATGAACAACCAAAATCTTCAAACTTACACATTGCTGCCTGTGAAACTTTCCTTTAAAGTCACAGCCTGATTCTTTGAACTGCTTAGTGATAGGAAAATAAAGTCTTATTTTTAGCTGTGTCTCAAGAAATCAGTACCTAGACAAAGCCTCTTTGGTGAGGTGTTCCAGCAGTTCATGTTCATCTCCAAGTTTACAACAGGAGAGATCCAAACATGTCAGCTCCCGGAAAGACTTAATTTCTTCTAGCTTTTCAGAGATAACCAGGTATCTGCAAAGAGGGAAAAAAAAAAGCTATCAGCGTTCAGGCATATAAGGCGGCACCTATATCCTCAAGCATCACAAGGATAATGCAGTAGTTTCTTGTAAGTACCTATGTGAAAATTGACAGAAATTATCCAGCTGTCCTAACTACCTTTTTATGTGCAGTCTGCACACAACACATCTGAGTTCCCAGTCTTATCCTTGAACAAATGTCATGTTTTTGCTTTGATGCAAAATATCAGACTAACAATTAAGACTTCATCTGGCAAACATCGCAATTAGGGACTTCTTTACAGATTATTATTGTATTATTTCAGAATAATGCAAAATATATATATTCCAGTTTACTATAAATCAACTTCACAAACTGCTCTTCCTCAGTATCTAGGAAGCGCGTAGACAAACCCACATTCATCCAGGTTTAAAATCTACCTCAAATGTTATCAGGATAGCTTGTCAAATGGCAAAATTTTACTTTTTATATACGTAAATAAAATACTTCACTAGAGGACACCTGCAGGACTCCAACTAGAGCTGTGACTACACCCCAGGCAGTAGTTATTCAGTGTGTTATTTTTTTAGCTGTGTTGGTTCCCTGATCTGATTCACTCTGCAGCCATGCAAACATCT
Organism: Haliaeetus leucocephalus; assembly: GCF_000737465.1. Taxonomy (NCBI): domain Eukaryota; kingdom Metazoa; phylum Chordata; class Aves; order Accipitriformes; family Accipitridae; genus Haliaeetus; species Haliaeetus leucocephalus. Next base: position 3,653,483 of record NW_010973284.1, read on the forward strand.
GTGCTGGAACTATTCAGCAGGAGGTTTAGAGATCAGAACAAACCACTAAAGAATGGCATGCATGAGTATGCAGTAATAAGCACGTAGCAGTCACTACCTCACCAATCTCCCCTGCATTTACCTCTTTACTGTCCCCGTGGCAAGACAAGCCCCAAATTCACTACTCTCTCCTGAATTTACCTTATATTCCCAGTGCAAGACAAACCACGAGGTCAGCATCTTCACTGCTGAAATGAGGGCTGCTTACTAATTTGATCCCTCAAGGAACACCTCTTTGGCCATGCAAATAAGGAGACCTTAATATCCTCCCACTGCAAGTATACCTATCAAACTACCCCACCAAATCCCTTTGCCACGCAATTCAGCTATGTGGAAGGCAGTACCTATAGTCAAAGTGCAAGCCAATTCTTGAAAGATACCACTAGCTCAGGGGGGTTGTGAAGAGAATGGGCTCTTTTAGAAGTAAGATTCATCAGAAAACGCCTTAATACCTTACTTCCTGGATTTCAAAGGCTCAATACTTAACTCAGCTTCCTGTAATGGCAAAAGATGCCAGAAGTAACTTCATTTCTGAATTAAGCCCATAAAAAGTATCTGTACTGGAGATAAAAAGGGAGTAGGTTTAAAGGATAAAACAAAGGATAATTGACCTCTGCTCAAACATTCCTACTGTGCTCAGAACACCCTTGGCACTTCAGATGAATATGCCTGTGCTTTGATTTTAAACTGGATAAACCTTCCCTTTTTCAAGCGTACAGATGGAAGATAGACGGGTTATATTACTGGGAAAGACTTTAGTAGGAGCAAGGCTTTAAAAACATAATCCAGTTTTAAGCTTGGTAAGACTCTTTTAGTGAAAGACAACGTGGACATTGAGAACATGGGAAAACAGGTGCTGGACTCTAATCAGAACCTCATCAAAGCACATTCAATATGGGGACGGGAACCACAATAAACTAAGGTAAAACCTGCCTGACTTCAAAGCCTGTAACTTACCTACAAGACTGTATCTTCTTCTGAATGATGGGATGGCAAGCTTATAGTAAATAAATCCAGACAGTTTGCAAGGGTGTATATTACCTGTAGTCAGCTAAATATGTTGAAATGCTTATAAACAGCAATTACAAAAACATCCCATGAAACACCTGAGAAGGCATTAAACACACAGATTGCTGTGGAAGTGCTGATTATTATTGTTAAAAAATAGTTGCAGGTTTAATCCTTCACATAAAATCCCCTGTTAGTTAACACGGATGTAGTCTGTTACCTGTGTTATGATTTGTGTCTTAGAATGAAACCAGCAGCTGCACTTGTAGGAAAGGAATGGGACAAAAGGAAGCAAGCAGAAGAGTCAGGTAAGGCTCAGGTCATTTCATTAAAATTAGGTGGTGTCATATGCCCATGAGATTTTTTTTAATTATTTTTTAGAGAAAATAATTTAAGGGAAACTTTAAGTGTGCTAGCAAGAAGCACTAGCAGATGACGATATTTGTTACTGAACACACTTACCTATTCCGCAAGCATAACGAACATAGCACCAAACTGCCATATGCTTCAGTAAACTTCTGTAGAGCTCTCAGTCCCGTTACTGGTTCTGTGAACTTTTGTCTTGCTTCTGCAGCTGAAAAGAGCTTTTCAGCAATCTGCTCTGGGAAACCAATCAACGAGTCAATGTGATCAACATTGTCAGAAATGTAACCCAGCACTAGGCTGAAGAGAGACTTGGCCGAGTACCGGAGGTTCCCCTCCTTAGTGTACGTGAAGATGAAATGATCAGTCCTCTGCCTCCTTGCCCTATCGTCCTCCCTGTTCATACAAAGCTCCACTGAAAATCCTCTGGAAAACAGCCTAAAAGGTCTTGTTTTGGGAGTGACATTCTGTATGCCGCCTGCACCCTGATTTACCACGTGCAGCTTCCCATTTTCACGCACATATATTGGCCCGGTATCCAAATGGCTTTCTGAGTGGAGACAGTAAGACATTCCCCTCGTCCAGTTCTGCAAAAACAAACCGTAGACGGGTAAAGAATAGCCACAGAGGAAAACACTACTCAGGAAAGACCCCAAAGCCTGGTGGCTCTCCTCAACGCCCCGAGCATGGCCACGTAACCCCGCAGCGCAAGGAAGGACAGGCTGCGTGGAACAGGGGTGTGTGCCGCCTGCCATCAAACCGCCAACACGGGTCAAGTGGGAACTGAACACAGGGCTGATGGCGAGGAGAAGAGCTTTTGCTCTGGCAGGGCCCTGCCACCCTGTGCCAGGCGCTTATCGGTGGCCTGGGGCTGGATGCTGGGCAGCGGGAAGGGGTCTGGGGGCTGGGTGGGAAGGGGCCCCCACAGCTTGGCCTGCTCTGCTGCAGGCGAGGGGGGGGGGAGGGAAGGGAGGAAGAGGAGGGCAAATGGCTGACTGCAGCAGGGCAATGGAGCCTGCTGGAGAATCTCCC
>NW_010973284.1:3656236-3665496 GCF_000737465.1 Haliaeetus leucocephalus
CGGGACGGGGCCGGGACGGCGCGGGGCATGCCGGGAGCGGGGGGCTGAGGGACGGCCGGGGGTCCCGTCCGGCGTCCCCCGCTCTTGCGCGGGGCGAGCTCCCCGCTTCCAGCCCTCCCGCTCCCCGCACCGCCACCGCTGGGCGCGGGGCGTGAGACTCCCGGGAGGCTGCGGGAAGGGGCCGTGAGGGGCTCGCTCGCTCTCTCGCTCGCTCTCTCGCCGCCCCCGCGCCTGTGAGGCGCTCCGCCTGAGGTGGCGGGTGCCGCGGGACCCCGCGAAGCACGGCGCGGCGCCCGCAGGCTGTGAACGGCGGGCGGGCCCGCCGCCGCCGCCGTTGCCTGGTTGCGGCAAGGCCCGGCCTTCCCCCTCCCCGCCGCTCCGCTCCGCTCCGTAGGTCGCCGCCGCCGCGCAGGGATGAAGGCCGCCGACTGGTGCCTGAGCTCGGCGGGGGCTGCCCTCGTCCTGGCCACCTCCAGCGACGAGCAGCACCCCGCCGAGAACGTAGCGGACGGGTGAGGAGGGCGCCGAGGGGCCGGCGGGGGGGGGTGCGCGGGCCCCGGCGGGAAGCGGCTCCCCCCCTTCCCCAGAGATCCCTCCCGGTGCTGCCGTTACCGCAGCCCGTCACCGCCGGGCTCTGTCCTTGGCCTTCCCTCATAATTTAACTCTTTTCTGGGCCCCCCGCCGTTCCTGAGCCCTTCTGTGGCACTGCTGGGCTGCAGAGCCTGAACGTTACAGTATTAATACCTCCACAGAGCTTCCCCGTTGTCGTACCGGGGTTTGCTTAAAATACCCCGAATAAAAATGGCTTTGCAGCTTTTGGGGGTTTTTTTTGTGTGTGTCATAAATTTCTTTCAAGACGATTATAGATGGAAAGCTGCGGGTGAGGGTTTTGTCCTGTTCTCTCCACAGAAGTTCGGAAACATTTTGGACGACAACCGGCATGTTCCCGCAGGAGTTCATTGTTGGTTTTCCTAAATGTGTAAAAATCAGCAAAGTCGCAATCCAGTGTTATTTGGGTAAGACCTCATGTACTGCAGTAGGTAATAGGCACTATGTTGAAATGTGTGTCAGTGTCTATATGTAAAGTATCACGGTAGTTGTCACACTCCCCAAGCAGTCACTTCTAACAGATATATAAAGCTTAATTTAATTCATAAAGCTTCATTTATCTTAACAAAGCAATGTCCAAACTTTTTCATAAATAAATGAGAAAAAGATGGAAAATCTATCCCACCTGCACTTACAACACCTTGTATTGAGCTTGTAATTAACTGTTCTATTGCACAGTGTGATGGCTGTTCTAATTTAATGGACAGGACTACAATACTTGCTCTTAATGATTTATTTTGAATATTGATTTTTATAATTTCGTAGGACAGAACTCTCTTAGTTTTACTTTTTAAAATAATGTAAAGGAAAATGCGAGTTCTAAAACAGAAGGGACTGTTACAAGGTCAGAGCATGGAGACAGGAGCTTGACCATTAGCAATGGCTACGCAAAAGACGTGAAAACTTGTCGTTGTTTGTCCAACTTGGAACATGAAGCTGGTGGCTGTATTATAGTCCTGCCCCATAAGTTAGAGGACAAATGGATTAGTTAATGCTTTTAAAGTGCTTTGTAGATGAAAAGTGATAGAATAAATATCATTATCAATAAAGAATCAGAATTTGTGTTGATGTTTTAAATGTATATATATTTTAGTGCGGACCTTAAGGATTGAAAGAAGTGTATCTAAAGACCCAGTAGGTTTTGAGCAGTGTATTGAAAAAGGTAAGATTCTTAATGTGAAGCAGCGGGGATTTTGTGGGAATAATATTGATCTTTTTCAGTGAGTCATTTTAACCCCATGTCTGTTTGTTGAGCAGTTAAGTGTGGCTTGATGATTACTTTATTAGACATTAATGTAATAGGCACATTTAAATGAAGTTTTTGACCACTGCTGGTCTCTGTAGCAGTTTGGAGATATAAAATGCTGTATAAGGGCTAAAAGCACTACTTGTGCATTTGCTTTAAAAACAGACTTAGATAGTATAATTGAGTACCATTTCATGCATTGGTTGGTTGGTTTGGTTTGGGTTTTGTTTGGTTTTTCTTAATGCCTCTTAGGTGACATTTTATAAGTGTAATGAGTGGGATATATATACACTGGGATACTGCAAAAAGTATTTTTTCTCTTAAATCACCTTGTAAAAACAAAACAATTTCTGTATGCAGTGAAAGTTCACAGTCCTTGGAACTCTCTTGAAGTCCAGTGAAAACCTTGCACAGCATTGCACATTATTCTTCACTATTTGCTTTAAAATGTATTTTCTAGATTTGCAACACACAGAAGGACAGCTTCAAATGGAAGAATTTCCAGTGAGTATTTACAGTGTACATCAGTAGTGGTTCATGAAATGGGTTGTCTAGGGTAACTGGGAGAAACCATGAAAAACCAAAACATGTTCATTTACAATTATTGCTAAGTTGATGTTAGATACAGGAATTTGTAGATCATGGTATGAAATTGCACTTCCCGACTGCTCCTTTGTAGATTATGGTATGAAATTGCACCTGCCTACTGCTCCTAAGTATGGGAAAGAGCTCTTTCCAGAAGTGTGGCAATCTTTCCTCCTTCAGTTGTTGCCTTTAAGGCTGCAGTATTTGGGAGGGATGGGACTTTTTTGAATTGCTGTCATCTAAATAAACTCTGAAGGTGGCTAGATGTATTAAAAGGGTTTGAGTTATGTGTAGTTCGAAAACAGACACAGAAATATCTAGATCCTTTTAACAAACTTCTGCAAATGTTGTTTGATAGCTACGTTACTACAGAGAATGCAATAACTTTTTTTTTTCCTTCTACAGCTTCCTGATTTCCAAGCCACTTACTTGCGTTTCATCATCAAATCTGCCTTTGATCATTTTGTGTCAGTGCACCGGGTGATGGCAGAGGGCACAGCAGAAGACACTTAAGTCCAGCTTAAATTTATACCTCAATTTTTTTTATAAAGAAGTTACATTTTGATATCTGTAGTGCAGAGAATATGTATTATTAAAATCGTGCATTAAAGTGTTTTTTGAAGGTATGTATTCCCCACCAGTTTAATGTATGTAATAGAATAGAATCATTTAGGTTGAAAAAGACTTTTAAGATCACCGAGTCGAACCGCAGTGCAGTACTCGATAATTGTAGTAACAGCTTTCTAGTTTTATAACCTAGACTGTTACCCTAGAACACCTGAACATAACTGAGTCCATTTAAATTAATATGTTTACATCAGGCTTTCTTAATACATGAATTAAAACTCGATTTCCTGTAAAATGTTTCCCTTGCACTCTGAGTTAAATAGAAAAACAAGCGTGACATACTTAAATGGGAGGTATTACTTCCTACTGTCAAACAAGTCCTTCAAAAGTTCTTAAACTGGTAACTTTCTCATCAGCTCAAACTGTTCCAAGATTAATAGGATGAATATAAATGTCTACTAATGCTTAGAAATAACCCAGGGGGAGAGGGGCAGGGTGGGGAGGGAAATAATCTGAAGCCATATTGAAGTGCTCTGATGGATTTTTAATAATTGCAGATCAATCCCTTGTTTCTATAAATATTTTCTACAATCAGGTCACGGCCGTCTGTGCTTTATGCTATGACTGTCATAACAAATATTAATAGAAACAAATGCTGATAGAGATTGTCTTATTCAGAAGCCTTCTGAAGTCAGTGAAAGTGAACATTTAGGAAAATGGTATGTATACAACAGAAAGGGAATCTTAATAATGTGAAATCAGTTGTTTTGTATGCCAGTCGACTTTTGCAACTGTCACCAACCGTGATGTTTATCCTGCACAATATTCCTTACAAATGTAAACATTGGTATCCAGTCCTGACAGCTCAATGAACCCAACTACTGTTCATTACTCCATGTGGTATAAGCATAGTAAGGTACTACACTGCAGTAGTTGGGGTTGTAGTGATGAGACTTGAAAACCTCTAGACAAACACATAATGGACCACATTACACGTGCTCTTTAGATGTACATACAGTAGTCTTGTTGTCTCTATTGTTATTTTTAAATTCTTTTTTTTTCTTCTTCTATCTGTGAAAACTTATTCATTGAGCTTTTTTATCCAGATAGCTTTTACTCTGAAGTCCTCTGCTCTTCTATTTCATTTTTTCCAGGATGGCGCGTATTTCCTGGGGGTGATAATTCCAAGGCCCCACTCCTCCCTGCAAAGGCAATAAAATTATACAGTGATGCTCAAGTAGACAAAGCAGAAGTCCTTTAGAGCACAGCAGTTGCACCAGAACTGTGGGCAGGTGTGCTTGGGCTTCCCTCACATGCCAGACATCGCGTGGGAGATGGTGTATGCACAGGTTACACCCTGCTGTGTAACTGGGACAGGGCCAACGGCTGGATCCTGGAGCTGGATGTACAGCTTAGATGTACCTAGGCTTCCTAATGAGCCAAAAGATAAATATTTAAGCAAGACTGAGGTGTACATCAAATATGTACATTGTGAAGGCCCAGACTGGTTTTGCTGCAAGTCCTTTTTTCTCCACAGTTGCAGTGAATTGTGAAATTCTTAGCTCTCAAACAGAATGAAATACTGACTCTTAAATGTAAAGCATTCTCAAATTATTTTGAAATTTAAAAATCTCAATATATTGTGCTCATTATTATTGTTGATATTACCTTGTAGATGACCTTCCCTCCTTGAAGTAGATACAGTCGTTCTGGCAATGCAGCATATTTTGAACTGCTCTGGTTTTCCATAGTGTCTAAAACCACTGGACATAAAGGATTATTTTTCTGAAGAAATTGTGCTGCAATTTTTCGATCTTCAAGGCTTCTGTGATTTTTAATAACAATATTGTTTTTAAAAGCCCATCCATCTAAAACAAATGAGAAAGGGGTTTAGCAAGGAACATTTTGAATAGATGTTAAGCGTGGAGATGTACTGTGTGTCATATCGCAAAACTGTGTTAAAAGAATGCTGCATTTTACTCCTAACACCAAAACTTGCCGTGAAATGAAAGCCTCCCCCTCAGAGTATGCGAGCGCTAAAGCTTTTAAAATAAATGGTCCGAAGATTTTTTTTTTTCTTTTTCTTTAATTTCAGCAAAATATATTTTCTCCTTGCCCTGGATTTGGAAATATTTGATGTAGTTTAGCTGAAATTTTCCCACATAAATCAGCCCTAGAAAGGTGTCAGGTGGGGGACATACCCTATTTGGGTAAGGTTTGTCAAAATTATTTGCACAGAGGGAATTTTAAAATGGCAAATAGCGCTGTCAGCTGATAACCTTTCATTTAGCAGTCAGAATGATAGTACTGTTCATTCTGTGTGATTCTACTCATTAAGCCTATAAAACAAAATTTCATAGCTGTGAGAAGTGAAACATTTGAGCCAGGGCACACCTTCCTTTTTCAGAAATATGCAAACACACATTTGCACACAACTCTTCCTAGTAAAGCAGAAACTAGTAAAAGGTTTTGATGGTTGACTTAGCTGTTATCTGTTTCTGAACTACTGAAAGTGATGTATGGTTAGAAAACTTGAAAACTGTAAATGTTACATTTTAGAAAACCACCTTAACCCTGGGATAAGATCAGTGCCAATGTGTTGCTTAGAGCCCAGTGTAGACAGAAGAGTGTGTATAGTTTGCTAAATTTTTCAAATCAGAGTCTGCATCCTGTTCTTGAGACATGTTAAAAATGAGTTATTTTTTTTTAAAAAACATGTAACATGCTGGTGTTGTACACTTAACCTTTGTTATATGAAGTGCTTTTTTTTTTTCCTTCCAAAAGGAGCTGTACTAACGTTGAGAGGAAGTTTTATAAAGATGTAACTGTGTGCTTCACCTTCACAGAGATGAGTGTCTTCAGCAGGAGTACCTTGGTATAAAGTCAGATGTGTGAGTAACATCTTCAGAGAATTAGGGATGCAAGCTGGTGCCTAGATTTGGTGTTGCCACTTTTGATTTGAGGAAGATTTCCTTCCCTGTTTGCAGCTCCCTCCTTTGCTAACGTACTTCTTTTCCTAAAGGGAGTGATACCTGTCTGAAGTTTTGGTGGGCATTACTGTGATGTTTGTACTGTACCTACTGCGTGAGCTTCTTCGATGTAGATGATAAGGAAATCTGCTATAGAGCTGAAATCTTTGATGAGCTTGTTGAACTCATCAAATTTTAACATAAACGAAGGTCAGGTGCAGCTTCCAAAATTCAGGATTAAAGGTCGGTTATCTGGAAAAAAATGGGACAGTTTGTGGTGAAATCAGTGGTGGGAGAAAGGACAGAATTAAATACATGCACTGAATTGAGCCTCTGCCACAGAGTTTCCTGGGCAACAGTAGGTAAGTCGCTTATCCTGTAACTTTCTTGTTAGGACATTAAAATTGGCAGTAGAACATCTGCATCTATGCAAAACAGGCATAAAGATGCTTTCTTGTCCCCGGCCTGCCTCTGACCTGTGCTGGACCCAGCAGTGAGCTTAACTGGGGGGACCCTTTCCTTTGTAAAGCCCAGTAAAGGCCAGAGGCACCATGCAGTCACGCAGCTTCTCTCGCGTCCCCGTGACGAGAGCCAATTCTCTCAATTACCAACATTTTGGGATAGGGAACTGGTCTAAAATGGATATATACAGCGTGTAGCACATCACAGCCTCCCCAAGATCCTTAGTGCGAAGGAACTTCAAAAATACTAAACATGATCATCTGCAAGGTTTTTCAGAGGACACTGGTTCGGGGATGGACATCAAGCACAGAGTCCTAATGCCTTTTAATGAACCTATTGGACATATCTTGATTTTTTTCCAGAGGTGTCAGTTCGAGCTGAGCTGAGTGGAAGCTGCAGACTTTTCAGTCATGCATCACAGGCTTTCATGCTTTCAATGTATTTCTGCAATTTCCTGTCCAAACAGAACTCTGGTTATATATTATTATTTATTAAACTAACGTTACACAAGCCACTGGCAAAAGTATCCGTGCAGTTGCTTACAAATTAACACAGTATGTGCCCACAGGTGTTAGCATCTGTTTGCAAGGCCTCAATTTAAGAGAACTTGCAGGATTTTTAAGCACCTCTTTTAGTCTATGGTTTTGCTAAATTATCTGAAATCTTTTCAAGATCTTCCTTCTGGCTGTGCTTAACTTCAGAACCTGCTGCTAACATAGATCCACATCCTAAAGAATCTAATAAAGGGGGTACCTTCCTGTAGGTATTGTGTACCTCTTTTCCAAATTTGCATCCTAGTTTCTACATAAATATATATATATATGTATGTATATAATTAGGAAAGCAGAGTTAGAGAAGGGTGTAATCCCTTCCCTGGGGATCGAGACTGCAGCTTAATGATTAATTCCACGTTCTATAGATATATGTGCGGGAGGCAGTGGGCAAAGTACAAAGCAGTTACTTTTTCCTCTGCTTTATTTCTAGCCACTTTGAATCTGGAAAAAAAACAGCGTGTGCTTTCTAGGCTTTAGGCTAGTGAAGGGAGCTGGTGTGGGACTTTCTGTACGTACAGGGAATGACAGCCAACACTTGTGAATCACTACACACGGTTCCGATTCTGGGTCTTCTCTCCCCTAAACCAAATTATTATTTTGGCTTTCAGTGAAAGGGTATTTCCAGGCAGAGCCAGCTTTTGCAAGAGGTTCGTAAGCTTACTGGTGTGAGGGGATATTGGAGCCAGGATGATAAACACAGGTTATTTTTGAAAATCAAGAGGCAGACAGCTGGCGTGAACGTGCTGCATCGTTTCCACCAAGCGACTGCTGTTAGTCTGGTCTGCCATGTCGTGCGCTCTCGTGCCAGCTGCCTGTGCCTGCTCCCTCAGCAGCCCCTTCTCCTCGTTTATCGTCTTAGCGAGCCAAACCCACCTACATGGCTGATTTACTGACCTTGCATGAAATCAAAGAGGTGACAAACTTCCCTGTTGAAAGTCACCACCGGTGTGTTGGGAGCAGGTTGTCCCTCATGGGCTTCGTCCTCCAGCCTCTTCCACTTCACCTTCAGCACAAAGAGCAAATACTTGAAGCTGAAAAAAGTCGGACCCCAGTTTTCGTAGCTGAATTTTGGATTCTCGTTCATTCTGCTCCTTTTGCCCTGTTTTAGGATGTATCTCCTCATGGCATTGGGGAACAGTATCATCAGTGTTTTGCCAACAACAACGCACGCAGTAACGTGCAGAAGAATCAGGATTTTTTGTAGGAATACCCTGATGCTGAACATCGTGGTGGAGGAGGCCTGACCGCTTCTGACGGGAACGCAGCGCGATGGCAGGGGCAAAGGTAGAGGGCAAAGGGGAGGAAAAAATGTTCACGTGTTTGGCCAAATTTCTGCCTCGCCTTGCACGCCACCGCCTCTCTGTGGACTTCAGCGTCTGCGTGAGCGAGGAGCCTGTCAGCCGCGCTGTCTCCATCTACACCAAAGGTGTTAATTACAGTGACGGATAGATTTTTAGTGCTAACTGCACAGCTACAAGGCTTGTTCACAAATAAGCCCTGTGTTTTACTCATGAGAGGAGCTGAATCAGGATGTTTTCCCTGAACCACAGACTAAAAGTAAGAATTAACATTAGCAGTGCCCGAGGGCCGCATGTTTAGACCCTGCAGGTGCAAGGCTCGCAGCTCGCACGTTCTTCGGCAGGACCATCGACACCGACGCTCGGGGCCTTGGATTGATGCCGCCGCTTGCGTTTCGCGTCTGCTGTGCAAACGCTGTCCTGTTCCTACAGCTCTGCCTCCTGGGGTGCTCTGCCGCGCACCGGTATTTGTCACTTTGGGGCTGGAAGGGTACCCCAAAACTAGATGCACCCCAATATATATAAAAAGGGAAATTATCAAAATATGCATTATGCGTTTATCACAGAAGATGTGAACATATAACTATAGATATATGAGCACTGTGTGTCGATATGTGTGCAACCTTCATAAATACAGCAGCCGTCGCCCCATTCCCTAACGCGTGCCCAGCAGGGCTGGGGGCGGCGCGGGCTCTTTAAGGGGGCGGGCGGAGACGGGCCGAGGAAGCGCCGCGTGGCCTGTGATTGGCCGGCGCAAGGAGCGTCGCCGGTATGTTTCTTGGGGGCCCGAAGAGGCGGGGGAGGAGAGGAGGGCAGCGGAGCTGCCGGTTGGCTGTCGCTGAGCAGCGCCGGCTGCCCCTTTAAGGGAGCGAAGCGGCCGCTGCCGGGAGCGGTTGGGCTGCGGAGCCCGGAGGTGCGGGGGCTGCCCCGCTCCCGCAGCGGGGCCGGGGTGACCGCGGGCGGCCCGGGG
>NW_010973284.1:3665542-3700484 GCF_000737465.1 Haliaeetus leucocephalus
GTCAGGGGAGGCGAGCGGCGGCCGGGACGGGCACGGCGGGGAGAGGGTCAGCGCGGGGTCTGTCTTTCAGGAGGGTCGAGGCCTCGGGGACCTGTTCCTCAACCGAGCGGATGAATGGCGACGGTGGATGACCTCAAATTCCAAGGTAAAGGCGGCTGTCGCAGGTGTGAAGGTGGGGTTTGGGGCCCAGCTGACGGAGGGGTCAGAGGCTTGGAAGCAGGGCTGAGCTTTCTCCGAATAAAAGCTTCCGTGAAGGTTTGCGAGTGGCGTCAGGAATATCTCCGGTTTTCTGAGATGAATTTGTGCTCTTGGTGAGCGAAAAAACGTAACCGGTGTTGACCGAAATCCTTTGTGGCGGAAAGTGAAAGCTGAAACTGGGCAGAGCGCTCTGTCATTGGGAATGGACTGTAGTTTCAGGCTTCCTTAATTTTTGATTAATAAATGCAGGTCTGGAAAAAACTAGTTTTTGGAGAAGATTAAAATTACCCATTTCTACAGCCTTTTCAGAGAGGTGGCTTCCCCCTGCCCTTGCAGAGACCTGCTGGTCCTCAGGTTGGGGCTGGTCGCAGGAAGGAAAGGCAGGCTTCAGTGGTGCTAGTTTATCGTAATGCAGGCAGATTAGCAGGAAAAACAGCCTCACGCTTTATTAACTAAGTAAATGTTCAGCTTGATCCATGTCACTTTGGGCTTTAACAAACAGATCATATTTGATGTGCCTAAGCTAGAGATGTATCCTTTCTTGGGCTGTGTAGGGGTCTTAAAGTAGTTTTTTGAGCCACAAGAACAAAAATTTTGGTAGCTTGATCATCACCTGTCTTGTAATGTACTTATTTGCAGAATTTGACGATGCAGCTAATTTGCTTGCAGCAAATCCCGACGCTACCACAATAAGCATCGATGAGCCAGTTGAAATCCCCAAGAATCAGCACGGCCGTCTGCAGGAGCCAGGGAGAGAAGAAGATGACGAATTACTGGGGACCGATGACTCCGATAAAACAGAGGTAACGCTTTTACACCTACGGTGCCTCCGTTGGCACGTATACAAATGGTGCTGACAACACTGAGATCTTTCTAGAGGACACCAGGGATTCATGCTGGGTGACTTAAAACTCTGCTTCTTCTCTGACACGGGTTAATTTCTCCATAGCAGAGTTGGCAGAAGCAAATGTGCATTGGCTCTTCAGCTGTTGTGGTTTGCAGCCTAGGAAATTGTACTGAAATGGTGGTGATTTAAGCTGAGCAAATATGCCAGGAGATGAGCACAGCAGCAGCTGAAAACCCAGCACCCTGCTTGTTTCTGTTGATTCTGCTGTGGGGTTGGTGACTCTGGCAGGAGAGCAGGAAACTTGGAAATGTCCAGGTCTTGCTTGAAGGGTTCAGCTAATGCAGCTGTCAACAACAGCGAGGGAACTTGTGATGCCGATGAAGGCATGTGTTGTAAATGATGTGGCAGAAGGTAGTGTGAGGCTGCTCTTTAGGACCTCAGGCCACTATTCTGCTTGCAGGGAGATAAGCAACTAGCTGCTGCCAACAAATATTAGAGGGGGAAAGGGAAACCATTAAATAATTCATAGTAAATGCCACCCTGTTAAGTTTGGTTTCTGTCTGGGTACAGAAATCACATAACTATTGTGTAAATGAACTAGTAATGCATAAATTGCATACTTGTAACATTTTTCCATGTTGCCTTTCCCACTGTACAGCTGCTTGCAGGACAGAAGAAAAGTGCCCCTTTCTGGACATTTGAGTACTATCAGACGTTCTTCGATGTGGACACATACCAGGTTAATACTCCACTCTGGAGGAGAACTGTTGTCTGAACTATGCCTTATCCAGACATTGAGGTTCTTTCCTTCTTGCATTTTTAGTCAGACAAATCTGTACGTTTTCATAGGTCCTGGACAGAATCAAAGGTTCAGTTTTCCCCGTACCAGGGAAGAACTTTGTAAGGCTGTATATCCGCAGCAATCCCGACCTTTACGGTAGGTACGAGGTGTGAGAAGTTCTCTTCTGTGCTAAATGTTTTGAGTTTGTATTTCTTTTTACTTGCTAACCTTAAAAAAACAAGAGGGCACAGGAGTTGCTATTGAACTCGTTTGTTTCCTTTTAAGGTCCCTTTTGGATATGTGCCACACTTGTCTTTACCATTGCTGTTAGTGGCAATCTCTCGAATTTCTTCATCCATCTGGGCAAACCAACCTACCACTATGTGCCCGAGTTCAGAAAAGGTTTGTAAGTAGTTGATATGGTCCTGAGTTCGGGAGTTTGGTTTTTTGGTTAGTTTTTTTTCAATGCATTAATGAAGTAGTATAAAACCAGGTCACAGCTTTGATTTAGCAGAGTCTTTTGATTGATTGCTCTCTCTAAATTTTGAGAGATGTGAAATGAGTCGTTAAAGTGGGCTGTACCTGGCAGAACGCTACTCCTCCAGAGCATAAAGTAATTACCGGGTTTCCGTAGAGCAAGCAGGAGTAATTGGAGCAGTTATTTTTCTAGCCTTAGTGAATGCCCCCTTGTACAGAGAGGGAAAGCCCAGCAGTGGCCACTGTTGTGCTTTTGTAGATGCCTTTGTGGATCCATGGCCTCCTAGGAACCTGCAGGCCTCAGACAGAAAATGACTGAATTAGCGCATTACTCATATTGCCTACCGAGGACTGGAAGTTCTTACCTTCTGACAAACTTGAGAATAAGCAAAAGATGCTCAACTGATATGTGCCCCACAGAACTCACTGTGAGGAGCCAATTGTCTACACCTGTCCCTGTAGTTTGAAGAAGATTGCTGTCCCTGCAGAGGAACATGGCTTCTGTTTGTTTCCAAAATCCACAGCATACTTGGAAGAACACTGCCACTTGGGAGTCCAGTCACTTGAATAATTTCAGATTTGGCACTTGTGCCTGTGTTCTCCTTCTTTTTTTTTAGCATGTCTTCATTCTATTCTCATTTTTAGTAGCTGTTAGTAGCCAAATTTCTATTTTTAACTAAGTTTTTATTTCCTCAATGGCTTTTCCTTTCACACTGAAACTGACAGCATTTTGTACACGGGTGTATAAAGAAATTGAAAATATAGAGAATACTTTCTGGAGTCTTTACTTTTAAACTAACTTGAAGTACTGGCAAAGTAGTGGGTGTAAACTGGATGTAAATGCAAAGTTCTCAGTTTATTAATAATTCAAACTTCTTTTTTTTTGAAAGTAACTTCAAAGGTAGCTTTCTAGTTTTCAGGCTAAATGCTTCTACATGTTTGATTCTGGCTGGTATTCTAAGTAGAACATTAAACCTTTTGTCATATTTCCAGTGTCCATAGCAGCAACAACGATTTATGCGTACGCTTGGCTCGTTCCCCTTGCTCTCTGGGGATTCCTGATGTGGCGGAACAGTAAAGTTATGAACATTGTCTCCTACTCGTTCCTGGAGATAGTGTGTGTATATGGCTACTCCCTCTTCATTTACATTCCCACAGCGGTACGTATGGCCTAAAGAGTGCACCTCTATTACATGCCCTGAGAAAAGGTACTGGTTTAGAAAATTTGCCATTTCTTATAATATTGTTCGTATTAGTCAAAATTTGGGGACTGGGCAAATCATTTGCTCCTTTTGCTTCATTAGACTAAAGCTTTTTGTTGAAGGTTGTCTAGTGTAAAGATGTCTTGTGGGTCCTGGAGAAGCCCAGGACAGGTCATTTCCCCAGAGGCAGCAAATCCAAGCAAGGGTGCTGCTGGCGAGCCTGGCAGGCAGCCCGAGGCAACTTCAGGAATCGGGATGTGTGTGTCCCCAGGTACAGACATGAGTGTGCAGGACGGCACTGCTGATGGCTCCGAGGGCAAGTTTCCCTGGCAGGGACTCTGGCAAGGGGCAGGCCTTGGAGGGAGTGCCATAACTCAGCAGACACGCTCTTGTTGTGTCTGGGAGTAAAGCTCATCGCTGCTGTTATTCTTTTCCTCAAATAACAGAGACGTCTCAGATAAGGCATGAGTTAATTTGTGCACAAATTGGCTGGAAGCGATGAAGTGTCACAGAACAATGCGTTAAATAAATGAATCCCTGTTTCACACAGTCTCTCTAACAATCATTTTCCTCCCTTTTACAGATTTTGTGGATCATTCCACAAAAAGTGGTGCGCTGGGTCCTAGTGATGTTCTCCCTGTGCCTTTCGGGGTCTGTTTTGGTGATGACCTTTTGGCCCGCTGTCCGAGATGACAACCGGAGGATTGCACTGGCAACCGTGGGGACCATTGTTCTGCTTCATGCCCTGCTGGCTGTCGGCTGTTTGGTATGACACTGCCTTTCCCTTTCTCTAATCTGTTATTTCCTGGGACTGGCAACATGTTACAGTGCAGGGAAGGAGTAGTTGGCTGGTTGCTGAAAAATCTTTTTTACTAAAGAAAGAAATAGTACTTCCCGAAAAAACAGCCAAGGTAAAAGTTCCAATTATTTGAAACATAGCAAAAATTGATGCCAATCTGACTTTGACAGTGCTAGCAACAAACTCGATAATGAATATGTCTTCAGCACAAAACCACTCACAGGACAGTCTTAAATTTTTCTGGAATTCATCATAGTATCAGCAAAGCATTAATCTTTATTGTAGCCAGTCGCAGCATATTCCAATAAGTACTATGCTTGGTTAATCCTTTAAAATGATTAAATGTTCAATATATAGCATGTGCTTATGAGTTTGATGTATGAAAACATGAACATGCTAGAACTTACTAAAATATCAGCATTATGAAAACAGAAGACCCTAATGCTACTGAAACACATAACGATGAGTACTTAAATTATTTGTTGTCTCTGTTGCAGTAGAATGCTATCATCCAGGCTTCAGTTCTGTTCTCCCCCAGCTTCCAGAATAGATAGATCTGGTTCCCTGCAGCTCAGCGTGCAGGGAGGCGAAGGCAAAACGCAACTCTTGTGTTAGCAGGAGATTTGCAGCTAACTCCGGCGGGGCTCCTGACACTGGAGACTGCCTGGAGCTTCACCAGTTAAACCAGCAAACAGTCAAATAAATATCTGCAATCCAATCCTTTCCAGTACAAGTCTTTTCTTTTTTCAAAGGCCTTAGCTGCTAACTGTTATATTTAAAAGTATAGTTTGGAGCACCATTTTAGTTGACCGTTTCTTATCTGATAAGAACAGATCCAAATTTGCCATTTCAATGCTGTGTTTGTACCTTGTAAACGGTGGGTGTGGAAAGAAAGAGTTGGGATGAGGCAGAACTGTTTGTTTCTCTCTAAACAGTTTTGTTTCTCCTCTGTAATAATGTAGGCATACTTTTTTGATGCCCCTGAACTGGATTTTCCTGCACCTATTATCCCTGCTCACAATGGAACAACAGTAATAACAAAGAGTCAGTAAATAAGGTAAGAATCCAATCTAAACTTTCTTCTGTAATCATCACAGACATCTTGAAACTTTTCCCCATTACTATAGTTGAGTGCAAAAGGGTTTAACAGACCAATTTTGCCAAATGGCGCCTATATATAAATACCATTTATTAACTTTTCTTCCAGCTGTAAGTTTTAAGTATAGCCATAAAAACGTAAAAGACTCTGAGGAACAGACATGTTATCTTTCTTTTCTTTGAGGTTTACTCTTGGCGAAGAAGCACACATTTAAATAATCTACTTGGTCCCATAGGTCTTTTCAAAGATGTTTTTTCCCTCAATCCCTTACAAAAGCTCAAAAGTGTTTCTTAGAATTTGTACCGCACAAGTAAAAAACTTAAGCAATAAACTATTACGCTCCTGTTTTCCTTTCCATTTAATGTTAAATGTAAATCTAAATGTTTTTTCCCCTTGACGTTTGTGACAACGTGTTTCAGAGCAGCAGCTCTGTGTATGAGGACGTTGGTGTAGTCTCTGAGCAGGGCTGACTCGGAGCCTGAGCCATCCCTACGGACCGCATTCCTTGTGTGGGATGGTTTGAGGTTTTGCTTCCTGGTAGCTGGGAGTGCTGCCAACAGCAGATGACATTTGAATTCTGTTGGAGAGATGAGACATGGAGCAGGTCTGGGAAAAGCCTAATAGACATGCAGAGGCCAGCCTCCGCAAGTACACCAGCCACAAGTGTGCATGTGGAAATTGGAGTGTTTACTGCCTAGAAGCTATGTTAGATTAAAAAAAAAAGGCCAAATATACTTAGCAAAAATGGTCATAAAAAATGACCAGCTGTGACACAATCTAATCACGCAGATCAATTGTAGCAGCTTTTCTCCTGCAAAATCAGGTTTATCATCCCAGGTGCCTATTAAGATTCAATATGATAGTAATGAATTTTAGTATTTAGATATAAAAGTGTGCTTTATTGTGTCCTCTGGTGCCTGTGAGGAGCTGTAATATTAATGGGAGTTATTTGTCTCTTTCAGATTACAATGCCCGTTTCTCCATCTGTACAGTAATTTTATTTTAGGTTATTTTTTCACTGAAGACCATGGGAAGCGCAAGAACAGGGGCTGTTTTCTGTAAAGGACAGTGATGTCCCACAGACATACAGACATCTCCATGCTCCCTGGAGACCGACTGGTTCCATAAGGAGAGCGCACCGTTGATCCTAATCCTTTACAGTTTTTCTTTTTTTAAAATTCTGCCTACGCTCACCACGCTGTTTTGCCTCCGAATAAAGTGTTCTGAAGGCGATCCGCATTTTGTGCGTGGAAATACCCAGTACTCCTCCCCCAGAGCTGTCGAGAGGGTTTAGCAAGAGGTGTGAAGGTGGGGCAGAGGCGAAACGGCATTTTGCCCTCTTGCAGTGGAACCCCCTCGAAGCTCACCCACGCAGCGCTTTCGGTAGCAGATGCCACCTTCCCCGCTGCTTTCCCGGGGCCGGCTGCCGCCTTTTCCCCTCAGCCACGCTCTCCCGTGGGGCTGCGTAACGTTTCCCCTTTTTCCCTCGGGCCAGCGCGGAGGGGCCCTGCCGGGCCTCTGCCGTGGCGCTGGGACCCGGGGGAGCCGTGTTCTCCCCGGGGCGGGCGAAGCGGCGGGGCAGGGCCCCGCGCCGGTACGACGGGGCCCGCCTCAGGCCGCCATGATGGCTGCGACCGGGTCCCGTAGCCGGGAGGTCGCTTCCTACTCGGGGGGGGCGGGGAAAATGGATCTGCTCCCCTCTCATTGGCTGCTGACCGCCGGCGTCCGGCGGAAGTGGCGTGAGGCCGGCGGGGGTGGCCGTTGAACGGCGGAGACTTTGAACGGCGGCGAGGGCCGCCGGGCCGCCGGCATGGAGGCGGAGGCGGAGGCGGGCCGGCAGCGGGCCCTGCTCCGCCAGGTGAGTGCGGGGCCTGAGGGAGGAAGGAAGGGAGGGCGGCTGGCGGCGGTCCCCCGCGGCCCCTGACGCTCCGCTTTCCTCAGGTGCTGGGCTGGAGGGTGGCGGCCGCCGTCGCCTGGTCCGTGTTGCTGCTGCCCGTCTGCACCGCCGCCTTCGTCGTCCTCAGCGGCTTCGACCCCTTCCACCCGGTGCGCTGGATCTCGAGTAGGTGTTCTGGTCGGGGCTGAGGGGGGGCGGGAAACGGTGAAACGCGGCCTGCAGCGCGCTGGGAGGCGGCGTGGGGCTGGGAACGGCCTGCTGGGGGGGCTCTGGGAAGAGGAGAGGGGGCCCGTCAGCGGGGCGCAGGGGTGCTGCCTTCCCTTCCTCACCTCTCGCGTCTGCCTGCGGTTTGTAGCGGAGATTGTCTCAATGTGAGTTTCTGCGTTCCTTATAGCCGTAATCCTCCCTAGGAACAAGTAAGAGTTGCAAGCGCACGTAAGTGTATCCTTCAGGGAAAAGTGGCGGAGCTGTCTGTCCGAAGTGCTTGGACACACTTCCACTTTCCACCCCGTGCAGCTGCTGTTTGCATAAAGAGCTTAAGTTTCCTCTAACTTTGGTGCGTTGAATGACAAGTGAAATTCCTGAAATAGCCCCTCTGCGTGGTGAGCATAACTTTCCCTCGAGTGCGCACACAGAAAATGGAGAGATGTTTAGATGGAAAATTGATACCTGTGATCGTTTAGCTGCTGCAGGCAGAGACCCGTGATTTCTTTCCCCCTTTCGAAATACAGAAGCCCAAAAGAGACGACCAAAAGCAATTTACTCTGTAAGGAATTGCTTACCTTTTAAGTGCAGCTGTATGGTTGCAGCTTTTATTACGTGAAAGGAAGCTGTGTTAGTTGAGCTATAGTTTAATTCACTTTGAAAGATTCTTGTCTTAAACAAAATTCTTAGTGCTCACCTATGAGAAAACCAGTTATAAGTGTGTAAAATAGGTTCTGTGAAACTTAAGTATGCTTTTATGCAGAAATGTTGTGCAAGCTGGGCAGATCTGGTGTGAGACTATAGAGTCCCTTGAACATTACTCCCCTTTATGCACTTAGTGGATTATTGTTGACTGATTCAGTGGTCTTTTCTGTTACTTCATGTGTCACTGTTGTGTTACTGCAATCTTCTGAGCAATTTTTTTTTTTTTTAATTTTAGATTCTTTCAATGATTTATATACTTCCTACGTCATCTTTTGTATCCTCCTTATGTCTGTGGTAATACTAGTAATAAGTATCTTCAACGTCGAGTTTTATGCAGGTGGGTTATGTAAATTGCTGAACTGTCTGCGATACCTGAATTAAATAGGATGACCATTTAAAGAGACTTGTATTTACATTCGATTTACTTAATGTTGGTAGATTTCCTTTGAAATTAGTATAGACAATACGCAAAGCTTATTTTTAAGTAAATCGTCCCAGGTTCCTGCTTGCCTCATGGCTAAGACCCTCTTAGCTGGACCACTTCATTAATATCTTTATCTTTTAGCGATGATTCCAACTGTGAAAAGTTCTTTGGTGACAATGGTTTGGTGGGGTTTTTTTCTTTTTCTTTTTCTTTTTTTTTTTAATGAAGGGTTTTATCAGTAAGAAATGAAAATTAACTTTCGGCTTTTGTTTACAGTTGTGCCATCAATACCATGCTCTCGATTAGCACTAATAGGAAAAATTATTCACCCTCAGCAAGTTATCCATTCAGTTGCTCATGCTGTAATGGGAATGTTGGTTGCTTGGTGCGCTGCAGTTATGACAAAAGGGAAGTTCCAGTTTCTTGCTGTGCCCTGCACGCCTTCAGAAAGGTAATTACTTGTGTGTGTTAAAGATAAATTATGCAAAGAACTTATATTGTAAAATGTATTTACTGATGGCTTCTTTCAAACAAATAACTAAAATTTGAGTACTATCAAAAATAAGCAATTACGTGTTGGTATCCTTTATTAAAGAATAGGAAATACCCTCCTTTGTAAATGTTACAATGCACAGAGAAGTAACTGGGTCAGAAAAACTAAATTGCCAGGATTGTTAATGGAGAGTTGAATGATGACAAATTGGTTGTCACCTGAGCTAGGTCTTGGTCTTCTGGTTAATGTGACATATTTCATAAATACCGGAAGCATCCTCATGCATAAATTACAAAAAAAGGTGGTGGGATTCCTACTTTAGAAAAAACTTACTGAGATATCATCATATCTACTGATCAGAAAAGTAAAATCTAACTTCTGATTTGAACTTCCTAAGGCTAGAATGACTTTTTTTTTTTTTTTAACTCAGAATTAATTCTAAGTTTCCTGTTTTAGCCTAGATGATGCTGTTCCTCAGATGTGCCTAAATGAGCATCACCTCTTTTTTCTACTTTCTGGAGCTTTCATGGGATACAGTTATAGTCTTTTGTATCTTATTAACAATATGAATTATTTGCCATTTCCAGTCATACAGGTAAGAGGTTTAAACACCTTTGCAAAAATACATGTCTAAGTAAAACAGTGATCAAAAAAGCCTTGATAGTTTATATCTTTGAATATGGTAGTAGCAGTTGTCTGTTTTCATGCTTTCACTAACAGATGAAGCGTACACTCAGCCTTAAATGCTGGTAGTGTTCATCTTCCTCCTTTCAAATGAACACAGAAATCCAAGATGCTGTAACTATAGGATTTACACCCCTCTGATGCATGCTAAAAGCTGGCTGAAGTGGACCATTGCAGAAAGTGAACTACAGGAGAAAGACAGCATACACAAACTGAACATTAACTCCTGGAACTGACAACAAAGGTCACCTAAAAGCTAAAAATCTTGAGAGTTAAAAAAAAAAAAGGCATATTATCAGTTGTAACTGGGTACCAGCTCACTTAAAGTCTAAATAGCACATTAAATCTTGCTTAAAGCTCCACATCCAAAGCTTGTTTGTGTGTAGTGCTATGGAAACTGAAATTCCATTACTTCCTTTGGAGGAGGCTCTAGCAGTTCCACAGAAATCTGTACCAGTGCGAAATGGTGAGGAGTGGCTTGTGAAACGTCACCTTAAAAATATTTCTTCTGTTGCTGTAGCCTCACAGCAGCCATTTGGCAAAAGGTATCTTTAAACAAGGTTGGTTGTATTAGTGGAAAACATTTAAGTCATGACCCTTCAATTTATCAGCAAACCAAGCATCATTTTGGCAATTTTTAAAAAAATTATATTATTTGAATATTGTTAATTCTCCCTTTTTTTTTAACGCAACTTAGCCAAGTGAAACAATAAATCACTTTGGTTTCATTTGCATATAGTGTCAGACGGGTTGCTTTAGTCGTTTGGAAAGACAGAATTTGTATGCAGAATGGCGTCAGTATTACACTGGTTTCGCTGCTTGGAGGATTACTGACTCTGTAACTCATGCTTGTCTGAATTTTCCCTATATTTTAATGGAACATTTCTAATCTAAATTAAATCTAGTAGATTAAATATGCCTTCTTTAGGGGGGGAGTGTGTTTGTTTATTTTGCAGTAGATAGCATTCTTCTAGTTTGTTCTTCTAGAGTCAATTTACCCCATGCTCCATTTTCATACTGCTACAAGTAGGAAAAGGCATGAGAACTAGAGATGATTATAAAATGGCAGAAAGAGACTGGGAGAGTAAATAGTAGGTATAACACCTGGAATTGCCTTAAACTAATTTTTTTAATTCATCTAGACTTCAGGTTTTCAAGTACCTTGTGGAGGGTTTTTTGGTGGTGGTGGTTTTTTTTTACCATTTCATTGATTTGTTCTGAATGCAAAATACTAAATTATTTTTCTTTTGGTTTTAGCAATACAAGTACTTACGTTTCAGAAGATCTTTGCCTCTCCTCGTTAAACACACTTGTGTGGAATCGCTATATTTTGTTAGAAACTTCTGTGTCACATATTACTTTTTTGGTAAGGGTTCCTGAAATTCTCTTTCTCTCTCTCAAGTCTTACAGCCTCACAGAAGCTTGTTTAGCATATGAGAAATGTCTCTTCTTCAAAGAGATGAACACTTCCTATAAGAATTTATTATCTAGCTGATAACATTATAAGAAGATGACAGTATTTTAAGGAGAAGGGAGTGGGGAACAATAGTTTTCTAACCTGAAGTCTGTGTTTGGTCACTGTACCAAAACATAGACTATTGTCTCTGGTGATCTCTTCTGTGCAGGAAATTTTGTTGCAGGCATCTGTGAAATAACCTGCATATAAAAGGAGCTACCAAATTCTAATCAGCTGGTGGTTCACAAGTGTATGTTTTAAAACCTGATGCTTTGGGCCTCTGTTTACATACCTGTCCTGATTTCTGGCAAAAAGATTGTAAGTCTGAAAACACAGTGCAATTAAAAAAAAAAAGGTTTAGTCTGTAATTTATATTCCCTTTTTTCTTTAAATATTCCTAAATATTTTTTAACATGGATAAACATCTCCATGCCTTGGACTGCTCCTTCCATTGCCTGGTATTGAAAATACAGTGTCACAGAGCTGAACCTGACATACCAGCAGTGGGCATGACTTCGCTATATGTAATGTTGCTATATTTTCACTATTTTGGGGGTAAAAATTGGGACTTTTGCTTTATTCTCAAGTGCTCTTTATATTATTTGAAGGAAGCTGGGTATGGCTCCCTCCCATATGAAAATTAAGTTTGGTCTTTAAAACTGTGGTAAAAAAATCAGTGCTGATGAAAGTGATTGCACTGGACTTTCTAAAATCAGGAAATTTTTGTGTTATGGTTGTAGTTATCCTCCTAAATGCTGTCAAAATATGCTAGAATTATTTCCACTTTATTCACATTAGGGGATAAATAAGAAGTATGGTGGTTCTATATCGGTCTCCATTAAGTCTTTAAAAGCACTCTGCTGCTGCCTGAGCTGTAGTGAAAATTAATATTAAATTACTATTAACCCCATTTTGTTAGTAAGGAAACACAAATAACTCAGTGCTGAGAAGCTAGCAATAAAAGATACGGTCTACATCTCTCAATGTATAGTTGTTGGCCTGAAGCCTTTTTTCATTCTCTTGTTTCCATTTCTTAAAAAAACCAGATTGTTTCCTCGTGCACACGTGTTACAAGCCCAGTCTCTTGTCTATACATGCATTCTATTTTTGTCGTCTTTTTGGCCTATTGTGTATGTGTTTTGCAGTGTCATAATTGTTTCAGTGGGTTTTTTTTGATCCCCTAGGTTACATCCCAAAGGTATGGATAAGTACCACAATGGATCTTCGTATAGACAGGTAGGTAGTATATTGTGCTGAAAACTTGCAGCAGCATATTGCTGACAGCTCCCTTTGCTGAAGAAGTCCAGCTTAGCAACTGGTTCTTTGTGTGTGGTAGGACTCAGTTCTTTGCCTCCCCACGCAGAACGTGGGGAGAATTGGGTACTTCTGAAATGGATCGAAAAGGAACCAACATGCCCTTGTAGGAACCATCTTGTAGATAGTCATTAAGAAATCCTCTCTAGTTTCCTTCATCCCTGTAAGTATCTAAAATATTAGAAAGGCAAATCTCTCCAAATTTCATACATGTGTTTTATCTGCTTTTCTGTGCTTTGAGGGGGCATATTTTCATTTTTATATGGCTACCATTTGTTTTAAAGTAGGGAAACTGAAGTCTTAATACCTTAATTGACTAAAACTGTAGTAGTTATTTATTTCATATTTCTTTTCTTTGATTTAATTAATTTTTCTTAACTTCATTTCATCACAGTTACTGAAAAATTAAAGAAATGGTATCTCAAACATCTTTAAGAAACTGTTTTTGCAAAAACACTGCAACTTTATTCTTGCAATTATTGCTACTGTAAGAGCTTACAATAGACATCTTCCATGATAAAAATACTTATATCTTCTTCTTGTTTTATCTGCAGTAAATTGCATCCTCTTGACACTCTGACTGGCTTATTGGATCTCTCCTTGTTTTACCATGCCTGGTTATGTGGCGTGTTTCTTCTGATTACCTGGTACATTGCATGGTTACTCTTCAAAATCTATGCTACAGAGGTTAGTACTTAGTGACAGTGCTAAAGGTATAACATCAGTGTTCCACAGACAGTATTTTCTTTTCAAAAGCAGTTTTACTAGGCAATAACATATTAAGAATTTCTGAATTTTCAAAGCATGCACTACAGATAATCTCTGATAACTGAACAGCTGAGAGAGGCCTGGGCGTTAACTGACCTTCCCTTTCTCTCCTTATAGCAAGACAACCCTCTGCTGCTTACAAAATTAATGCTTTGTTATTTCCATCTCCTCTTCTTACTCTAATTCTGTTTCCATGTCCCCCTTTTGTTCATGTTTGATGCTAAATCCATGCAGATGCTGTTGGGGCCACCCTAAGAAAGAACCACTTTGTGCTTCACGGTGTCCGCCCCGTGTTCTTTGTCATCTTTAGGTGTAGAGACCAATGAGTCAGCACAGGGCCCGTAGCTGCCTGACAGAGCTTACTAGCTTGGTCTCTGCATGTGTTTCCATGCAATGATTTTGTATTTGAGTCTGAGACTAGCTGAAGACTTGTGACAAACAGCTACAGGTTACATGGGAAGATAATATCCAGAAACTGTATAGTGCTAAATCCAATTTTACAGTAGGAAAGAGAACAAAGTGCTGCCAGTTTTCTGTGTGCTAAGCTCTAGCAATCTCAAATTTAAGCAAACTATCAAAGTACAGAGTTCTCCAAAGCAGAGACTTGTTAATCTAATTCAGGCTGCAGTATTAAAATAGACTTCAAGCAATCTTGGGAATTAAGACACTTGTGCTTTTTCATTCAATCATAAAGTTACAAATTAATATGGCTAAAAAAAGACCATTTAAATATGTAATGAATCTTGTTAGAATAAAAGTGAGAACATGACTGAAGAGGGCGGGGGGGGGGGGGGGCGCCCGCAGCAAAAAAGTTTGGAGGAGTGTTTTTTTTGTTGACAAATCCGGATACTTTGTAAGAATACAGAGGAAAAAACTGTTCATCTAACTTGACTTTTTTTTTTAAAAAAACCACAAAACAAACATTACTGGGCTGCAGATTAGTAGGAAAAGAAGCAAGGTTTAAATCCTGGCAAAACACTCTTATGGCATGAAATGGCATACAGCGCTTGTTGGAGTGTTAGCTTTAATTAAAAAGGTCTAGTTGTTGTGACTGCATGGAGAAAAGATTAACAATGAGCTGAGCGTAACTGATGTCGTGATGGGTCAGGATCTGTAGATGGCTCCAACGATAGCTCTGAGGTGTGAACAACCTATTTCAAAGGATAATACTTGAAGCACCAGTGAACACTGTGTGTCAATGTCTGTAATTATTGTATTGCTTATAAAACTGGAAGACAAAAGAAACATCGAGCTGTGAAGGTATAAAATGGACCTTGCCCTTTTGATTGTTGAACAAAAGATTTGTTTATCCACGTGATTTTTTTTTTTTTTAATGAGCTAAAAAACTTTGAAAGCTGCTTGTAGATATTTGCATAGCGTTAACTGAAAAGTCAGGAAACAAAATTGTAAACTTAGACCACATGAAGTCACTTTATTAACACTTTGAAAGCAATTGCTATCTCAAATTTAAATTTTGCAGTTGGAAACAGAGGAGGATAAAGCTATGATATGTAAAATGAGTGCAGTAACACAAAATTGATAGGTAGTCTGTGCCCAAACTGGTCCATGCTAAATAGTGTTAAAAAGATGCAATGTTTGATACAATTTAAGCACTGCTATTTACATTTTTAATTTTGTAGCCACAAGAACAGAAATTCTGTTAAAACACAGAATATGAATATCATTATGATACAAATAAGAATTCGTTAGTTTATCAGTGAAACAGTGCAAAAGAAGAATTTAAAAAATATTTTATTATTTGGTGAAAGAACCCTCAGTTCTTTACCAGAGTGGTTACATTGTTGAAGATAGACATTACAGTTTAGATTTCAGTCTGGTTTCTGAATATGGTGTGAATACTAGTTTTTCCTGGGTATGTGGTTAGTGAAATGTCTTCTCATAATGATATGATGCCCCTAGCTATGAATTATGTGGGTACATGGATGGTATTTGAAGATAAATATATCTGGATTTTCTGAGATTTTTTAATTTAAGGAGTAAAGTCTTTTTGGTTCTATGTTAGAAATTTCAGGCTAGTTTGCAGTAGACTGAAGCAATGGGGTATTTTGTAGTTCATCTTTCATCTGACAAGTAACAGCTTAGGTGTGGTCTTTCATAAGGTTTTCTTGTGTTTTGCTCTGTATAACACAACTTCCGATGTTTATATTTAGACGCATCACTTCCCTGTCCAGCCAACTTTTGCTGAGGAGACAGACCAGTGCCTGCCTAAAATCTTAAACAGCAACCCTCCCCTCATTATAAAGGTAATTGAATTCCCACCATCTTCCCATCTAGGTGTGTGCTGAGAAGGTGTTTCTCAAAGCATACAATCAGATCTTCTAGGTACCAGTTATTTTAACTGGTTCTTTAAAAAGCTGCCTCAGAACACTGAAGGAGGCAGTTACAGTTAATGGTGAAAATTTGTTTAGTAGTGACATCTGCTGGTGCTCACCACACTGTGGCACCCTGAGCTGAAGACAGACTCATTTAGTTGGAGGTAAGAGCTATTTGTCTGCTGCATAAATATGTTAGTGCATACTGATGTTAAAACAGAAGGTTAGTGACATTCAGGTTTTTTTAACCCTTTCAACTTTGAGTCTTTGTCACATAAACAGGTGTTTTATCTTTGTACGCTCTTAATCCTTTACCCCTGCTACTTATATTTGGGTTCTTACGTGTGTGTTCTCTCTTGAAGTTAAAATGTTATTTCCATATTTATGTTGGAAGTTGTGTTTCTTTTTTAAAAAAGAGAATACTAAAAAGCTACTTAAAATCTGTGAGTAAAGGAGAGTAATTTTGGTCTGACTATGGTAATCATTAATGGGATTTACTGATTATAATACTTAAAAATTGGAGACCTCATATAAGAAGTATTGGGTAAATAAAGATAAGAATATTTTCCTGCATGTGCAAAATCCACGTTTACTGATTATACAGATCTCTGATAAGACTAGAGGTATAACAGGCTGCAATCCATTTGAATCCTTTTTTAAGCTTTGCTGCACTATCAAAGGATGATGGGTGGGGAAGAGTTGAGTACAGCACAGTTAAAGGTAGAGGAAGTCTAATTTATAATCTCAGCCATTACTAAGGTGTGTAATTTATAATTGTATCTTGCATAGTGGGAAAAATCTGGTTATTTTTGGTTTGCCACATTAACTACTTAATCACGTGAAAAAGCAGTACCGTATAGCATACTGTGTAGTTGAGCTCTGGCTTGCAAAAACAGTTCTTTCCTTAGACTTTTCTGTGTCATAGATTCTTTCTGAGCTGTTAGCTGTTAAGATAAAAAAATGGTGTTAGATCTTCTTTAACTCCAAAGAAATGACTTATCAGTAAAGTTCTCTGAAGCTCTTACTAACTCAGCAGCCCTATCCAGAGCAGTTCTAGGGATGTGTCAGTCCTTTGCCACCTTTCTTTTTCTGTTACATGGCTGGTTTTAGTCTGTGTGAGCTCATTCTTTGTTAGGGATTGCTTTTGTATGGATAACTACATTTTTAAAGGAAATACATTGGACTTATGTGCACTAAAACATTTTCCTTTGTAGTTTTTAGCCTTACAAGACTTGATGTTACTTTCCCAATATTCTCCTGTTCGACGACAGGAAGTCTTTAGCCTTAGTCAGCCAGGTAATTACAAAAACTATTTCATATTGATTCTTTTTCTTTTTTTTTTTTAAAAAGTGTTAGTCAAATGCTTCTAGAAGTTATTTAATGCAGTGACGCATGCTACATAAGCCAGAAGGCCTCATAAGTAAAAGTATCCCTATGGTGCCTTTTCCAAAAGGATGCTTAATCATCTATATTCATATTGTTTCACCTACTAAACTAAATGACTTCTGGTGCCTGTTGTTTGATTTAAGTGACAACCATGAGGAAACACAGGTCTTAACGTACTGAAAGCAGGGTCCTCTTGACACTACCAGTCACGTAGTCCAAACTGAATAATCTCACAGATGGGTATGAACACCTAATGTTGAGATGTGAGCGAGGGCAAATCAAGCATAAATAGTGACTCACCGCTAGAGTTGTGAAAGCAAACAATGGTTATAATTTCAATTAATATTCAAGCCTCTTGCTATATACAAAGATATGGCAGAGGTCAATTAAAACTGCTTAAAAGCCTTGAGGAACTTTTTGTTACACCTCATCAGGAATTCTAGTGTTTGTACTACTTCAGAACTGTTTACCATCACCATTGATACTACTTTGTTCATTTTAGTTGTTAGTGATTTTAGATCTGATGGGCCAAACTGCCTATGTTTCCTGCTTGCTTAGCAGGTTTCACTAAAGTCTTTTTATAGTTATCCATTGATGGGAGGATAGAATCTGTCCATATTTTCATCTTCTTCTCAGTACAAATAAACTGTCATGGTGAAAATGCACTGTGTCTTCTTAGAAATGGAGTGGTACTGTAACTTTGAAGCTTAGGCTGAGAGCATATGGGCACTGTCAGAATAGATAGAAGGGTGAGCATCTGGGTTAAGTGTACCTACTGCATTTTCCTTTTTGCGTGCATACTGCTAGGTGGGCACCCACACAACTGGACTGCAATATCAAGGGAGTGTTTGAGCCTTCTGAATGATCTGACTCAGAGGCTGATCGCACAGCAGGAAGCTGCAGCAGCAAATGGGAGAGCAAAGCAGCCAGCAGGAGAGCTGAAAGTATCTCCACAGACTCCAGGTATGTAAGGAAATGCTCATAACTGTTCGTAAAGCATGAAAGGACCAATAGATTACATAGGCACGTTAGTCTCAATTAAGTTGTATGGGGAAAATGAGTCATGGGGTTTTCTGTAAATAAATGCAAACAAAAAAAGTCTCTCCCCCAATTTAATTTTAAGTATTATTGTTGAAATAATCCCAAAATAACTAGAAAACTTGGAAAGATCATGTTTACTCAGTTCATTTACGTTGCATGATGTTATGTTCAATACAGTATTTTTTCCACACTTGCATGAATTAAGCAAGTCTAATTATTACAGTTTTAGTCAGTGGTTCAACCTCGTACAGGGAGAACTTAAGTCTTGCCAAGGGATGCTTTGTAATTTGCATAGCTGCTCTTATAATTAGTTTAAGATGGTAAAATTAGTTTTTGTTTTGTTGTTGTGCAGACTTTGAATATGTTTGTGTGATTCACTAATATCACTGTAGGATAAGAAAAGCCAGTCTGACTCTTGAGCTGTGTGCAGCCTGCAAGCATTTCGGGTGTTTTACATGCCAGACTTAGGCATCATTCCTGGCAGCAGAGCTGTGTTAGTATAGAGGGTGCCAGGTAATTGAATCCCTTAGTCAGTGCCTAGGATACAAGTGCCTGGGGAACAGCAGGGGACTGTTGGTATGTCAGAGGTGAATTTCTTCTAGTGCTGCTCTTTCTTGGATTTTGCAAGTGATGTGTCTTCTCTTACATACCAAGCAGAATCAGAAAAAATTGCCATTCTTCTGCAGGTAGCCTTTTTTCTAGTACTTAATCCTAAAAGCACACTTTATGTAGATAGATACCAGGGTGTAGCAACGCTAGCTAGCAAAAGGAGAAAAAGAAATCCACAGGGATTCTTCTCATCACAGGCTGGTCTTAAACTGATGAACTTTTAAAACACTTCATGTGGATGTGTACTGCTTTGCAAAACCACAGTGGAAACAACGTCCTTTAATAAATCTCTAATGATAGAGAGGTTGTTGAAATAGCAATCAAATAACAAACCCATCTTTTATTTCATACGTGCCAGGCTGTTTGTCTTCATGTAGTGTGTTCTTTGTCATTAGGAGCCCTTGTGACAGAAGATATGTCTTTCCAGTCACCGAGGTCTAATATTGCTCCCAGAGCCTCCATGTCTTCGCTGGTTAAATCATCCTTAATGCCCTTAAAGACATCACCTGGGTCTGATGTTGGTTCGCCTTTCAGCTCACCTGCTTTAAGTTGCAAGATGGGAATTCTGGATGTAAACTCTCCTTGGCATGGATCAGTCCAAAGTCCTCAAGTTACGAGAAGGGGACCAAAGCTGTGGACATCAGGTTCAGGTAGAGATTCTTCCACAGCACTGTTTTTAGCCTTGTAGTTGTAAGTGTAGTAGTAGGCATGTCAATAGAGATCTGTATCTTGAGGATTTAAGTGACAGCAACCAGTTTTTCTGAAGATACTGTATTTCTCTTGTAGATCTGCAAATGAACGGTTCCCACCATGAATCCTTCCCACTGCTCTCTGCTGCAGGAGTTGGCAGTGAGGCAGTACAGCCAAGAGTTATTTACACATGGCTTCAGAACAAGCAACAACAGGTAGAGTAAAAGTTGCAGTACAGATAGGTTGCAGCCAGCGCAGCTTAAGTGTTGTCTGTTCTGAAAGAACTTTCCATTTCTGTTAAATGAATACTTCCTTCTTCAATTAGCTTACATAACAAAAATCTTTCCCCCCCACCCCCCAATCCCTTTATGCTGTGAGACGATGGTAGGGTTGTGGAGGGGCAACTTTGCATGCCTTCAGATAAATACAGATTATATTTTTAATCTTTTGTTTCTTTTCAGATAAAAACCTTTTTGTCAAAACGAGTGCTGATAATGTATTTCTTCAGTAAGGTAATCATGATCTTTTGTGACTGAGCAGTATGGACTAGAAATGCATGAGCATATGGATTCTGCTGTGGCACTATGTACCTTTTCCATATAGTAACAGTTCTAAAACCTTTCTTTTCATCTAAGGCTTTCCATAAGTACAACTTTGTCCTTACTGTGAGTTTCATAGCAGAATTATCCCCTACCTGCATAAAAAAGAGTGATAATACTTGTTTAAACGCATCTGGTTATTAACTGCTTTTTGCTTAAAGCATCATGTACTAGTAAAACACAACTGAGAACTTAAATGCAATTGTCTTGGAATACTAATGTAAGATGACACGGCTTCTAGTTAATTTTAAAATTCCTTTAACTGCTTTTTGTTAGGTCAGTGTACCAAATAAATTCTTTATAGCTTTCCTTTGTGGAAGAAGTGGTAGCTAGAATGTTGGGAATTTCTCCTTATGAAATATTGGTACTAATACTGCTACTACTTGACGGTTGGACTCGATGATCTTAAAGGTCTTTTTCCTACCTAAATGATTCTATGATTCTACTTTTCAAGTGAACTTGAACACTTAAACTAAACTTGCATAGTGTTTATACAAAAAACCAATTGGGTATTTCTCTTAGCATAATTGAATAATAACTCAGTTACGTTTTATAGAAGCATCGTCCTCTAATTTAGGTCTTTGTTTTTAAGGGATTTAAATGTTTTCTGCAAGCAGAGATCATATTTTTATATGCAGATCTTTCCCGTGTATGTGATAATGGTTTATGTTTACATGTACAGCAGTGTTTTGTGATCAGTTATAGATGACTTTTTTTTGGAAGTCCCAATTATAGCTATAGCTTTGTGAGAAGCTTCTATCCAAAATGAATTTTAGTTTCTTAAAAGATTAGATTTTTCTGGGTATTCCCTGAGATCTGTCAGCCTTACAGGTCTTTTCTGAGGGGAGGGACATGACCCTATCAAATGTGTAATACCTTAATTGAAACCTGCAGTTTTGGTGATGTTAGTTATAAAGTGCACTCAGAATGCTTTAATTTCTTCTCAGCACCCAGAAGCCTCTATCCAAGCTGTCTTCTCTGATGCCCAAATGCACATCTGGGCTTTGGAAGGTAAGCAATTTCTATTCCCAGGTAATCCATTCTGTTGGCTCATGGAACTGCGACAACTAAAAGGATCCGATTCCAGGTTTCTGGGGCTCTGTGCTTTATAAATGTAAAGGAAGAAAAATCTTTGAATCTATTTTGACAAAAACCTGACTGCATTTCAGATACCAACATGAATAAAGGTCTAATTCACTTGTTAGTTTTGCGATCCCATGTGAGATCTCTTAGTTTATTTTCTGCAGAGATTTGGTAGAGATTCCTAAACTTGATTTCTGTTGCTTCCCTCCCATGTGAACCCATGTATCACTTTTACATTTTTTTCTAGTAACAGATTTATGATGTCTGTTTACAACAGCTTTTCTGACTAAAGGCTCTGAGTCTTTCTCTGTTAATCACAGAGGGTTGAGGCAGGGAGGCACTTAGGTAGTAACAAATAAATGGAAAAAGATGGTCTGCAGAGAATTAAAAGAACAATGACAGTACGTGGTTGCACTATGGGATTTTCTTGTTTGTTTCAAAGTCGTGAGCAAATACTGGTATTAATAGAATCTTTTATTAGATTTGACAGTGCAAAAGTTGATCTTTTTCTTGGGTAATATATTTTATGGGCAGATATGCTGTGCTGTGTCAGATTGAAGGTGATGAGTTGGGACCTATAGAGTCAGGAGATGAGAAATCACATTCAGTTTGCAGAAAAGCAGAAGATACCATTTGTGTGTTAACTAAGGGCAGAGGGATAGGTTGTAATTTTTTAAAATATGATAAACAAGTAAACTGAGGAAGGATTTAAAGCTAAATCAAGGTTTCCCTCAAAGTAGTAGAGAGTTCTCATACAAGCTGAACAAAGAAAGTTAAGTGATCTGGAAATGTTTGTTTATGGCTAAAAGAATTGTGAAATAGGTCCTGTCTCTTG
The DNA here is from genome assembly GCF_000737465.1 of Haliaeetus leucocephalus. Lineage (NCBI taxonomy): Eukaryota > Metazoa > Chordata > Aves > Accipitriformes > Accipitridae > Haliaeetus > Haliaeetus leucocephalus. Next base: position 3,687,467 of record NW_010973284.1, read on the forward strand.
GTTGACGTCAGGTACAGCTCTGATCAGAGCAGTGGAAAGAGGGAGCCAATGCTTTTTTTTAAAATTTATTTTATATATAATCTGTCTTGCCTTATCAACCTCAAACTATTGTACACCTGTCAAACCAGTGACTGGTTTAGTCCTGAAGCAAGCCAAAGCTGAGGTAACTGTCATCTGGCTGCAGGAAGTCCTGAAGAATTCCACCACACTAGTAGAATCTTTGGGCAAAACCATGATCTTTGTTCATGCTTCAGAACTTGAGAATTCAGTAATTATAGCAAACTTCTTTTTTTAAAGGTCTGTCTCATTTGGTAGCAGCCTCCTTTACTGAAGACCAATTTGGAGTTGTCCAGACTACACTGCCAGCTATCCTGAATACATTACTGACTCTTCAGGAGGTAAAAACTGTTAACTTTTCCTTACTGCAGAACAAGTTTAGTAGAAGAGAAGGAGTTCTGTTAATTTTATATTTTGACCTTCCTCACCAGTCCTAGCATTCAAGTTGTTACCACTGTAGCAACTCTTCTGTAATTAATCTCAAAAAAACCAGCTAGCTGCCACTATGTGCATTATGAAACAGCTGAATAAAAACCTTGTTAGTTTTTTAAAATGTAGAAGTAGAAAGCATGTTTTTAATGGAATGTTTCATTAAAAAAAAAGTACTATGTGCTCAGTTAAACCTTATTTCAAAGATGCAGCAATTATCATACTATATTTTATGCATAGTTGGGACTTAATCTTTATGTGGCTGTACACAATTCCTCGTGCAATTTGGAGCACTTGGAGACATTGCAAATCACAGTAGATAAGATCTGTGTAGTATTTCTCTACTAATACTAAGACATTACTCTCAAATTACTGATGTTTGTGTAATGTGTATTTTAAAAAAATCCAGATTTGTTTCCAAGGATATGTGTGTCCTATTGACATAATAATTTTACAGTGCCTTAATGGAGATTCTCGGAAAGAATTTAGAGGTTATCAAAGTTCTTCAGTGTAAGTCATCTATTGCAAGAACAGGCACTGGGGTGGGGGGTGGAACCAATACTGTTTCTGAAAGAAACAAGTCATAATACAGGACAGAGTTGTATTTTCTACTTCAGTGTGTGCTGTGCTTAGCATTTAAGACTCATTAACAGAGAATCTTATTTCATAGAACTTGGTTCTATGTTCATGTTGATGGCCAGGAAATGCAAGGTCAAGCTCAGTCTCCAGTACGTTTTTGTGTGTCTTGGTGGAATTTCTGAACTTGCACTTTCTTTTTGCTTTATTTGACATAAACATGTTGCTAGTTACATTATGAAATAACTGAACAGATGAAACAAGTTCATTTATGTTTTTCTCATTCAGGTTGTAGACAGACATTTCAAGCTGCCTCATGTTTCTAGCAAGCCCCCCAGGATTTCAGGAAGTCTGGTGGACACCTCCTACAAAACACTACGATTTGCACTTAGAGCATCTCTGAAAACAGCACTATACCGGATAACTACTGTCTTTGGAGAACACTTGAAGTAAGAACTTTTTCATGATTGCTTGCTTGCTAAGTTTAGTTTAAATTATTGTTATTGTAGGAGCTGTGAAAAGGGAAGTTTTGGCAAAAATCCCTTCAGGTTATTATTCTAACATGGTATTTTAGTATTTTTTTTATTTATGGAACCTTAAAAAATTCTTGTATAGATATATGGTCTCCTTAGAAACTCATTATTCATAGATTTCTGGGCAATTTTTCTTAGTGACTTTTCATGAACTCTTTAAAAGCAGTCCATGAATACCACTCGTTTAATAAATCTTAGCTGTTGAAAAGAAAGTAAATAGAGACAATTACCTGTTCTGTAGGGAGAGAGTCCTGAGAATCCTATGAAAAGTCCAAATAATCAAATTCCCTTGCTGCTTGGTTGTGGGATGGCTCTTTCTCAGCTACTGTCACAGCAGGCAGACTTTCATACTTGGCCTCTGAATTTGTGGGACTGAAACTCCTGCAGTATCTGCCCATCTCTCCCTGTGGGGATGAAATGTCACTCAGTTTGGAAGTGCTCGATATACAGAAGAGAGAATTTTAAGAGATTCTTTCTTATCTAAATCGTTCTTGCAAGTTAAACAATTGCTTGTGTGTGTTTAAAGGTAAGGAAATAGGCTAGTTTTCTTGGGACAAGTGTGTTTTAGTAGTGGAAGCTGTTGAGGTTAAGAATTGACAGTTTTAGGGGTTAATATACTTTTTTGTCTTGGACCATAGGTTTTTCATACAGCTAGGTTTTCTAAAATTTAGCTTCAGTGTAATTGTTGATTTCAATGTGTACTTAATTTTGGCACGAGGCTTAATTTTTGTGGTGTATTACATTTAATGTAAAATCTTATGTTCTGCATTTGTTGTTTTTAGTGCAGTGCAAGTGTCCACAGAACATAAGAAAAGACTTCAGCAATTCTTGGAATACAAAGAATAAATAACAGATTTTGATGCAGCTACGTTTGTCTTTTTTCAACGCTCTTGGTAAGAAGAAAGTGGGACTAATGAGCCTTTTTATCTTGGCTTTTTGGAAAAGCATATGGAAGTACAAGTCACAGAACAAAACTCTTAGAACTGTAGAAGAGCTCTTCTGGGTTTGGATAATCTTTTGTATAATAAAACTTTTTAAAAATTCATCTTGCCTTCTTGTAATATCACTTACAAATGAGAAAGTGTCAGTTCTTACTTTATGTAAGACTATGACATTTGAGATTATCAGAGTTACTTTGTCACTCAGATCCTTCACTGTTTTTCACGACGTATTCTTTCCCTACCCTTTCCTGTTAAAGGGCTGAGTAGAGATTTACATAGATGCTTAGTGTGCCTAAGTGTTCCATAAATTTAGTTGATAACACTTTTAGTGCAGATGAAGTGTGTAGGAAACAGATGTGCCCAGGAATAAAACATGTTAGTCTTCTGTAAGATGGAAATATTCCTTCAGAGCAAAATGGGTGTGCAGAAAGGCATTGTTAAGACACAAATACTGCTTGAAAAGCTAGCAGCTTGGATTTTATCTTTAAGGTGACCTAGGAAACTAAGTTCTGCTCTACGCTGAAACATAGAGGAAATATTACTGCATTTAGTAAAACTTCTAAGTGATGATATTGTGAATGAAAGTTTAGACCAAGAGCTTTCTGTTAAGGGGGATAGGAAGGAAGTTCGCAGCATATTTTCAAAATAATATACATTATTGGTAGCTTCTGGTGAAAAAGATGACTTTTTAAAAGCATTTTTTAAGCTTTTTATCTGGAAGTAAACCTGTCCAAATTGTTTGAAAATTAACTACTCAATTTTTAAACTGACTCCAGTTATTGTGATATCTACACTAGAAAACATGTATGGAGTATGAAGAGCTTAGATGTAGCTGCAGTACCTTACTGTAATTTCCTTGAGATAACAGTAAGCTAAATGGTCTTGCAAATGAATTTAGTGTGATAAAGGGAAACAAAATCTGGATCATTTTTCTTCCATTCTCTTCAGTGCTGTTACTCCTGTGGGGTTGGGTTTTTTGACAGAGGACCTAAGATCTGAAGATGGCCATGGTGTCAGTTACATTGGTGTGATGAAGCGATCAGCTGATAGTGGGTGGTTGTGTAGTAATAATTCTTTAGGGGGCCTGTAAGGTTTGGGTAAAAGAGAGAGCCCCAGATCTACAACGAGACCTGCATATTGCTTTCCTCAGTACAGAGACACGTAATCTTCTTGTAATGCAGACACTGCATGTGTTAGATTTGATAGTGGAAATTAGAACTATATTGTCCTTTTGCATATAGATGGCTTACAGCAAACACTGTAAGGTGATGGACAGCCTTTCATTATATTTAAAGGTTAAGCACAAAGTCTTTTAAAGTTTCCCAAAGCTTAACTTCTACCACAGGTTTGACTATTATGTCAAAGACTCTTGCCTGCTTGGCTTATTAAATAATTCAATTTGCTTATTTTCTGGTATTGCAGTGTGCACCTGGAGTTAAAATGGTGCTTTAGTTAGTACCTCAGGTGTAACTGTTGACCCAAATACTTCAGCTGAAAGTTTCAAATAAATTTTTCATGCATTTAAACAGGTGCAGAATATTTTTTTTATTGCTCTGGTATTTTCTGCAACATTCCCACAACTATAAGCTGTAAATTGTAATTAACAGTGTTATGGCTGTCAGCAGCAGGCTTAAAATGCAGATGACTTTTTGATGCCAAAGTGCTTGAGGTCTGTCCTCCTTGTGTTGCAGTAGAGATTTGCACATGACATCTGCTAATGTGCATGTCATTCATGGCATTCTCTGTGTATGACAGAAGAGCTTTCAAAAGCTGATTGCTTTGTGGTTTCTTTAAAAGCTCCAATTCTTAAAGAGCTGTAGACCTTTTTTTTTTTATGCCTTTACTTAAAAATGCATCTTTAACAGTATCTCATGCTTATGAATGTAAGTGTACAAGAATACAAAGTGTATGGTGGGTGCCCTCTGAAGATGCAGTAACTGGCTGACACAACTCAAATGGGGACCACATCTTATTCTAGTTTTGGCTTCGGGAATAATTATATTCCTCTGGCAAACTGTGCTGGTGTTTCAAGTCCTTTTACATACTTCTGTCTTAACATAAAAATAATCAGTTTGTGAAGCCTCTGTGAGGTAAGGGAAGAGTCTCTCGAGTTCAGTTCTGCATTCTGGGTAATGAGGAAAAAAATAAAGCCTTTTTCCAATTGGTTTCTATGTAACTGCAGTTAAATTGGATCCCCCAAGCCTGATAATATTTCTCACCTGTTTAATCATCTCAAAGCTAAGCTGCATCTTTTTGCAGGATTGCCTACTGCATGCACAAGTGAAACTGATAGAATTTGGTTAGATTGCTATTCTGGTAACCTCGTGAACTACCTGCCTCTCCCTACAGGTTAGCTGTAGTCAAGAGTATCTGAAATTATTTCCACTGCAGCTGCAGAGAGGTACGCAGTTGATGGTGCAGATCTGTTTTCCTGTTACAATGGAGTAATGAAATAGAGGCTTTAGCTCTTAAGAAATCTCTTGTAAATCTGAAAAAAACTCTATCCTGCTTCATTTCCTGAAATACAACTTTGAAAATTCAGACTGGGTGGACAAACACGGTGGCCCTAGTCCTTGAAACTATTGCATGCACAGTGCTGTGTCCGACGGAGCTGGGCAGGACTTGCTCCCTCAACAGGAGCTCTTTGCTGCTTTGGAGAATTGTCTTGATGCCAATTGCAGCTCAGGGCCTGAATGCACCCTTGAAATGAAGTGGTTTCGATTCTGCTGCTGCTTACTTTGAACAGAGGCTGCATTGTGTGTACTGCGCTTGGTGTCTTAAGACCTTAAGCAGCCATCTTCCCGCCTACTGAGGTACACGTATTGCTCTGAGGGCAAGGCAAGCACCCCTGCAGATCCATCCAGCTCCAACTATGGAGGTACCAGTCTCTTGCTGCTGAATTTGCTGGTACCTATTCAGTCACAGGCAAGTCGTGCAGTCTGTGGGCTATGTGCTCACCAGACCTCCCCCGCAGCTGCTGGAACTGGTCATGTGTGGGATCTGATGCTCTGCCTGGCGGGGGGCTGACACTTTTGGGGGGTTGGGTGTATGTGAATCCATATGAGGTGGCCCTAGGAGCTGTGGAGATGCTTCTTGCCCTGTGCAGTAGTGCTGTCCCCTGTCCCCAGGGGATGAATGGTGGCAGATTGCAGTGCTTTGCATGTTCAGGCAGGCATTTCATAGCTGCAGGGCTTCACATGCTGACAACAGCCATGCTCCCACCACTCCCGTCACCACCTTTCTACAAAGATTCAATAAAAAGATGAAGGTCTGGGTGGAATCATCACAGATGCTGCAAGTTGAGGACCCTCCCCACTACCTACACTCCCTCCTCCCCCTGTGGTCTTGGTATTTTCCATTGCCAGTACTGTGTTAACAAGTTTGCTATGTGGATCAAATGCATCTGGGTGCTGTGGACATACCTGGAATGTGGTTTGCCAAGCTCTGGTGTTGTAAGGGGATGTTCTTGCATCAGAATATTGCTTCCCCTCGCTGCAGACTCATGGTAGGGATTTGTGTCTGGCACATCAGCTTTGGACAAACCTGCAGTATAAACAAACTGCGCAGCTCCTTTGTGTCTGAGAAAACAGCCTGAGAGAGAGCAAAACCTACACCATAGTCTGATTTCAGAAGACAAAAAATAAATTAGAGAAGACCTCACCTTTCTGCCCTTGCAAAAATCTTGAGACTACAGTAGTGCTAGTTAGTCAGGAGATAGATGAACATGGTGCCTCTGGAGTCTGCCATGAGATCAAAACACAAATTCAAGGGGAAATAGTTCCATGGGTGGCCTGCTGGATACGCTAGCTGATTCTTCTAATAGGTGGTGACAGCATAGGAGTTCTCTTTTTTTTCTTTTTCTTTTTTTTAATCCCCCTAAAGAGTCAGTTCCTGAAGTAGGAAGAATTTCAGAGAAAACTGTGGCCTAAGAAGCACATGTGCGTGCTCATGCAATCGTCAAAGGAACCAAGTGCTGAGTGAGTAGTACCTCGTCTCCCTCCCCTGCCCAAAACGCACAAAAAAATACAGGCTTTGCCTTTTGCTTCTTGAATAACTCAACTTTTAAATCTGACTACTAAAACAATAATGCTGGGGTGGGCTGTTGTATTTAACTGCATCTTTTCTGGAAAGGTATGGTGAGAGCCCTGGAGCGAATTTTGAAGGAATTGGGAGCAGGAACATACAGCCTTCTGCGAGTCAAAGATTGTTATAAGTTATGTGTAAGCATCATTAGCCACTCTTGCTCAGCAAGCTCCAGTTGTGGGCTTACTAATGTTAGATGTTTCAGATCAAGAGACAGGCTGGGTGACTACCTTCAGGACAAGCTTTGAGGACCAGGTAGATGGGGCACCAGCTTTGTAAGCCGCTCGGTTCCCTGTCTGTTTACCAGCAGAGGTCACTGCTCAAAGCAGGTTTGGGGAAGCGCCCGGCTGCTGACCTTGTTGTCAGTGGTGGTACAAAGTTTTGGGTTGAGCACAGGGCTGCAGCTCAAAGTTAGATACTGAGGGGGCTGTTGCCTTTGCAGACCCTGGCAGTTGGGTCTGGGGAAGGCTTTATCAGCAACCACAAAGAGTGTTGGTAGGAAGAGAAAGCTCTGTCTCCTAGTTAGTGCAAGTTGAAAGCTGCCAGGGAGAAGTGGATTTGACCTTGCCTTTATCACAGAGATCCTGTGCAGCACTTCAGCTCTTCACAGGTAGCTACTCTGCAAGTCTGCCAGTTCCTGCATGCTCGGTTTGGGACACCAAGGGTCGAGTTTAACTGATGGAACTGGAAATGTGCTCTGCCATGTACAATGATGGGAAATGCTAAATAACCTGGAGCGAGGGGTGGGGGAAGCAGTCAGTCTTTGTCACAAGTTAAGCACTCAAACTAAAGCTTTTAGCTTCTGGGCGTCTGTTGTAAAATGGGGCTTAGTCTAACCCCACCCTACCTCACCTCCAACGATGATAACAAAATATTTGTTTGCAAATCTGTAGGCTGCTGCAGTGATGGACACCAAAGAAATGCCCTGGAGTAAATTAATAATTCTGCACAGGGCTTGGCTGATGTGCAGTAAATATATTCAATGTGTGGTCCACACACTATGCCAATAAGGAGAAAACAGAAGAGCGACTAGCTGCTCATTCAGCAATCACTATCTTCAGTGCATTGAATATATGGATCCCTAGGCAAAATAACTGTGGGGCCATGTTATAACGCCAGTACTATAACTCATTTATAGTAGGTGTGAATCAAGGTTGTACCAGCATTTCTAGTCCTGGCGTGTCCCGATGCTGAGGATTGGCTTTTATAAGCTGAACATTCTTAAGTTGTACTGTCCTGGGTTTTTTGTTTGTTTATTTATGACTTACGTTTATTTTACTACCTGTGTTGTGTATGCATGGTGTGAGAGATGAATCTGTTACGGACAGATGCAGAGAAATAATACAGATGAATGTTTGAGGAAGCTAACTGCAGGTGTAAACAACCACGTCCTCAATGGAGGCTGGTGGAACCCCTCTTTAGAGGTTTTTTTGCTCAAAGTCCTCTAGAATGATCTGCCAATTAACTGGGGAAGCAGGAGGGAGGGAGAGATCTGTAGTGTTACAGTGGCTTTTGGAGATGCTGGTCATTTCTTGCAGCCTCTGCAAGACAAAGGTGGATTTAGGATTACTGTATGATTTTTCCCCAAATATGCTAGCTATTGAAAAAGAGATTGTTTTTAAAAGATAAGTCACAGTGATCTGAGGAATTTCTTTTTTCTAACTACAAGACCTATAAACAAATCTGTAAGTTATGAGGCAATAGTTGAGTACATCGTAAGATAATGTGTGGTCAGTTTGACCCTGCTGTCTTAATTTGGGAGGTCATTTTAAAACCACTGTAAAGAAGTGCTTTGTGCTGCCTTAAAGGGAAATGGGCAATCTCTAAGAAATGGGCATACTTACAGAGACAATCCCTTTGGCTTAGTTTTTGTTTGGTTGTTTCTTTTTTACTATCTGTGGTGCAGTAAATTAAAACAAAAACAAGTCTGGACTTGGCATGCCTTTGTAAATAAACTGCTGTGTGTGAATCGACAGCTCGTTTGCAACCAGGTTATTTACAACGAAGTTTGTTATTGCTCCCAACAGAGAGCTTGTTTTGCCCTATATTAACAGAATGCTTATGGTAACACCTCCCACCTCTGTCTGTACTGCTGCAGATACACAAAGGCCTCACAACTTAAGCTGTGTCCTTTTGAAATTTAATTTTGTTGCCTGCTGGAGTAGAAGCAGGGATTTCAGTACGTGAGCTAGAGATCAATACTTCAACTCCGCTTGTTTGCTCTGCGCAGCTCGCCTTACCTGTATCCGTTCTGCTTCATTCCTCTCCTCCCACAGAAGGACTGCCTGGGGAACTGGAGTTTTCAGCTTCTATGAGTTTCTCGAAGATCCGGTTTGTGATCAGCCATAATGCTGAGGCCAGTTACAACTGTCCGTTCCTGACAAAGGTAAAGAGCACGCTTTGAAGACTGGATTTGGTGAACTGGGGTCTCCTTCACGTAATGTCCTTTCCACCTTCCTGTTTCCTTCACCTTTTACAGATGATCCCTCATTGTCCTCATGTGTATTGAGCTCCCAGGCAGCAGCATCCTGCACCAGGACAGCTGTGCCTCTGCTTGTGCAGCTGTGACCACAGGGTCTCATGCTGTCCGGAGCAAAGAGGCTGCATGTCTGCAAAAGCACCTGTAGACCCTGAGAAAACCACTCTTGTGGCAATGTCGTGATCTTGGCTGGTACCAGCAGGGAAAAACTGAAGTATCAAACTTGTTTAAGCTTTGTTTTTCTCCTCATTGCTCTGTCTAAGCTTTGAGTTGCGCCTGGTGTGATATGGCCTTGTGTGTGCTCAGGGCGCAGTTACGCTAGCTGTGCTGTGGTGGTGCAGAACTGCCTAGCTTCTGTGGCTAACGCGGTCCAGGAGCTGGTTTTGGTGTCACAGCCTTGTCCTACCACCACCAATGCCCAGAACCACAAGGGCAGGGAACTTGTTGGTGTTTCAGCGCCGTCTGGCTGCAAGGACACCAATCGGCACAACTAGCACCATTGCACCAGCAATTGTCTATGTCCTGGCTTTTTCTTAGTTGCTGTGAGGTACAATTTCACCCCGGCCTGAGCTAGGCTTAGACTACTATCTGTTTTCTCTTTCTTTGGTCACCAACTAGGAGTGAATGGGCAGATGGGCAAGTCTCTGATTACTTATCACCTGCGTCCTACCCACATGACCTAGTGAGAGGTTATTCAGGCAAGCAGTTGCATTCCTCTGGATGTTTTTTTTATCCCGAATTGCAACCTTACCTCTCATACCTGACTCAAAATGAAGCAACCCCCAGGGACTAGCTTCAGGGACTGAAGATGGCCTATCTGCCTCAACTGGAAGGTCTGCTTTGGTGATGGTGACTTCATTAACAGAGGGAAGAGGCAACTGGGCTAGCTGTGGGTCATGCTATGGGTCATGACCACAGCCCTCAGCAACCAGGAATGTTGACCAAGAAGGCTAATATGGAGAAATCTCCCCCCCCATTCTACTAAAGGGAGAGTACTGCTGTCATGGGGAGAGAGGCCAACCAGTGACTGGTTTTCACAAGGACACAAGGAGGGGAGACACCCATCTAGCTCATGGATGTAGTGACAACATTGGGTGAATCAGTATTTGCCGTACAGCTTGTGCATACAGCAAAGTCATGGTGACCCAGGGCATAAAACAGTCTTAGCAGCCACGCTTGCATTTGCTTGGCCTTTGTTCCAGAACCAAAACATATGAAGCGTCTTCTGATTCAGCAGGGAGAGAAAGGGAACTGCTTAACTCTTTCATTAGTAGAGTGATTCAAGGCGCACTTGTTCCTCCCAGCACTTGTTCCTCCCACGTCTGGGGACTTGCTGGAGGAACTAAGACGTTGTTTTGGAACAGCTCTGGGTGTCAAGTCTCTATCAGGCACAGCTAGGTCTGGAGGGGGATGTCCATCCACCGCCTGCTCCTCTTGCTCAGGCCCAGGGATGGGCATCCCCAGCTGGATGGTCTCAGCAAAGACAGGGCAGCTGCCAAATGCCTCGCTCGAAACTGAGGAAACAGTGATGTGAGAGAAGGTTTGAGTCCATGGGGGCCTCATTTCCTATTAAAGGAATGTGGGTACCTGCAGCTTGAGCTATGCAGTCTACATCGCTGCGAGATGATCTGCCACGGAAAAATTTACCTCGCTGTGAAGGGCCTTAACCCTATGTACTGTTGAAGCTTGGAGCTGTGATGTGCTTCAGTCCGAAGCCTTCCTGGATTACTTTTTTCCCACTCAGAGGGTGCCCAGAGCATGGAGGAGGCTCTGTGCCCCCTCCTGCCTCCGCAGCAGCCCAGCCCTGGGCTATTGGTAAGCGAGTGGCGGCACCTGCCGGTATTTTGCAGAATATTCTGGATAATGGTGAGAAAAAGCAATAGAATTAAACAGCGGTTCAGAGCAGGACATGCGTGGCCTGAGGTAGGGAATGCAGAATGATGTGGGTTAACGAGGTCAGAGCAGCCGAGGTGCTGAAGCTGCCCTTTTCCCTGCTTGCTGTGAAGATCCCGAACCATGAAAGAAAATCCCTCTAGGAAGTTACACAGTATATACAAAACTGCCTGTTTTCTAGGAAAGCCCCTCTAGTTTAGATATTCAGGCAGTGTGTATCAATATAGCTGTAATAATTTGCACAAGATGAGCCCATGTTCAGGAACCACCTAAACACTATTTTTTTCCCGTGCTGGAAGCAGTGGATTACCCTGGTTACACTGCATTCTGAGATAATATTTCCCTCAGTAAATTTTACTGCCTCTTTAGGTCAGTGGGGTTTAGACCGTTACCACCATGTATATGTGTCTTAAATAATTACTGTTTCTGGTAGCACTGCCAGGTGCCTTTAGCATTTCCAAATCGAAGAGAAAGAGTGGCTCGGTCCTGAGGGCCCCACAGATGGATGGGACCGGGGAATGGACATAGGTTAGCAGAGCATTGAGAGGCGTTGTGTGGCTGTAGAGAACAGCCACGTAGAGGGATAATGTACGCTGAAAATTTTTACTTTGATTTTAGAAATCCCCAGGATATCACTACTAAAATTCAGTGTTTGTGCCAGCTAGTTGATATTTAGGTTTTGTTTCCTATAGAGGTAAGGTGGGAATTTCTCCCTCTTTGTAGCATCTTGCTCCCACTAACATATTCTGAGGACGTTTACCAGTTTTCAGCCTCATTTGACAGAGAGCTATTAACTTCTGACAGTTTAAGATGTGGCTTTACAGAAGAAAAAGACCCTATTACTGCCCTTGTTGAGGGGAAAGGCTGGCAAGCTCCTTTGGTAGACCTCAGGGCATCCACGCTGGGCAGGAAGGTGGAAAGGCACTGCAAACGAGACTTCTTTAGTACTGCTTCTCCCAGAACTTCTTGTTCCATCTCAAGATCTCGTGTCTTTTATGGAGAGTCATATCCCTCCCATCAAATCCACAACATTCATAGCATTTGCCAGGAAAAAGTCATGCCCTCCTGTCTTGACCGTTCCTTCACTCTGCAGGGTGGCATATGTTATTAAGGGGTTGGATAAAACCGTGAGTGAGGCACTCTGTGCAGCATCTGTGCTGCAAGAAGATGAAGATCTCTGTTGTCTAGCTGCGGAATGCTCCTCAGGAGGGGGGTAGCACGACGCCAGTTCAGTAGCTGTCCCTCCTCCTCGTGCTAGATCTCCCAAACCTCTCCTTTAGGTTCGATGGGAACAGGCATAATTTCCAACCTGATGTCTACGTCTGATTTACACCCGTGTAAATCAGGGGTGACTCTGAGTCACTCCTATCTTTGAGCTGTCCTGGTGTGTTACAGACCTGCTGTGCTGCACCTGTGCCGACAGCAGCATGCAGTGCAGCAGGGTGCAGACATCCCGAGCCAGCAGAGTGGGCTGGTAAAGCTCACTGGTGCAAAGCTGCACATCGTAGCTCAGCCTGCATTCGCCTGGAACCAGGCCCAAGCTAATAAACCCAGCTAGATTGCTTCCAGACCCGAGCTGGCCCAGGAGGAGCCAGCGCAAATGTCACTGCTCTGTGCTGCTTGCTCTGAGCTAGCTTAATTGTGTCTACTGGAGTGGGCCAGCTCCAGGCACCTGTAGGACAGGGCAGGAACGATGCATGGCCACCGCATAGACAGAAGTGCCGAATGCACCTGAAACGGCATCATCGAGGCGATGTCTTGGCGAGGTTGTACCCGCCTCTGACGCGTCTCCAGCTTCCTGGGCCCAGGCCCTTGGCAAGGTTTTTGCTCTCTCCCGCTGCTCCTCCGTGACATGCTGCAGTCGCTGTGGCTTTTGCACAGAAGTTGTTTATAGGGCGCTGCCGGCTGTTCGGTGGCTGGGTGGTTTGCGGGTGTCCCACGGCTCGCACCTGTTGTGTGGCTGGCGCGGAGGCAGCCGGATGCCTGAGCGGGTGGCCTGGGGACGGGCACCGGGGACCCTCGAGGCC
>NW_010973284.1:3701036-3701558 GCF_000737465.1 Haliaeetus leucocephalus
TCCGTGTGCCGCTCGGTGCAGGAGAGCGGCGAGGGCCCCGGCAGCAGGCGGACGCGGACATGCACTGTGAGCCCGCGGGGGGTCAGAAAGCTAGCGCCGGGCCGGCCCGCTTCGAGGTGACCGATCAATGCCAGGGAGAGCCTCGGAAGGAACTGCCGCGGGTGACTCGTCCCAGCGCTGGTAAAGCTCTCTTGAATCCTCAGATGTCCTTTAAAATAACTGTCAGCAACGGCAGCGACCACACGGAGCCTCAGCAGAGCCCCCCTGAAATGTCAGCGCCTCTGCTAGATTTCATCCCCAAAAGACCCAGCATATTCGAGAGGATCCCAATTCTGCCGAGGGCGCAGGAGCTGCGATGCGCTAGAGGCTCTAAAGATTATTTCCAGCAGCAGAAACATCAAAGCGTGAAGGGTGAGTTTAAAAATGCATGAACTGAACACTGCCACCACCACCAAAAAAATACTCGCCAACCAAACAAAAATGCGTATCGAGATTTCCCCCCCCCCCCCCCCCCCTTTTCCC
>NW_010973284.1:3919747-3940229 GCF_000737465.1 Haliaeetus leucocephalus
AAAAAAGAAAAAAAAAAAAGGGCGAGGGGGGGGGGGGGGGGGGGGGGGATAAAAAATCTGCAGCTCTTACTGAGTCACTTTTTCCCCCTCCCAATTTGAAATTTTAGGGAAAAGTTAAGCTGGGTGATTGCACATGATGAAGCAGCTACCTGAGTTAGTCAGCTCTGAATTGATGTTCTGGTGTATTTTAGCCAGAAAAATTCCCTAACCAAAAGATCTTTTTGTTCATATCCCAGCACTTCGCAGTGATGCCCAGGTCTGTATCTGCAACTCACATCACTAATCTGTGCTGGCAATCCCCAGCACGGTCTGTGCTCAGCACATACCAACCCACGGCAACTGCCCTTGCAGCTGCAGGCTCAGATAGAGCTGCAGCATGCCAAGCAAACTACACCTTTGTTTACTTAATGATGCAATGAAAATCAATGGAAAACTGGCAAATCCAGACATGTTATGCTGGGAAATTAATGATTTTCTAGTATGGCTGAAAGTTCCTTGAACAATCTTTATTTAGGGATTATATTGGTGGAAACAACTGCTCCCCAGGAGCAATCAGTAAACCTCCCTGGCCACCTTTGTGGACTTTGTAAGTGGCAAAGCCTGTTGTGTTGGGTCTCCACTTTTTGTTTTTGCAGAGGTGAAAATTCATCTGCGGGCAGTATCAATAAAAAAAGCTGGTGGAGTTCTAGTACTACCTGAAATGCAGCTACAATCTCTCTGCCATTAAAGCCACTGGCCTTCATTTTTCTAGCAAGAAGGAGAAAAGAGGCTGAAATGTGCAGGTAGGTGATGGACTGGCACCAGCCAGTCTTATGCTTCCAGGGCTAAATTTCTTTATGTTAATGTGCAGTTTCCCATCTTGTAAGCTGCCTCTGAGTTGACTGCACAATGAGTAACAGGAGGCAGCACCAAGCATTTCCCTTCCAACCACCATCCTGTGACAGCAGCAGTCAACATTTGCACTGGAATTCAGTATTACAGAGCAAGAATGGAAAAAACCTCGTCAGGGAACAAATTAGCTTAACTGAAGAAATGTCCCTGATCCATTCACTGTGCCAAAACAACACAACTTTCTCTCTGATCCACTGCATACCCAGTCCTCTCATGAAACGCTGTTTTAAAATCAGCCCTAGTAGGACACAGAAGTTTAGATGCTGATGTTTTTCCCTTGAACTGCTTAGCAAAGTAGTTTACTTTTCAGAAATTGATGGAGTAGAGATGAGATCAAACGCAGGGGCAAATTATTTTTAGTGAAGGAAGTAATTAAGATTGTGAATGTACCTTACTGCACATGTGTGCTTCTATATTTATGTTCCTTTTTGTAGCATCTAAAAGTTATGCCTGCCACATGTATCTTAAAATTAAATGCTGCATTATTTCTCCAAAAGAAACCATAATGGTCTTTTGTAAATAATTTTATCTACTGTTCAGCATTTTACTAGTCTTGCTATATTATACTACAGCATTTATTGTTTTACAAGTGTTAGCGTTCTCTGGTGGGAAATGCTGTAAAAAACATAGAAACTTAAATAATTTTTTTCATCTACTGAATTTACAATAAACATGGGACTCAACAGACAGTTACTCAAGCTATAAGCCATTTGGTTTGTGTCAGGGGAAATGCTGGTTAATCAGGACAGCCTGCTGTTCTGCACTGGCTAAACTAAGGAAAACATACATGAAGTTAAACCTCTTTCACTCTATATATGGGATTTTACAGCTAATGCAGCTTAGCAGATTGCCCAGCATTCCCCCAAACCTCCTAGCTGATCCTTTAGGGATCATGTCCCAGGAGAACAAGGACGACAAGCCTGGACTAAAGTGTTTCTCAGCTCCAGAGATTTGGTCCAAAAGTGTCTGCAAGCTGTTTGTCTTGCTCTGCACCATCTCACACTGGCTCTGCCCATGGGGTTTGCCAGGACTCTGGGACAGTGTGACATATTTCCCCTAGCCCAGGATGGCCCACGATGGCCCAGGTTGAACAGTTCACAGCGCTGAACAAACCTCCTAGCACAAATACTTCTTAGAGTCTGACGGAGGTGTACGTCACTATGTCACAGCTCAATGTCAACAAAATAAGGTTTCACTTTTTCATGTACTTTTAGAGTACTTAAGTCCTAGGGTTTTTTTCTTCTCTGTAAAGGAACAGATAATTATAAACTGCAGGTACTTCCCCCAGTATTTTTAGCATTTTTGTATGCTGTTCACAGTCGGGTGGCTTACTACTATTATTTCTTATTTTCTCTTGTTTCCTCTGTTGTTTTTTTCTTTTCCCCTGCACTGTGAAACCAGCTACAGGCTCCTATTACTGCTTCGCCTTTTGGGTATTTTCTGCCCCCAAGGTGCTGGTGGTTTAAGCTCTAGATCAGCAGAAAATGTAGCTCTTTCTTTGAAGAGTTCAAAGACTTTGGACTCTAAAAATTGCCTTTTTGTAGGAGCAAAGAGAAACCAAAAAGGTCACAGCCCTTCTCTACCACAGTGGAGGATACCAGATATCTGGAGATACCTGGACATCGTACTTGGGGAGACTCATTAACAACCAGAAAAACACATTTTAATTTTTGGAAGTTTTTTTTTCCTTACTGGATCTTGTCATTAATGCAGCTGGTGAGACATCTGCCTTGCTCGGGGACAAGGAACAGCGGACCAGGGGCCAGAGGAGGGCTTGCTCCCAAAACCAGGGCTTGGCATGCCAGCACAAGCATATGGGGGGCAGGGGTTCGGATCAAGCGCCTGAGGCACAGCCCTAGGCAAGGATTAATTTCTAATCTGGTTCTTTGAAAAAGCTTCATTTCTAGTCACTATGCTGCCACAGGGGGATACATCCCCCACCCCCCAGCCCATCCCCAGCAGCGCATATTTGCCAACATTTCATCAACTTCCTTTCTGAAATAGAAACTGTCATTTTTATATGATCTCTCCCAGTATTGTTAATGAATTACCAACATTGACGTGGTATCTGACTGGTTATGGTGCTCATTACTAAAGATTTCAGATCTGATTTTCAACTGCCTGCTTATGTTTATTTAATTAAAATTATGGTTGATTTCAGGGTAATATTTGTTAAATGTTATTTTCCAATTCACTTTTAGATATTTCGCTAATGGAAAACACATGACATTCATGGTGTGCACTACAGCCTTTTCTTATCCCATACAATATACTGTATTTACTTCATGCTCATTGCATTTAATATTCATGTGGCCCCTACCTGAAGCAGAAGCAGCATTTTGGAAGGCTAAACACTTTTAATGTGAATAAGCCTCCTCCTCTACAGAAATGGATTCATGTGGGTTTCAGTGAAAAATGGGTAACACTTGCAGAGATTGCTTTTCTGCATGTAAATTATTATTATTAATAAAACCAATAATTACTAACACAACGAATATTTAAAAAATAAAAAAGCAACTCTGCAGTACTTTCCCATTGGCCTTGGACAGATTTTGGCACTCTCCTGATGCCATGGGCAGGAGCTGCAGGTCAGTGGTCGCAAGAACATTGGGCAATGCCTACTTTGCCAGTTGGGGACACAAGATGGTCTGCAAGGTAGTTCCCCAGTGTTGTGCAGCTGCATGCACTTCTGACATCCCGCTTTTCTCACTCACTAGACATTCAGTAAGGGGAAGACACAGTAATGCAGTAAAACACTGCAGGAGAATAGTGTAATATTTGATGATTTAAACATCTATGATATTGGAAGTTTTCAGCAATTGTTTTAAATATTTATTTCTCTAGATGCGTACACAGGATCTAGAGATCTCCAGGATCACTTTACCCATCACTTCAGATTGCCTGGTCATGTCTTTAAACGCCCACTTAAACATAACAGTTAAAGTCAGTAACACTATTCAAAATAACATTATCTGCAAAATAGATAACTGTAATGAAACTCATCAGCCAAAATAGTTTATTCCTTTCAGACTCCACCTCCCCTTTGCAAATAGTAGCTTTGCATGGATAGAAAAAACTCTAGCAGATCACATACCTCACTGTACCTGTTCTCTAGTACATTAATCCTTGCTTCTTGCAGAGCTTTGTGCTAATGAGAAGCATGGACTAATTACCTCCCAAATTACTGGCACACATCAGCAACCAAAAAAATACTAGTAGTCGTCTTGTTCAGCCTGGCTTCTCTGCAAGCGTACACCAAAACAGCATCAAAAGCAAATTTTGAATGGTCATCTCTGAGAAGAGACAAGATTGGCACTGGGGGTAATGCAAGAGAGGTGGGGGAAAAAGGATTACAGAGGCCAAGGGAGTATAACCAGGAACTGATATGTGGGAGTTTATGATGTCTAGCTAATAGCTTTTTTTAATGAATATATTATTAGACAACATTTAAACACAACTTAGTAATAGCTATATGTCAGAACTTATCCTAAAAGCAATTGCTTCAGGTCTAGCAAGTTAATTTAAGGCCAAAAACAATGATGCATGAAGGTTTCCAGAGATGCTGTGGAAAGATAAACAATATTGCTGAAGAGATTTTAGTGTTGTGATACTCTTCTAAGTTTCTCTTCACTGGAGAGTCTTTGAGGTAGTTAGAAACACAATATGGCAGCTCAGAAATGCTGCTGTCAGACCGTGCTCCTTCAAACACAGAAAACAAAAGATGCAACTTGAAAAAGGTGAGAGATGCATTTGATACTTTTGTTTGTTTTCACACTGGCTTCTCAAACTACCTCAGCAATAATCACTAGATTAAGTAAAGCTTTACAAGTGCTAAAACTGGAAGGTATGGAAACCAAAAAGAAAGAGAAGACAGTTTATGTCCTCCAGGCAGAGTTAAATTCTGGCAGATTAAATTGGAGTGAAAACATCTTGTCAATTAATTAGTGCCTTTATTATTTTAACTGACGTTATGCTGCCCAGTGACCTTTTGTTGAACATTACGTACTGAATGAAGCTATAAATACCTCTAGAAGTTTTACTTAACAAGATTAAAGCTGAATAACACAACATATGATTGACTCTGCATGCTGGGACTCAGCATCCCAAAACGGCTCACGAGGCAGTTTCCAGTTACACACAGACGTCATCAGTACCTTTGCAGAACAGTCAGCAAAAGATGCTATCAGCAATATTTAATTTAGCCACAGTCTTTGCCCCAGCAGCAAGTTTTTGCATCTATGAGAAGTAATACAAGTGAGGAAGCAATTCCCAGCAGTACAGATTGGGTGGATAAGGAAGGTGCCCTGGGGGCTCACACTTCGAGTTGTTCCCAGATGCACCTCCAACTGTGAACAAGTTGAAAAAAAAGTTACAGTGAACCTACTGCTATGCAGGTTGCAGAGTGAGGCCCCTGATGATCAATATTTTTTAAAGGCCAAAACAGAAAAGTGAAACCCCTCCCTGAAAACCTGGTGGGCAGATTCAGAGGAGACAATGTGATTTGCTTGAGATAAAGCCGCAGAGGCTGCTGAGCACCAGAGATTCATGGGGAAAGGAATGGACAGTGCAGGACATGGAGGGGCTGGAAGGAGCGGGACATGCCAGACGAGTCATCTAGAGAGGAGCTACTCTTCATAGGCAGGGGAAGCTCAAAGCGACCCATCCTGGTGCAGAAAGGTGAGTGGTGAAGTAAATCAGAGCAATTGGAGGGAGCCAGAACAAGCAGAAATGTAGGATCTGAATGGGAATTGTCCAAAACCTGAAGGTAACAGAATTGACACCGAGCCACATTGTGCATTACTGTAAGTACAAGAGCTAGATTAGCAGCAAGAAAGATACTCCTACGAAGTTGGCATCTGAAGAGTCATTCTGAATGACTGATCCCTGCTTCCCAGCAGAAGTCTGCCTGCAAAGAGGGCTCTGATCTAAGATTCAGGTTTTTTAAAGTTTCTTTAGTCACAAGCCACATTTTCTTACATTTGTTCAGTACATGCACAAAACACACCCAACACCACAACCCTCCAGAAAAGAAAAGGCAGGTTCTGCAGGGGATTTTTCAGAATATGACACTCTCCTTCTGTGTTAGTGTTGAACTAATTCCCAGTTTGGTGCTGGGGAAATTGAGCTGCTGGAAGGCAATCTTTCATATAATAAATACAACCAAAATCTTGACCATTTGTTATTCAGTGATTACCTCATGATACTTTAAAAGAAAGAAAGAAAGTAGAATTTTAATCCTAAAGTCTTGGCCAGCTTGCATTCTTCCTCACCAAAAGTTTCAACAGAAGTAATTTCTCATCGGCTGTTGGATGCGTCAGGAGGGGAGAGCAGCCAGCCCCTGGCTGGCAGCAATGCTCCCCTCCCCACGGCAGATGGCAATTTGCCCCATGTTCAGCAGTTTTGTGCCTCTGAAGTGAAATGAATCAGCTGTAAAACTGGTTTAATAAGCTGGATAAACCAGGCTTAAGGCTGCACAGCCACCAGCGGCTCCAGCAGAGTCACCTGATGATGACAATGCTGATAACAGGCTAAGAACGGAAAAAGATAGAAGAAAAAGAGATGTATCTGAAAACCAAAGAAAAACCTCTTCGTAGTATAGGTTCCTTGCTGGCACCAGTTCTACCTGGGATAAGCAATCTGCGTGCAGCACTGATGTTTGGAGCCAGGGAAAAGCAGGGACACAAACAAGCCCCCCTGAACAGCAGCAATGCTGTAAGAAGCTTGGGGGGAAAGGTGGGGAAGAGACAGAGCTGCCTCACAGAGGGAAAAGCCGAAGGGGTGAATCCAAAATACAAGGAAATGCAGCATCAATTCTCTGCCCAACAGGTCAACAGGCTGGCAACAGGTTACTGTGTGGATGCTGCCAAAAGTAGGAAATGAAATATTTTTCATTAAAAATAATAAACTGATAAACAACACCAAAGAAGCCTTACTTCCTTCTTCCCAAAGAAAACTCCACAAAACTACATACAGAACAAAACCGAGGTGATATCCAGGCTGGCAATAAGCTGCATTGGCTCTCAGCATCCTGCTCTGAGCAGATCGGGGTAATGAGTGTTGCCAGAGATTCCCCTCCTGTTACTTTGGGATGGTCACATCCATTTGGGAATCTTCTCACGTCAGCATAGCCCCATTACTCCCCTGGGCACCACACTAGGGCCTGAGGCTTGTCTCGACCTGCACCCCCTTGTTGGTGAGGTCAGGAGGTCTGGATGGAGCCCAAGCTAAGGAGCACCACAACCTTCACCCGGACTTTCCCAAGTGCAGAGGATGCTCCAAGTTTTGGCTTCTCTAACAGAAATACGTATTAAAGGTGACAGATAAAAGACAAATAAAAAAGCTTAAGATAAAGTAGTCACCTCACTAAATGGAGTTTTTGCCCCAAGGTCAGACTAGGAGAAGACACACCACGTGCCTGATGCCAGCTGAACCATTTAATGCACTACAAGTAAACACTCGGATGCTGCTCTAACAAGCCAGGTGTAAACACCCACACAGAGTAAACCAGATACTCAAAAGACCAGCTAGGCTCAAAGGTGGGCCAGAGAACTTGGAAAAATGCTCAGTTGTTAAAAAAATCCACTTTATAAAACAGGAGAGAGACAATGCTGTGTCCCTGGAAAGGCTTGCCTTTTGTACTCTGAGTCCAGCCTGAGCACACTTCTTTGGATATATATGGTATTTTTAAAAATATCTTTTGTATCTACAAGCTTTGGTTCCCATTTGTGTCTAGTTCCAGTTCCTTTCTTCAGCCCTCTGCTGGTTTTGTTCATTTTGCCTATATATTTTTCAGAGCAAAAGGATGGTGTTTTTGCAGCTGTGGCTTAACTGGGTCTTGAATTTGCTCTCACTGCACACTACTGTAACACAAATAATAATCCATCATAATGATATACAAGTGCCTTATGGATGATATGTTCCTGGCCAAAGATGAGGACCAAACCTCCATTTTCAGGCTTCCAGATTTCTTCATAGTACTTGATAACAGTGAGTGATGCAATTGCCTTGCCTTGAATATCCCAGAGGGATAATCTCAGAACAGCCCACAACTAACAGCACTTTTGACCATCTGAAAGGGTTTTTGGTTTGGTTTGGTTTTTTACTGTACCTGATGGAGAGCTGGGGACATAAGTAGGATGTGCATAAAGGCTGGGCTGCACAGTGATATAAACGAAGTCAGAAGCCCAAAGAAACTTCAGCAGCTTCAGTAAATTCAATTCCTGAGCCTGAGTTGGTTCAGCGTCTGGGTACAGTTGTTACACAAGCAGACAGTCAAGTGCAAACACTAAGCTGTGAAGTGTCTCACTACTTGCCAGGTCTTCCCACTATGCAAGAGTTTGCAAGAGTTGCATTACAGAACATTTAATTACAGTGTTTTGACTAGAACCAGCTTTTTCCTTTCAGCAAAGCAGAAAAGTAACAGAGTAATTAAAAAAGTAATGAAAACTCAGTAAAAATTCCTTAAACCAAAGACCCACATTCAGTTGTGATTTCAAAGAGCATATGTCAAGGAAGACTCCTGTTCACTGTCATTTAGCAGGTTGTTAAAAAGTTTCAAAAATGAAATAAAAGTTAATGCAAGTTATGAGTTTTTTTCTTTTGTCTGAATTTTTAACTACCTTTTCTACTCGGAGCAGATATGAGAGCACAAACCGCAGTCAGAATAGTAACTTCTTACAGAATTTCATCCTGTGGCTTACAAAATTATTTTATGCAAAGAGCTGCGTTGGCTTCAGTGAAATAATTTGCACAGCCAGTACATGTAGGTGGCAGAATTCAGGCCCAAAGCTTTCTAATATTGATTACACTTACAGGTAGTTGCTTTGCAGAAAAATCTTCCTAGGAAGTGTGGCTGATATTTCAGTATGCCAGACTCATTGCATTGAAAAGCAGTGAAGAAAGCTTTCTTTCATGGCATCGAAAGGTGCTGAAAAGATGATGGTAATTTAAACCATCATCACAAAATATATCCAGCCTTATGCAGATAGTCATGTGAATTTACTTTTGCTGTCAAAAGCTTGCTTTTAAAATAAGCCTTGACTTAGGATAGCATGTAAAATAACATTTTAGAATGTAATCTTTAGGCAGTAATCAAAGTCCTATTCTTCATTTGCAGTCAAAGTCCTAGTACTTAAAAACATTAATTTAGTCTAGTGTTTCTTTCTTTTATGGGAATTTATAAAATATTATATAGGAGAAACATAGCAATCACGCTTAGCCCAGAATATAATGGGCTTTTAGATCCTCTAATGAGTTGTGTAAGAACACTGTACTAAGAAAAGTCATGCATGTCATACATCTCTCCCTCATTGTAAAACATTGTTCTTAGATTTTACTGCAGCCAAAACAAATTTATCTTTTTAATTAAAAAAAAAAAAAAAGGTATCCAATTTCACTAAGCTTATGCAGGAAGAATATGTTCTGAGTTCTTGAAATCACATTGCAACACTGGTGAATTAAAAGAGGCAGGAGTGCAGGAAGGGACAAGATGGAGTAAAGCTGAGGCTACCCTGATGCTCACTGATGCCAGCTGATGTCTTCTCATGGATGCAAGGGAACCAAAACACCAGAGAGTGGGAAAATAGAGGTGATGGCACCTAACAGTGAGGCAGGCCAAGATTTCAAGGGAGCTGATGAACAAAAGAGAGCACAACCTAACAAGCTTCACAGAGTCCAAGCCACTTTACCCCCTACTTGGGGATGTCAGGGCTGCCATGTAACATAGGTCAGCATCAGAAGACACCCAGCTGGAGTGGCCTGAAGCTTAGAGGAGAAATCCACCTGTGCAGACACTTGGGTTCAGCCCCAATCTCTGGGCACATCCATTTGTCAGCACTCCCACTAGTTCTGTTTCCCTGAAGGCAGCGGGTTTTGTTGGATCTGGCTCTCACATCTTTTCCAGGAAAGCAAACACCACTCCACAAACCCACTGAGTGCCTGGCAGAGCATGTTGTATCCTCAGCATACAGCCCCACAGCCCATGCTGCCATCCCCTCCCAGTGCTGAGCATCACTGAAGCTGTGGAGCTGACTTCAGCTTTTAGGCATTATCTATAGCACAAAAAGAGGGTCCTCAGTAGCTTTACTCCCACAACATGGCAGAGCTGCCTACCTTTAGGTAATGAAGCCACTTCAGGTGTCAAACTGCTTTGCCTTCTCACACTTGATGCTAAAAATGTCTCAGTTATTTGGGACATGGGGCAGAGAATTGGCATAAAATAAATATTTAGGATGTGTTTAGGACTATAAGACTCCAATTTTAGTAGTCACCAAATAAAGAATAATTTTAGTTTATGGTTTCATGCCTCCTCTTAGAAAATGTGAACTTCTGCCCCTTTTGTTGTGGGTTTTTTTAAGATTGTCTTTGCTGGGTAAAAACCTGGCTAGATGGACGAGCCCAGAGGGTTGTGGTGAATGGAGTTAAATCCAGCTCGCGGCCGGTCACAAGTGGTGTTCCCCAGAGCTCAGTATTGGGGCCAGTTCTCTTTAATATCTTTATTAATGATCTGGACGAGGGGATCAAGTGCACCCTCAGCAAGTTTGTGGATGACACCAAGTTGGGAGGCAGGGTTGATCTGCTCGAGGGTAGGAAGGATCTACAGAGGGATCTGGGCAGGCTGGATCCATGGGCTGAGGCCAACTGTATGAGGTTCAACAAGGCCAAGTGCTGGGTCCTGCACTTGGGTCACAACAACCCCATGCAGCGCTACAGGCTTGGGGAAGAGTGGCTGGAAAGCTGCCCAGCAGAGAAAGACCTGGGGGTGCTGGTTGACAGCCGGCTGAATATGAGCCAGCAGTGTGCCCAGGTGGCCAAGAAGGCCAACGGCATCCTGGCCTGTATCAGAAATAGTGTGGCCAGCAGCACTAGGGAAAGGATCGTCCCCCCGTACTCGGCACCGGTGAGGCCGCATCTCGAGTCCTGTGTTCAGTTTTGGGCCCCTCGCTATGGGAAAGACATTGACGTGCTGGAGCATGTTCAGAGAAGGGCAACCAGTTGGTGAGGGGCCTGGAGCACAAGTCTTATGAGGAGCAGCTGAAAGAACTGGGGTTGTTTAGTCTGGAGAAGAGGAGGCTGAGGGGAGACCTTATCGCTCTCTACAACTACCCGAAAGGAGGTTGTAGGGAGGTGGGGGTTGGTCTCTTCTGTCAGGTGGCTGGAGATAGGATGAGAGGAAATGGCCTCAAGTTGCAGCAGGGGTGGTTTAGATTGGATATTAGGAAAATTTCTTTACTGAAAGGGTTGTCAGGCATTGGAACAGGCTGCCCAGGGAAGTGGTTGGGTCACCATCCCTGGAGGTATTGAAAAAGCACATAGACAAGGCACTTCAGGACATGGTTTAGTGGGCATGGTTGATGGTTGGACTTGATGATCTTAAAGGTCTTTTCCAACCTAAATGATTCTATGATTCTAAGATTAAGTGATGAATACAGCAGGTCAGAGTCTGAAGATACCCACATACTATTCCAAGTAAATGCTATTGCAGTCAGTCGGACAGCTGCAGTGAACAGCTTTTTCTAGCAGGGCTGGCTTCAGACACTGCGTACTTGTAACAAGCTAAATCCCACCATTAAGAGGTTTAGCCCAGCTATGATTGTCAAAAGCTGTCTATCACAAGGCCTATTTCTCCTGTATTCAGAGAATTAACAATGAAAGTACTTTTTGACGTGCTAAATGAGATTTTGGGACACTTAACAAGAGTTGGCTCAAAAGTGCTACCTCAAGAAATATAAAATGCCAGCAATGTTGACACTGTATGACAAATTATATGTTCCTTAATATACTGTGTCACTCCATTCAGTTTTATAATTGGCACTGACTGTAGCTGAAATCTGATCCAAAGTATACAGAATTAGCTGGCACTTGTTTGGTCCCTCTTAGCATTTTCTAGGCTACAGATCTTTGTAAATATTTGCTTAACAGGGTGGCATACTAATTTTTCCCATAAAATATACATGTCCATATCTGTAATGATATAATTTTTTTTTTTTTCTGTCAGATCACAGGCTAGCTGTGTACAGCCAGCTTAGACTGCAAGTGATTGGAAACTGCCTTTAGAGTTCAAGCAAAGAAAAACCCGTATGTAAAGATTATTGTACCCTTTGACTTCTGCCAACCTCATTAAAACGATTGAAATTACAGAGGTTAATAGCCAGCCCATACTTGCTCAGCAGAAAGATTTTCAAGGAACCATTGTTCCAGGGACAAGCACTGTCAGCATTAAGTCTGGTGTTGCACCAATTAAACCTCCTATTCAATACCCTGTTCTCCTGTCCTGGATAGTGACGTACAATAGCCCTCATGGGCCTCTCCCCATGATTTTGTCCAATTTCTATGGAAAACATTTAGTCTTTTTGGTCTTGATAGCATTCTGCCACCTAGCAGCATGTACCCTGGGGTCTCCTTACTTTTTGCAACTGAGTTTATTTTGCATTTGCTGGCTCCCTGGTGATCAGGATTCTGTAAACCTCTGTTACGTCCATTCCCACATCTCTTTGAGGACTCAAAAGTCCTAATCGGCTTAATCTCTCCTAGCATGGAAACACCTCAATTGCGCTGGCTACCTCTCCTCTCTCTCTGGGTCTGCCTCAAGCCACAGAGAGGAAGAGTGTTTCACTCTCAGGAGCTGCCCTGGCTCCCTTCAGCTCCAGCTCCCTGTGCTTGGGGAAGAGTTGCAAGGATAGGCAACAAAGTGCTGGAAATTCCCATGGATGTTGCGGGGATCAGGAGTCAGGACACTACCTCCCCACCCCACCCTCACTCCCATTCCCTTCCCCCAAGCAAATCCACATCTGGACACAAATGACTCACTAAACCTATTAGAAAACAGCATTTCAGACCCATGCTGTAGCCCAAGCTCCATCTGCATTCACAGTAATGTAATTCAGGAGTGACCCAGATTTACAATAGATAAAACAGTGATGTAATGCTAGTATGAGAGAAGAATTACATCCTCATATGTATATATGCATGCACAAACATATACATAAATAAAACATTTCTATTTCTTAGAGAACCTTGTAAACTCCTCACATAGCCTTTCAGTAACAAAATAAAAGCATGCAGCTTGCACTTTTCTAGAACATTAAAATGCCATTTCCTTCTAAACAGAAGAAATTCAGACTATGGTTGGCTTTATTTTCCCCAGAGCTGGTCAGAGTCATTGCAGAGATTTTCAGAAGTCTTGGAAGTGCAGAGCTCTCCCTGGCACACCCACCGGAATCACTGCTTGCAGGTTTGTGCTTGGACATCAATTTTAGAACCATTTCCAAGGATTTTTTAACTGGGCCTGAGGACATGCCAAAGAAGTGAAGCTTATTAGAGACTCAAGCCCCTAGCATGAGAATTATTTGAAGGGGAGAAAATCTGCACTGGCCTTAATTTACAAAGAACAGAAACAGCATTTTGGCTTAATTTTGGTTTCAGATATTTTCAGGAATTAGAATTATTCATATATACCTGACCTCTAAATGATGCCGGTCTTGTTGATGCAAATGACAGCTCTAATATTTCTTAAACATCATTTTCTAAGACAATGTGTGCTTATTTCCTCCACTCTTTCTCATGCAATTACTTTTCTGTCAACACTTTCTGGTAGTGCTGGATCTGGCAACAATTTGGAGGGCAGCATGCAATGATTGCCTGATAGACACAGGCAGCACCCAGGTTGGACTTTGTGACACCCAGCATGTGCATCAAGCCACATCCACAACATCTCCCCAGACATAAAAGAATCAGTGGAAGATTCCTGGGCTATGCTGAAGGTTCATCTCAGTCCTACAGCCACACCATGCCATCACTATCTCTATTTATTTATTTTTTATCATAATCACTTGGACTTCTGGGTAATTTGAACAATTAGGGTGATTAATTGCATGTTTGCAATAAAAACAGAAGACCAGGGAGGGTTACATTACAGGCTAAATATTTTTAGAAAACTCTATCAGCTGGTAGACATAACAAATGCGATCAGTCCAGTGCAACATGAAGCTGCACACATTGTGCAAACTGGTTTGCTCTGGAACTCAAATCTCCTCAAAAGAAGCCAAAGTGTTTAAAAAAATAAACTAAGTCAGAGTGCATAGGGGGAAAAGAAATATTGACATGTGAGGCTGCTGTACTTCTAACATAAAGAAACATTGTATTCCCTTTAGTCCTTTTATTGTCTAAATAGAAAGTGCAAAGCACAGGAGAAAGCGCACAACAAGGCAAAGTGCACAAGTGAAGGTCACTAGCTTTTGCTTGGAAGCAATGAGTTACACTGAAAGGAAAATTAGAAAAGCATACAGTGGGATACCTACAATACTGACACATTCCTTAGTGACAGCAAGAAGGCAAACTAACCTGCCTGCCACTACAACTCAAACCCAAGGATTTTGGAGATGGAGGTTAAACCCAAGAACAGAAGATACTCACATTGAAAGTCTCATTTGTTGAATCCTCGCTTACAGACCTGGGCTTTCATCTCGTGCTCATCAATATGCTATTGGAATGCTTAAATACAGCTTCAACCAATGCCTCTTTCTGAATTTCTTTGCAACCACCTGGTCTCCAAAGATCCACTTTAACTAAATGGAGCATGAATGCTTACTCAGATACAGTTTCCAAAGAAGAAGAAACAAGCCTCAAGAACAAGCATTGCCCATCCCTGCCATTAAAGCTGTGCCAGTGTATGGCAGAGTGCAAAATTCCCTGTATGGGAGGGTATGCCATGACAGACACGGCTCATCTATCACAATGTTGTTATCATGGCCATCATCTTCCTGGCTGTCTTCTAAAGAGTATGACAGCTGCCAGTGTTGTGTGATAAGCTCAGGTGTGCTCTGCAGAAAGGGTGCACATCTCTGCACAGGGCTGACAAGACAGGGCATGGCTCCACACCGATGCAGACAGAATTCTGTCAGCTCAGGAGCCACAGCTCTTGCCATCAGCAGAGATGTATGTCCCATGCTCCACACAGACATGCCCTTGGGCAGCTCAGTCCAAACCAATCTTTAACATCAGTGACTCTATAGGATCTGGTCCACAGTGCTCATCAGTTAGAGTCTTATCTTGGGCTGAGCCTTTACCAGGCTACTCAGTGAGGTGCACTATAAAATTTCTACACAAATAAAAAGTCAGCTTCTTATATTGCCCACACTACCACATACTTGCTTGGTTACACAGAGAAAGAAGTGAATAGTGAAAGGTTTTATGTTCCATTCGTATGATTGGAGACTTTGTGCTTTAACACAAGCACTGGGGTCACAGGGCAGGAACACGGTGTTTTCTTTCCAGTCAGCATGAAACTGGCATTTATTAGATGAGTGTTTTGTTCTATTTGTTTTAAGTCGATTACATTTTAACTCAGTTCAACAATGCTGGAAAACCTGACAAAATATTCCAGAGTGTTTAATCAACATGAACATAATGGACAAATGTCTGAAATTTAAAATAAGAGTATATTGCAACAAAAATATGTTCTTTACACCAGTAGGTCTGTCTTTTTGATTCCAGCCACCGCCAAGTGTTTGTGTCTCTGCATTTGGGAAATCTGTGTTAAACATTGCTCTTTATTTGAGAAAAGTCTTCTCAATGCCAGTGTTTCTTGTGATTAATTATTGAAGAAATTGGCTTTTATTTTAATTTAACTGTAGAATTTTTGTCAGGCTCATTTTGTCAGCCAAGGCCTTACCTGTTTAAGAGAATAAGCAAGATGAATGTGCAAGAGGAGTGGAAGGCAGCAGAAGAGTGCTGAGGTAACATACCAGCAGTATTTCTGTACCTTGCCTCTAGAAGGGGCCCATGTTTTCCATATGCGTTTTCAGGTTTCACCACATTCAAATGAAAAAAAAAAAAGAGCAAAACTGAAAGACTGTGTCTTCTGCAGTCAAATGCATATCTATTATCAATCCCAAGCAGATTAAACACCAAACTTCTGAATGCATTTTCCTGCGTCCTCTCTTGGAGCCTCACTTACTACACTTCCTCTAGCTCCTCACAGCTGCATTAGCCCCAGCCCACACAGTGATTCAGTGCTGCCACGACCTTCACCGAAGTGGGGACATGAAAGAGCTGATGTGGCAGCTGAGGCCACCAGAAGTCACACAATTCTGCCAGCACCTTGGTGCAGCCTGACTGGGACCAAGGCTCTTGGAGACGGGAGTTGTGGAAGCTTCGGCACAGCTCTGTGCTAGCAGGCAGGACTCCAGCCAGGCCGAGAGTTGCTCTATCCTACTTGTCACCCAACCACATTTGTGACTGTTCTGCATTTAGACACCCATCTTCCCTTTTGTTAGTTTTCCCACTGAAGAACAGTAATTTATAAACTACCCAGTAAAGCTTTGAATTTACTTCCTTTAGCTACAGGTTGTTACTTTTAAACACAAACAGACTTATTGCTACAGGGGAAGAAGCAGCCTTCTCCAGCTTAGACTAAACTTGGCATTCAAATATCCAATTTGCTATGGGGCTACTAACTGCAGTTTGATCACCGCAGAAAAGGCAGAGTCATCCTGAGAGCCCATTTCAATGGCTAAGTGACTGTACAACAAAACAAATGTTTCTATCATCATTTTGGTCACTATCATTATCAAGAGAAAGCATATGCTCATTCCTTTAATACTTCAACACTTAATTCGCTAGTTACACAGAGAAGTATTCTGAAGCCCATGGAGCTCTGACTTCATGTTTAAACCAAGGTCCAGAAAAATTAATGTCGTCAACAAGCACCAGTTCAGTGAGAACTTCTGTAAGCATTAAAACCATTCATGAAAATTTGACTAAAATGGGTATTTTTTTAAAAATGCGAAGCCATTTTAATTCACTTCTCACTTATTATTCAGTACACCACTCAACCCATTTACATCTTGTAAAATACTCCTTAACAAGGAATAGAAAGACAGCTAAAATATTCTGCTTTTTCTGACAAGACTTTTTCGTAAGCTGTAAAATATACAGTAGCTCTGTTTAATGGGCAGTATTCTAAAGTAGTGAATAAAGGTGACTACTTGATGTTGCTCACACATACAAGAAAAATGAACCACCTATCGGAAAAGATCTACTTTCCCAGACAGCACACTAAAAACAGCCTTTCCAACATGTGCTTCATTATGTTACCTCAAGCAGTACCTATTCATAGAGGCAGTCTTACCTGAGGGTACAGCACTTTTCTGAGAAGACAAAACTAACTTCTGATGATCCAGAAATTCCCTAGAGAAAGGTATGTCTGCCCTCTTCATTTCAGTCACTGCTCAGGTTGAACAATTCTATCACTAGTCACTCAAAACCTACATACCATCCCCTCTCAAAATACTTTGAATATTCTACTTGCTGAAACTTTGCAGTGCATTGAGGTTGTAGTTTCAAGCTTCTTTACTGCCAGAGACCGGAGTCCCAGTGAAAGTCTTGCTTTAATGGCAGAGTGGTTAATGTTATGCTCAGACTCCAGGTAAAGAAAAACTTACATGACTGAGAGTTAGAGAACCAATCCCAGGTACAGAAGCCCATGTTAACTGAAGCACTGGAGGCAGCCTCAAAGCATGGTGACTTAGATTTAGTCTGCTTCTTGGGTTGATCTAAAAAGGACAGCTGCACTGTTGTAATTTGATGGCTTCTCATATAAGATGTAGCTCCCTTACACCCAGGTCAAGTACTTCTGAACGGCATCAGTTCTGCATGTGTTCTCCAATGTGTTCTCCATGACTCAGTCCTGCTCCTACTGAGAAACTGACCCTCAGCATCAACATGCATGGGTGTTTTATGCTTTTAACAAGGATTCAATTGAAAATTATTAATTCTGCTTTGGAATTTTCATTCCAGAACAACACTGCTGGGACATTCTAGCTAAACATCATACACTGTCCTTTGCCAGAGATATTTATGGGTTTGCATTCTGGATCACACGTTGCTTTTCTTCCACAGAACAAACACCTTGTAAGGTTCTGAGCCTGCATTCTGATCATAGTTCAACATATAGGTTTTTTTGCATTTTTCAGAGCTAGTCTGCGTTTTTGTTGCCTCTGACTGCACATCCCTCTAAAAGGAAGGAAACTCACTGGATGAAACACTAGCCCTCCAACCGCAGTCACTTTCTTCACATGTTTCTGGTTTCTTAGTCAAATTTATTTCTCTAAACTGTGGCTCTCAATTAGTCAGATGTAAAAGCATTTGAGGGGAGAAAGTTTTGTATCTAGTATGGACAAAGTCAATATTCTAGAACTGTTGTGCTTGAATGTATCAGAAGAAGATAAAATGTAGGAAATCACACTTGAAATACATTGAGTTGAAAAGTAAATTCTGACCAATCCTAAGTAAGTTTGTGTGACTGCTACAAGGTCCCCATTGGGTCTTGTAGGCTCTGAGCTAGTGCCATTTCCTCTAACTCTCCCTGCTGGAGATCCCACTCCATTGTGATACATTCTAGCTCTTCATTTGCAAAGGTTCTTCCTTTCCTCATTCACTCACTCAGGTTTGAAAACAGAATGCCACTTTCCTGGGAGAGAGGTTTATACCCTAGGAGAAAAAAAAAAAAAGCAGCACTTCAGAATTGCCTTAATTATAATCTACTGCTCTAGAATACTACCACAACAGATACCATGCAAAGCAGATCCGTACACAGGCTGTACTTCCACAGGTTTATATTACACAATTTTAACAGCTCTCAGACATCATTTTGCCGCAAACTTTCCAAGTCCAAAAAAGGTCTGTAAAACCATTGATCTGACAAAACCAGGATAAGAAGAGAATTAACTGCCTGAATTTACTCAGCAGGCCTGAGGTCAGGTATTGAACAAAGCCTTCCTGACTCAGCTTCAACTACTATACCAGCCTGCTTCATGAATCATCCACTAAGAGCTAGCTTATTTAATGTCTACCTAAAAGCTGTATGATTTAAACACTGTAATAATCACTAATCAATTTGACAAGCTTGAGCTTAGAGGGGGAAAGCTAGAAACTTGGTATAAAAATATCTTTAACCAATCTTTTCCCTACAGTTACATGAAGAAGTTTATTTCTATATAAATATATGTAACTCTTGTGCAGACAGGTCCTCAAAAAAGGGGTCTTAAACTGAAGGTAACACAATATGGGTCAAACTGCACCAACCACCACTGAACATGCTCTAGAGAAAATGAATACCACTGACTGCCATACTGAAACAAATGGACAGTCCTCACAGCACATTATTCCCTTTCTTACAGTACTAGATCCTTTTAGTAGGCAGATTGAGAGTTGCCTGCCCTAAAAGGCAGGTGCCTTCCCGAGCTCCAGTCTATTCTGTGGCACCAAGAGCAGTGATTATCCCCTGAACTATCTATTGCATGAGACACACCACATTTCACCTGGATTTCTTCAACACACCCACCTGCATCTCTTCTAGAGAAATATGCTTACTTGTTTTAGACTTAAAGTAACAGAAAATTCACACCACCCTGTTGGTAATCTGTTCCACTGCTTAACTGTCTTCTTCTCAAGTTTCATTTTTTAACTTGGGAACTGGTATAAACAAACCAAATTAGTTTAGCCAGTAAGAAGCACTGTAAAGACGTAAATTGGTCTGAAAGAGTCAGACTTCATTTGACCTTGAACCTTCTTAGACTGAAGAAGTTCAACGAGAATATGCACAAGTCTCACAGGGCTAACATTAGGGCTAAATGTCCATTTTAGCTAAATTTAAGTCCAAGGAATCCAAAGCCAAAAATAACTGTGTTGAATTACTTTAAAAATAAAGATATTTTGGCTCAAGTCTTTCTCTTTCCTGTTTTTAAGCTACAGGTTTTTTTCTTTTAGACTTTTCAAATGGTAAAAGTATTCTGAAAGGAAGAATGTTTAAAATGGGTATCAACCATAAAGCTACATCAAGTACCGGTAACACATGTTACAGGCTTGATTTATACCACAAAAGGCAATGCCATACACGCCTTCCAAAACAGTTTTAAACTGTAGTTATTACTTAATATGTAAACAGTCAGATAGACACCTGGTAACATGAACTTGTCCTTTTCATGCTAGTAAGGACTTAGATACGGTAACTGACAAAAGTTACACACCTAAGTTAAAGTGCTATATAGAGATGTCCAATATGACTGACCTGCTAGCATGCACAAAGCTCCCTCAGCTTTTCCTGGCACGAGCAGATTTGTGTGTTTGATCTACCCCCACGTCTTGCTGTAGAAGAGCTGTGGCAAACTACCATCCTGCCACCATTACCCTCTCGGCACAAGTAAATGCTTTTCTGGAACTTTGTTAGAGGGCTAGCTCTTTGCTCTGTGCCAGTGAACACACACAAACGCAGCAGAAGATAACGTTTTTCATGGACCGGTTTCCCCTTTGCATTACTAAGGCTCTAGTAAGGCACATGCGTTACAAAGTGCAAATCAGCAGCCCAGCCCGACCCCGAAGTCGCCCTTTGCACTCTTCCCCCGCCCATGCGACACACTGAGGAATTTCGCATCAGGTGCGGCTACTGCAGCAGGAAAGCTGCAAGGGAACCGCGACCTCAAACCGCGTTTATCGCGTTTGATCTGTGGAGGTAAATGAACATCTCATTACGTCCAGGGCCGAGCCGGGGGACGCGACACTCACAGGAAGCCGAGGGAACCGACCGGGCTCA
>NW_010973284.1:4031341-4031994 GCF_000737465.1 Haliaeetus leucocephalus
GAGGCGAGCGTCCTGCCTGCCCGGGCACCCAGGGGTGTGCGGCCGCGGGCACCGCTCGCCGCCGTGCCCCGCGCGAGGGTTGGGACCTGCGGAGGGTCGGGCGCGCTCGGGGGTTGCGATCTGCGGGGGCCGGGCACGCTCTTCAGCGGGCGAATGCAACCCGGCCGCTCGTGACAGGAGCTGCCACCTTTAATCCCTTTCTGAGGAGATTTGTGTCTCATCGAAGCAGCGCTGCACCGTGTCTGCAAAGCAGATTTGCTCCGTCCCCGTCCGCTCCCCCCCTCCCGCCCTCAACTTTAGTTGGGTCAGTTCCCTTTTCCCGGGACGGCGCCGGTGCCTCTTGCCCCCCGCGTCCCCAGGTATCTCGCTGTGCGTTTCGCCCCGGTAACGGACGCGCAGGAGGTCCCGGCATCGGTGTGCTTTATCATTTTTCTTTGTCTTTTGCATTTCGGGCTCAACCGTCTTCTATTCCCAGGCTCCTTTTGCCCCTGCCTTTAAAACAATGCGGGGAAGCCCGGGAACGGTCCCTTTTATCCCTGCACAAAGCAGCTTCGGCATCACCGCCGTCCTCCCGCGGAGGCGCGTCTCCCCCAGCCCCGCACCGAACCGCTCTGCCCTGGCGAGCCCAGCCCCAGCCCCCCACCCTCGGCCGG
>NW_010973284.1:4140964-4141242 GCF_000737465.1 Haliaeetus leucocephalus
TGATTTTCCAATTTACGAGTAGAATGGGAGGGAAGTTGGTTGGTTTTCTTGTGGGTTTGTTGGTTGGTTGTTTTTTGGTTTGTTTTTTTTTTTTTTTTTTTTTTTTAAACTCTAGAGACTTGAACACTGAGGCAATATGGACTCCTGCAGAATAGTAGTGAGAAAATTGTCACAAAACCTGGTTTTGTACAGCTTAAAAGATCACTGACGCTTTACAAGTAGGTCTTAAAAAACAAACCAATCAAACAAACACCACCACCACCCCACCCCCCCCACCA